>NC_056743.1:1546808334-1547408334 GCF_019279795.1 Protopterus annectens | reverse complement strand
AGAAGGCAAACTTTTTACATATAGTCTGCTAATATCTTTTCTGTCTCTACTATGCATATGTGTAAGCTACAGAAATAGATTATTATAAAGAAATGCAAAGAATTTTATAAAACTGTAAAATATGGGATTTAGGAAGAAAGGCAATCATAGGAGGGGTAGCTTGGAAAAGAAGGGGAGGAAAAAATATCATTTGGTTATATGAGATGGAGAGGTTTGCATAGGTTAGCTTATGTGACCCAGGGAGATGGGAAAACATACTAAGTGACAAAGGAGGGAGGAAAAATTAGACTGGAAGTCTGACAGAGGTAGAGTCAGTTTTTGGTATAATGTTAGGGTTGGAAGAAATAATAGAAAAGAGTTTAATGTATGAAAGAAAGCACTGGGACCTGAGTCAGTATACTGGGTGCTGATCTCTATGGTGGAGATGCTCTAAGCAGTCAATGGGACAGGATGAGGGAGTTCTGATATCTGTGGATATGGAAAGACATTTAGCTCTAATTCTGAGTGCATGGCTTTAGACTCTTATGTAGTGACAAAAATGGGGAGAAGGGATCAAGAAGTGGGTTGATGGTCAATACACAGAATGTATAGGGTTTAAGTAACCAAATTAAGAGAGAGAGGATTTTAACATGTTGGTGCAGGAAGGGTTACAGATTGTTATGCAGTAGCATACAAAGCTGAAGTGTCAAAATTTAAAAAGTTGAGCAAGAAAAGCTTTAAAGAGGGTGAAGTATGAACTAATGAGGACAAAAAAGGTGGAGTGGTGGTGTTTTGAAAGAAGAGATGGCGGTCAGGATGGGCAAGGCAATTAAGAATCACTATGCTAGATGGTTGGAGACCTGGATGGTCAATGGAGAGATGAGGATAATATTGGGATTAGTATATGCTGCATACCAGTAAAAAGAAGAAATATGATGAAAGTTAAACTTCAAATTACCAAGAGCAAAATATTCAGTTTCATTAATTTATCACAGAAAAAGGAACATTATTGCCTTACCATAGATGCATATAGTTAGCAGCTGAGGCTAGTGAACATTTTTCATTAAATAATCAACATTCAAGCTATTAAACAAAAACTACTTTCCACCTTTATAAAACACATTGGTGGTCAGAAGCAGTGGTGGCTGCTGACTTCAAATCAAAGGGGGGCTGCAGAAGACAGTTGAATGGGTGGGGCCAATGGGAAGGGGTGTCACCAACTAAAAAGAGGTGGAGCTATGCTCAAAACCACAAAAGCTGGGACTTTAATTAAATACGCTGCCCTGGGTGCCAAACCATCATTATGAGAGTCCAATCAAGACAAAATGGAGTGTAGAAGAAAAAAATATTTCAATGCATCAGCTACATGACAGCTTACTTAATATCTAGATGGAAACAAAAAGGTTGTGAGGCATGAAAAAATAAATTACTTTTTAAGTACATTACTGGAATGCCAGTCAAAATCAAGTATAAAAAAACAAGCAGCACTCAACTCAAACCACTTCTCCTTGCACTGCAGTTCTAATTATAATTTATATTCAGCTTTATAAAAGTACCAAGTAACATGCTGAAAGTAGCAATCTCTGTGATACTCCCACTTGTAAAAATGTTTCTTATTCAAAAAAGACCTGCTGCCTGACATCAAATATCTACTTGTTTCATGGGGAAAACATGATCAAAGTAATAAATGAACAGCAAACAAGAAACAAGCTCAATATAAATTGTTTAAAGGATTACTGCACAGGTTATGGACCACACACATGATAGATTGGCATTTTGTTTAGTTTACTGGCAAAGCCTGCAAAGATGACTGCAAGTCTCCAACAAATGTAGTGAGCTTTTGAAAATACTGTAATCCTGTCATTTATTACAAATACTGCCATATGCATTTCAATACCTAAGACTTATAGTTATGTAAATATTCTCTACATGGCAACAACAAAAAGGCTTTCAGTGTTGGTAATTCTTTAACAGTATGCTTATTAAAGCTTACTTGCATCTTACAATCTCAGACAAGCTTACCCGATGGTCATTAAAGCATTGCTACTTAAACACAGAGCAACATGCAGTGCAACAACATGCATTTTCTGAATAATAAGAAGCATAAATCAACAGTATAAAAATATGACAGAAAACCAGAACATTCTGCAAAATCAAGGACAGATGAAAAACCACTGTAGTACTTGTGTCTGTCTTGGATGGGGGGATACTCTGCACACTTACACTGCATAACTGCTCCTTGTCTTGCTTGGACACATCCAGAGTCACTACATGGGGGAGTGGGTTGCAACAAGCATGTCACAATTTGAAATGTCTCTGGCTGACGGTGATGGCCCTGACACATCTGTCATATCTCTCAACCTCAGAGCAAAAAATCTGGACAAAGCCATAAACAGAAGTGGGGCAAAGGCCCAAAAAATAAGGACAAATTTTAAATATTGCTCTTATAAACTTAGAAAGATAATAGAATAGTAGGTCTTGCATTAGTATGAATTTTCTGAAGGGTATGAAATCTGAAACTCAAATGTCTGTCATTATTTTCTAACTTCAATCTTTAATGATTTGCCACTAAAAAAACACACTTTTATGAAAAACGGAGCAAACATGTGATGCAAAAATATAAAATAGCTAAACAATACAGCTGAGAACCTGTCAAAGAAGGGGCACTTTTTAATATTTGTACTGTTAAGTTGAGCATCTAACAAAATAAGAGAATCTACATGCATTTCTGAAATAAAAGTAATCCATAACTTTGATCATTACAATTATTTCCTAATTGTAAACCCTCCACATTTTCTTCCAAAATTGCCATTTTGTGGAGGGATTATTAGGGAGAGAACAACATTTTGAGCCAAAGTCGGGGACAGTTGAGAGGTTTGGATATATGTAATTCTATAAAGTGATTTATTTGTGCGTACCTCTCAACCTCTTAATGTAGGAAATCTGGACAACGCCAAATATATTGGGGGGAACATATAGACAGTACTTAGACAGTTGATAGAATAACAGGTCTTGCTTTGCATGCATTTTTCTGAAGGGTATGAAGTCTGAAACTCAATGTCTGTCATTATTTAGTGACTTCTTTCCTAAATGATTTGCCAGAAAACCACAATTTTTATGAGGAACAAACCAAAAATAAGAAGCAAAAATCTATTCATTCTGTGAAAATCTGGACAGTTGAGAGATATAGTTCAGTTGAGGCTGGAGTTTGCCACCCTTCCCCCCTCACAAAATCATGGTCGAATGGGGCGTCCCCCTGGAGCCATTCTAATGTCCCACTACTTGGCTATTTCACCCCATTTACCATAAACACTGTAATGTGCATACTGCTTTACTCCTACAATGATTTGGATTTCATTTAAAAGTTTTATTTTACATTTTACAGCACAAACACTAATATACGTCTGATAAACAAAGCAATGCAGTCTCACAATGAAAATAGACTTAGCATTAAAACTTCTCTGGCCTTGAAATTCACATTCATTGAAACAGCATTTAAACCCACATTCAAAGAAATTAATCTGGCCAGTGGCAGATAAAGATGAACTTTGGGCTGTTTTCAAATCATAGGCCCCTTGCACATAAAACATACACTTGCTTTTTGATGCACCTTCCTGATTGTATCAAATTATATTCCTTGTATAATACAGTACAGTTGTTAGAGGGTGTTTTAATTTTATTGTTTTGAACATTTTTCCAGTAAACAATGAAACTAAATGCATGCACCAATAATGATAAAACTGCCCAATTCAGAACATTTCCATCATAAAAGTCTACTCAAACTTCTACAATCCACCAGTATCAGTAAATATGCACAATCTCTGCAGAAGTAAAAGTCATCTAAATAATTCCACATTAAAGAGATCTGTAACTAATGAAGAGGATGTTGCTAGCAAACAACTTTATATTTCATTGTTTCATCTAAAATAAAGTGCTTGTTGCCCTTGAGGAATAAATTGCCCATGCTACATTAAAATATGACAAGCTAGTAATATTGCAATAGGGAATGGATGGCAAACTGATAACAGGTTGATAGTTACTATGTATCTCCATCAAAGAGGGCATTCTCAGGACTGCAGCATCCACCCCTTTAAAACTACAACACAGTAAAATATCAACAATGCATCTACATACTGCGGGAGTAAAACCCATAGCCTTCTGCATCAAAAGCAAGTACAATACCTGTTGTGCTATTAAGAATGCAAGCAGACTCCCCATAAGCAGCACTAAACTTCTTTTCACCTGAAGCTCTTAGCTCCTTGTAAAATCCACTCGACACTCAACTGTATCTCTCAACTTTGCATCACATGAGCACAAGAAATCTGGAAAAAGCCAAAATTTATTGGGGGGGGACAAAAGCCCAAAACCAGGGATGCGATTTAAACATTGTTTGTATAACCTGGGAAAGTTGCTAGAATAAAATGTTGTACTACTGTCATACATTTCACTGTCAAGTCTTGAACTTAGGACCCTGTGCATTACAGTCAGAGCAACATACCCCCATGTCAAATCAGCTGCTTCTTGAAAGACAGGAAGACTGAAACTTAAATGGCTATCATTCAGTGAATTCAGTTCTCACCATAGCTCTCAACCCCTTAGCACAAAACACATGGACAAAGCCAATAATGGGGGAATACAGCCCCACAAACATATTCAGTGAATTCAGTTCTCACCATAGATCTCAACTTCATAGCACAAGAAAACCTGCACAAAGCCAATAATGGGCAATACAGCCCCAAGAATAGGAACACATTTCAAATATTGATCTTGTAAACTTAGAAAATTGTAGAATAAAATGTTTTGTGTTACCATGTACTTTCTGAAGAACAAGGTCTTTTGGCTTTTACCAGTTAGGTGTCGACAGAGCAGAACTTTAGTTTGCTCATTATTAGCAGTAAATTTTTACAGTGTCAAGTTGCCAGCCTGGCACCCAACCTTCAAAGAAGACACACCCACACGCATGTCTTTAAAAAGTTCATATCAACTGCAGGGAGGACATGTAGACTCCACACAGAAGGTGCTCCAGCCAAGAATCAAACTAGAGAACCTTTTGCTGTGAGGCAACAATGCTATCCACTGCATCACTACAGCTGTAGTCTGAAATTCAAATGTGTGAAAATCCAGAAAACCACATATTTTTATGAGGAGCAGAATAAAAATATGAGGCAAAAATCTGAATGCTTTTCACAAGTGGTGGTGGGTAGGGAATTCAGGTCCTTGCTACCTCTACCCAAGGTTGAGAGTTTGAACCTGAATTACTCTCTCTAGCCACCAGTTATAGTTAACTGGGGCATTTTACACACACACACCCTCTGTAGTACCTGAAAGTGTGCTCTGATCCTCCACCATAACCCAATATTCTGATGCAGAGTCTCATTTCCCCATTCAAAGCAAGCAGCAGCAGCTCCTGGCAAGGTCCATTTGTAGCAGATAAGCCAGTCAGTTGCAGTTGTTGTTCCTGATAATTCCCCAAAGTCCTCAGTTCCCTGCTAAGCCAGCCATTCCCATTCCCCGGTCGTCAGTTCCCTGTTAAGCAGCCGGTTTCTTGGTGTTGGAATGCTGACCGAGTATGCATGCATGCGCTGCCTGCCTCTATGCATTCTGATGCACAGACTGCAGACCTTGCAGTCCGATCCCCTTCCAGTCTATGTGGTTGTAACCGCATAGACTTCTGGAGCATCAGAATATTGGCTTATGGAGGAGGATCAGAGCACACTTTCAGGTACTACAGAGGGTGTGTGTGTGTAACCATAGTCCAGCCCTCATTTGTATCATTTGTTCTCTGCCTTCATCTCATGTTCCCCTACTTTGACATACAAATGGCAACATGAGAACCTCAAAGTGTACCTGACCTCCTTAAATTTAAAAACCCATGCAAAGACTCTAAACTACTTTTCCTCTTCTTAGACAAACTTTTCATTTAATTGTAACCTATACACTATTAAATTCTCTTATGCAGTAGAACTTTAGAAACTTTTAAGTATTATATATAGTAATTTTGCTATGGTTTGGGCTTATCTACATATGAAAGCTATTAGTGCAATTACTGCATTTTTATTTTGTAATTTTCTATTTTTTGTAATTTTATTTTGTAATTTCTATTTTGTAATTTTATTATGTTTGGAGCTTATCTCCCTGGGCCTCTACTGAAAATGGGCATGTATCCAGCTAGACTAGCCCAGTCAACAAATGTAAAATAAAATAAAAATAAATAAAAATCTGTAGACTCCTGCCTTCTTCCGAATCCAGACTGGTTAAACAGCAGTCTGGATTTGAATTTCCATGCACGCATTCATGAGTTCCAGGATTTATTTTGGCATGCGCAAGTTCCTGGATTTTTTATTTTTATTTTTCAGCTGGGGGGGTTGCAGTCCTGCAGTTCAATAACGCAAGCCGCCACTAGTCAGAAGCCTACATTACAACCTAAGCATACATGGCACTCTGCAACTGCAAAGATCCTCATATACCATGGAAACAGCAGGAAGTTCTTTCTACAAATTTGCTCCTGTAGTATGGAGTATTGTACAGGACACAATACAAAAAGCTGGCAGACTGGTTTTTGAAAGTTGTTGGAAGCTTAATTCATTATCAAGTATACATGCAGTTGTTTTAGAGAAACAGATTAGATTTTGGGAATTGGTGCGTAAGCTGCTGCACTAGAAATCACACTACAATCAGCAATTTGATACTATAATATGACACAGAAGCAACTATGCAACTATTGTACATGTGTAAATAAATAGTGCAGGTATCCTTGTATACAGTGCAGTAATTTGTGAAAATAGCATTCAAGTAAAAGCACAACTATACTAGTTATTAAAATACCTTACTACTAGTATTCTTGTATAAAATGTACTGATTTGTGTAAATAGCATTCAAATAAAATCACAATTACAGTGGTTAATGCACCGTTATTATTGGTTATAATGTAGTCTGAATTTAAATATTGGTTTGAAAAGTAAAGTGGATGGTAATCTGTTTATAAATGTTGTTTTCAGGGCCTCCTGATCTGACTCATGGCTGAAAATGGTCTTTGGACCAGTTAACAAAAAAAAAAAAAAAAAAAAAATTAGTTCAATTACACGTACCAGTGAGCGAAGGGGAAGGGAATGAATGAATTATGACAAGGAAAACATCAAACTAAATTTCATTCCAAGTTACTGAGATTATTTGAAGGAACAGCCATGGAAGGCTGTATGATCATATATGAAAGAGGAGTCTGAAGAATACATATAGAGATTTAGAATATTTTAGTTTTACTTTTAATAGAAAGTTTAGTGAGAGAGAGAGAGCAGAGAAGTTGACCTTAAATATCTCTGTTTACGTGGCAGATTCTAGGAGTGGTGAATGAGGTAAGAGTTGAGAAAAGGGATCTACTTCAATAGACTGAATGTTCAAATAATCAAAATTGAAATTACTGAGACAAGAAGATCAAACACTTATAAAAGCAAAATTTCATGATGTTGAAACTTGTTAAGGACAAAATAACTACTGTGCATGCACAGACCAAATGGAGGTTTTCAGTGTACATTGCAGAGCACCGACAAAATAGCTGCTCCATTTAAACACTTCATTTAACATAAAAATCTACCATTTTCAATGCTCTTGCTGGGACAAGCCCCCCTGCACCCTCCCATACCCCCTGCAAATTATATATACCAACTCCGAGATTGCCAAAAAAGTAGAAATCCAGGAAAAATGTTTGGCTTGCCACAAGTTTATTACATAAAGTTCCACAAAGCACTGAAACGAACTAGCACAGATAAACACTCCACTTTCCACTATAAATAATATAAATAGTGGAAAGTGGAGTGTTTATCTGTGCTAGTTCGTTTCAGTGCTTTGTGGAACTTTATGTAATAAACTTGTGGCAAGCCAAACATTTTTCCTGGATTTCTACTTTTTTGGTTATCGTTTGTGAGAGGCGCTTTGGATTACTTGTTTTTCTGAACTCCGAGATTGCACTACAGTGGAGAAAAGGGCAAATCTCCCAATCCTCACTGTTCCACAATCTCTATTCTGAAATATTGCAAACGGTACATTTTCAAAGTTAATGTCAAAGTAAACTTTATTGTCATTCAATTCTACACCACAGTGTAGCTGAACAAAATTGTGTTGCTTCGTTCCCAGTGCAAGGACATACATACAGAAAATATTTTAGTAAAAAAGGTAATTTGACATTACAAAAACATAACATATAAATAGAAATAGAACAACATATAGATATTGCACACTGTATATTGCACTCCCTTGAATTTCTCGTATAAGGGTACAGGTGAAGAACAGACAGTTAGAATTCACATTCAAATATGGACATTGACTATCTATATTGCACTCATATGAACTGTGTACAATTATTAACATTTGTAGAATGTGATGAGCCTGTAATGTGCTATTCCTGATCAGACAGCTATATACATGCCTAGGTGATTGGGGGGGGGGGGTGAAGGAGCTGACTTTTTTCTGGTTTGCCTGTCAACAGACTTCAACAGTCTAATAGGTAACGGGAAAAAAATGTTGCTCAGCCTGGACGTCTTGCAGTGCATGCTTCTGTATCTTCTACCCAAGAAGAAGCAGGAGAACATGCCATTTGCAGGATGGGTAAGGTCATTGGTTACTTTCTGGCTCTTCCTATGCAGCGAGTCTTATGCAAATCTTCCAAGGATGTAAGTGACGAACCAGTGATTTTCTCTGCTGCCGTTACAACTCACCAGAGAGCCCTACAGTCAGAGACATTACAATTCCCATACCAGACTATGATGTTGTTGGTTAGGACACTCTCGATGGTGCCTCTATAGAGTGCTTGGAGGTTGGACTGCAGCAAGTTTGTTTTTCTCAGTTTCCTTAAGAAGTGTAACCATTGCTGTGCTTTTTTGACAGTGTAATTGGTGTGCTCTGACCAGGACAAGTCCTCTGAGATGTGTATTCCCAGAAATTTAATACTCTTGGCCCTCTCCACTGACACCCCTTTTATCTTTAGAGGTTTTTGTGCTTCCTGACACCGTCTAAAGTCCACAATCAGTTCTTTGGTTTTGCTGACATTCAACTCTAAGTTTTTGCTATTGCACCATCCTATCAGTTCTCCATCTTGCTTCTGCAGGCTGTTTCCTCTTCGTTCCTGACTAGACCTATTATCATGGTATCATTTGAGAATTTGATGGTTTTATTAGACTCCTGTCTGGCCACGCAGTTATGTGTCAGTAAGGTGAATAATAAAGGACTCAAGACACATCCCTGCAGTACCACTGTGTTCAGAGTTATGCTTCCAGAACTGTTGTCACCCACACAAACCTTTTGAGGCCTGTACGTGAGGAAACTTGGCATCCAATTACATAACGGGGTGTTGATGACCAGCAGCACTAGTTTCTTTACTAGATTCTGAGGGACTACAGTGATGAAGGCAGAAATGAAGTTGATGAATAGCATTCTGGCATAGCAGTTCTTACCTTCCAAGTGAGTCAGGGTTTCATGAAGTATTAGAGAGATGGCACCTGCTGTGCAGCGGTTTGACCTATATGCAAACTGCAGTGTATTCAAAGTTGTTGGTACGATTGAGGTTATGTGGTTTTTAATCAGTCTTTCAAAACACTTCATCACTGTTGAAGTAATATCAACTGGTCGGTAGTTGTTTAGACTTGTTGGCTGTGGTTTCTTGGGTAACAGAATGATGGTCATCTTCTTAAAGCACATCTGTACACTGGCTAGTTGCAACAAAGTATTGAAAATGCCCATGAGCACCGAGGCCAGTTCTGACACACAGTCTTTCAGCATACCTCTCAGACTCGTAGCACAATAAATCTGGACAAAGCTAAAAATAATGGGGGAACAAACCCCAAAAATTGGGACAATTTGAAATAGTGCTCTTATAAATTTAGAAAGTTGCTAGAATAAAAGGCATCATGTTTCCACACATTTCCTAAAGGAAATGAAGTCTGAAACTCAACTGCTTGCCATTATTTAGTGAATTCAGTCCTCACTGATTTGCCACAAAAATCTAGAAAACCACAAATTTTATGGGGAACAGATCAAAAATGCAAGGCAAAAATCTAGACATTCTGTGAAAATCTGGACAGTTGAAATGTATATCTTTCAGTACCCTGCCCATGATTTTATCAGGGACAGCTGCTTTTCTTGGATTGATACATCTCAAGGTTCTTAGGACATCTATTGTGTTTAGGCACAGCACTACTTCATCCTTACCAACAGGGAATTTGTTTGCCACCATTTTGTTATCCACGTCAAACCTGCTGAAAAAGTTATTCAGCTAATTCAAGAATGCATTGCTGTCATCACAAGAGGCTGATGCAGGTTTGTAGTTGGTTATGGCTTGTATGCCTCTCCATAGATGTCTGGTATCATTTTGATCATTAAAGTGTACCTGGATCTTTCTGTCATAGGTTCTTTTTGCTTTTTTTATACATTTTCTCAGTTTGCCTCTGGCTATTTTTAGGGCTTCCTTGTCCTTGTATCTGAATGCTGCATTTCATGCTTTTATGAGCTCATACACCTCACTGGTTAACCATGGATTTTGGTTCACTGATATGATGATGATGCACTTGGTGGTACTTATGTCATCTACACATTTTGAGATGTAAGCTATAACTGACTCTGTATATCCTTCCAGGTCAGTTTGGTTGTTTGACAATGCTGCATCCTTAAACACTGATCAGTCTGTACACTCAAAGCAGTCCTGCAATGCTGAGACTGCTCCCTGTGTCCACAGCCTTATTTGTTTCCTTGTTGGCTTGCCAGATTTTAGCAGTGGCTTATATGCAGGAACCAGCATGATGGCAAGATGATCAGAGTTTCCAAGATGTGGATAAGGTGCTGCCTTATATGCCTGCTTAATGTTGGTGTATACCTTATCCAGTGTATTTACTCCCCTCATGGGAAAATTCACATGTTGATGGTAGTGGGGGTAGTACTCGCTTATGGCTGATCTGGTTAAAGTCACCTGCAGTTATCTGTGCAAACTCTAGGTTCCTGTTTTGGAGATCACTTTGCACTGGGTGGGATGTTGACTACCATGATACACTCCATTAAACATTCTAAGCAGGTAGTATGGCCTGCATTTTACAGACAGGAATTCAATATTCTCTGAGCAGAAAGAGGTAATCACTTCACAGTTGCTACACAAACTCTTGTTGACATATAAACAGTTCCAGTCTTAAGTAATCCATCTTACTTTCAAGTGAGCATACATTAGCCAGAAGTATGGAAGGCAGTGCAAGCCTATGAGGTTTAGCTTTTAATCTGGTTGTAATTCCACCTCTGGTTCCTCTTTTTCTCAGTCTTGCACATCTTTTCCTTTTTAAGTGTTTGCCAGGAGCGATAAACGTATGATTAGGTAGATGTTTACATTTCTGGCCATGCTCTCACAAAATGCCCAGCTTTAGGAGTTCCTGTAGTATGTTCGGCCTTACAGGCCTGTCTACTAGTAGCTCATCATACATACAGCACAGTGAGACTGTAGCAGGGGTGTAGCTAGGATTTTCAAATTTGTACTCACAGCTCTCAAACTGCTACCCCCCCACCCCAGCCAAGCTATGGCCATTCTCGTAATTCACGGTTCGCTCTTTTAGTGTCGATGAAGAGGCATTTGCTGTAATGCCTCTTCAGTAATATAATATAGATTCACTCAAACTCGGTTTCTTGAATTGAAAATGAACCTGAAAGTCAGTCCTTTGAAAAATGCAGCATGGTAGTTGGGGTAGAGGATTCATGCTTTTGTTTTCTGTAACTAAGGTACAGGTTTTGAGCTTGAGTAAATTACTAACCAACTGCTACCCCTAACTAGGGTGTTTCATTCACATACACACCCCTACCTACCTCTTAGTGCAAGAAATATGGACAAAGCCTAAAATAAACAGGGACAGATATTAAAAATGCTCTCATGAACTTAGAAAGTTGCTAGAATAACAGGATTTGTGCTAGTATGAGAAAGTTGCTAGAATAACAGGATTTGTGCTAGTATGAATTTTTCTAAAGGACATGAAGTCTGAAACTCAAATGTCTGTCATTATTTAGCAACTTCAGCCTTCAATGATTTTCTAGAAAATCACAAAATTTATGAGGAACAGACAAAAAATATGGGGCAAAAATCTGGACATTCTGCAAAATTTGGACAGTTGAGAGGTATGCTACCTACCTCACACACACACACACACACACACACACACACACACACACACACACACACACACACACACACACACCTCTCAACCTCTTAGAGCAACAAACTCATAAATAAAACTGAGGCAAAGGCCCAGAAATGACATTTTTTTTTAAATATTGCTCTTATAAACTTAGAAAGATAATAGAATAGTAGTAGGTCTTGCATTATTATGAATTTTCTGAAAGGTATGAAATCTGAAACTCAAATGTCTGCCATTATTTTCTAACTCCAGTCTTTAACGATTTGCCACTAATTTGCCAGAAAAATGCAATTTTATGAAAAACAGACCAAAAATGTGATGCAAAAATATAAAATTGCCAGACAATACAGCTGGAAACCTGTCAAAGAAGGGACACCATTTTAATATGAGCACAGTTAACTTGAGCAGCTGACAAAATTAGAGAATCTACATGCATTTCTGAAATAAAAGTAATGTATAACTCTGATCATTACCGTTATTTATAAAAGCAAACCCTCCACGTTTTCTTCCAAAATTGCTATTTTGAGGAGAGATTATTGGGGGGAGAGCAACAATTTGAGACAAAATTGGGGACAGTTGAGAGGTTTGGATATTCCTAATTCTATAAAGCGATTTATTTGCACATACCTCTCAACCTCTTAATGCAGGAAATCTGGACAAGACCAAATATATTGGGGGAACATAGAAACAGTACTAAAAATTGATCTTGTATAAACTTAAGACCGTTGACAGAATATCAGGTTTTGCTTTAGCATGCATTTTTCTGAAGATTGTAACATCTGAAACTTAATGTTGGTCATTATTTAATGACTTCATTTCTAAATGATTTACCAGAAAAGTTTTATTTTGCATTTTACAGCACGAACACCAATAAATATCTGCTAAACAAAGCAATGCAGTCTCACAATGAAACTAGACTTAGCATTACTTCTCTGCCCTTGAAACTCACATTCATTGAAACAACATTGAAACCCACATTCAAAGAAAATACATTTTGCCAGTGGCAGATAAAGATTAACTTTGGGCTGTTTTCAAATCATAGGCCCCTTGCACATGAAACATACACGTGCTCTTTGATACACCTTCCTGATTGTATTAAATTATATTCCTTGTACAATACAGTATAGTTGTTAGAGAGCATTTTAAATTTATTGGTTTGAACATTTTTCCAGTAAACAATGAAACAAAATGCATGCACCAATAATGACAAAACAGCCCAATTCATAACATTTCTGTCATAAAAGTCTACTCAAACTTCTACAGTCTACCAGTATCAGTAAATATGCACAGTCTCTGAACTAGTAAAAGCCATCTACATAATTCCACATTATAGAAATCTGTAATTAATGAAGAGGCTGCTGCTAGCAAACAATTTTATATTTCATGGTTTCATCTACAAATAAAATGCCTGTTGCCCTTGAGGAATAAATTGCCAATGTTGCATTAAAAACAATGATATGCTAGTAATATTGCAATAGGGAATGGATGGTAAACTGATAACAGGTTCATAGTTACTACTAGATATCTTCACCAAAACAGACTACAGCATCCACCCTCCTTTACAACACAGTACAGTATCAGCAATGCATCTACCTACTGTGGGTGAAGAACCCATAGCCTTCTGCATCAAAAGCAAGTACAATACCTGTTGTGCTATTAACAGTACAAGCAGACTCAACATAAGCAGCACTAAACTTTAGTTCCCCTGCAGCTCTCAGCCCCTTGTAAAATGTTAGCACTCAACTGTATCTCTGAACTTTGCAGCACAAGAAATCTGGAAAAAGCCAACATTTATTGGGGGGGGGACAAAAGCCCCAAAACTAGGGACACATTTTAAACATTGCTTGTATAATTTTGGAAAGTTGCTAGAATAAAATGCTGTGTTATCACCATGCATGTCTTGAACCCAGAACCATATGCATTACAGTCAGTGCAACATACCACTATGCTAAATCAGCAGTTTGAAAAATAGGAAGACAAACTTAATGGCTATCATTTACATAGCTCTCAACCTCTTAGCACAAAAAACATGGACAAACAAATCCAATAATGAGGGAATACAAATACAGTTCTCACTTCACACCTTAGCACAAAAAACCTGGACACACAACAACAACAATAATGGGGGAAATACAACTTCAGTTCTCAGTTCTCACTTCTCACCATAGCTAACAACCATTAGAAAAACAAATCTGAACAAAGTTCAGAAATAGTGGTGGTTAAGGACTTTAGGCTCTTCTTACCCTGAAGCAAAGGTACAGGGTTTATACCTGTATGACATAAATGTGTAGATAAATTAAATAAAACTCTTCAGTTTAGTCAGAAATGAATGTTATACATCAGAAAAAATAGATATTACCTTTAAAGTCCTCCTATTCATAAAACAAGTCCACGTTAAATAAATTATAGAAACACATTATTTTTTTAATTAAATCTACTAGATCTTACTATATAAACTAATTTTAATCTCAAAGGTTGAAAGCAATAATAAAATATTCTTTTATTTTACTAGATAAATGAATAGAAGACATTATTAATATAAAATGTTATCAATAAATAATGATTACCCAGACACATGGCATAGAACATGTCTCTGTGGAATTGTTGTGTCAACTTCATAATAAGCAAAGTCATATGTTAGGGTGATTTGATGCCAGTGAAATATCCTATAGGTAAGTGCAGGCATGTTAACTGCTGCCACAATTAAAACTGAAATTTCATGTTCATTGAAAACAGTCAGCATACCTGCTTCAGCCTTACATGAACTATAGGAAAATCTTACTAAATTCTATCAATTTCACTGAACAATATGTTAGCCTGTGGACACTTTACTAACATACAACAACAGGCTACAGTGGTTTGTTTGTTTGTGTCTTTCGGCTTTTTCCCGGTTAGGGGTCGCCACAGCGGAACTCCGGTCTGCTAATGATTGGCAGTTGATTTTTACGTACTGGCTTGCCAGGCCTGACGCACAACCTTCAACGAAGGTATGCCCATTCACGCATGTCTCCACGTAGAAGACGCTCTAGCTGAGAACCGAACCGGACAGCGTCTTACTGTGAGGCGACAACGCTACCGCAGCACCACCACCGCGGGTAACAACAGGCTACAGTGGTATACAGGCCACAGTGGTATGTTACACATTTACATCTTATACAAATAATTTTTGATCTAGAAACCTAACTAGAATTCTATGGAAAAGGCAACTATATTTTAAATATTTAAGCCTTTGTGATGGTATATTTGCATAATTCTCAGTTACAATGCATATGAAAGTGAGTTGTGTTTTCTATATAGTCCTATAATTTGAGCACTCCTCAATGTAATGCTTTATTTATTCCATTATTCAAGAATGTAAACCTTTTTTTTTGTTATATTTTACCAATGGCCCAGATCATGAGTCCTTGGAAAACTCATTCTATCTGGTTAATAAATCCAAACAAATAATATTAAAATAAAAACATTTATGTATTAACTTACTCACTTATCTATGTATGTAGGACTGTATGCATTTATTTATTTAGCAATTTCTTAACAAGCTAAGCTTCATGGAGAATATAATGTCAATATATTAACAGTACACAGTGTCAACAGTGTATTGCACAAAGCATGCAGAAAGTGAGTTCATTGTGTATTAACCAATTTAGTCAATATATATTAACTAGTTACAATTACTGGGATGAGTTTACAATATAATAATGCATATAGTACAAATCTAGTACAAATAAAAAAATTCCTCACACAATGAAAAAACAGATCACTAGACTAGGTGATTATATTAGAAAAAGTATGTTACAAAGTAGGAACAGCAACATGTATGGGAGACAGTTAGTTCTAGCCATTGTCTTGTAAATCCCTGCATTCATTTTCAAGAAAAGCATGGATGAGGTGTGGCTAAGATGCTGAGCAGTTAGTAGGATAAAAATTTTGCTCTGCCTCTGTTCAGTTTTTTTCCAGAATGTTTATTTTGCCTTCATATTGTAAGATACATTAATTTGACAAAATAGAAATGTCAGTGTTATTTGAAACACTGTATAATAAAACAATCATTTAGAACATACAATATATATCAAGAGAAAAATACTCTAAAAAGGCTCTATACACTATATACAATGAGTGCTATAAAATATCAGCATAGTGACACCATTTTAGATCAGAATGAACTTTCAGATTACTTATGTTAGTTGAAGCAAAGTAAATTAATAATCTGGCTTCAATTTTTTAATATATGCTCTAGGAGAAGGTTCCGACATTGCTGGTAATTGGAATGCTTATTCATTATCTTTGGCATCAGTTTATGTGAGTATACATATTTAACCTGCTGGGCTAGGTGCACTTCAGCATTTGTCCTCTCCCCTCTAATATAGACTTCTATTTAACTCTCTTCTTGCTTTCTCTCTATCTTCCACCTTTCCTTAACTCTCTCTCCCTCTCCCTCTTAAAACTTAGTGCTCACTCCCCCTTCTACTCCAGCTCCCCTCCACTTACCCTTTGCCACTTACCCTTCTGCTGACAATCGCTCCACTGATAGGTTCTCGATCTCCTCTTGCCCTCCTGGGTTGTGTATCCCGTTCCGTTCGCCCTGTGGGCTCACTCCGCTCCCCTACCCTGCCCCCATATTCTACCTGCCCCCAGCACCTCTACCTATATCCCTCCTAAACCACACCCACTGCCAATCTACACTAATCAGCCTCCAATACTGCAGTAACACCCATCTCTTTTTCCCACCCAAATTAAAATACATTCTCCTCCCCAAGATATCTCCCCCAGCCAATAGGTTACCACTTCTACCTCCAACACATACACAAAAAACACACCCTCTCTAATCCCTACATAACCCTCCTCTCTCTTACTAATTCTAGGTATTTATCAGCTTCTCTATATATATTTGTCTCTTATTTACATATATAACTCTCAACAATATTACACATCTTAATACCCTATCTCAACATGCTCCCAAAACCCTCACTCATCTCCTTTTCACTTCTACTACTTCTTCATCTAACCTATCTTCATTACCTCACACAACTCGCTACTTCCTACCACTCACAATCCTTCCATGTAACCGACCATCTTAACTCCCCTCACCCACACTCACACTCGCATATCTCTCCCCATCTTTATTCTATCAATAACCTTCTAGTTTTCCCATACAAACTATTCACATCTCAAAAACACTCCATCCCCACAACAACTAATAAATGTCTCAGAATCATAATAGATCCCAATCCTTTCAGTAAGCTGTTCAACTACCTCTCTGACCCAATCTTTCATCTGACCATCAGTATATTATCAGGTGATATTCATCCCAACCCAGGTCCCCCCACCACAACTACCATAAACAAGTCCATATTCCTTACTTCATTAAACTCCCAAAGTATAGTTAACAAAGTCCCAAACCTCCACGCCTGGCTCATACATAACAAACCTGACATCCTATCCGTTTCTGAAACATGATTAAAACCTCATATAAAAGACTCTGAAATAACTCCACCTAACTATTCTATTATCAGAAAAGACAGAGCCCATAAAAAAGGTGGAGGAGTAGCTCTCATTTACTCATCCTCCCTGTTAGTGACTCCCTACACCAAACCTATTCCGCACTTTAATAATGCTGAACTTCTCCTAACTTTACTTCAAGTTAACAAACACAAACGCATTTGTCTAGCTTCCCTCTACATCCCCCCCAGGAGACAATATTTCTACACTTGAAGATATCCTCTCCTGGCTCTCCAACAACATTAGCAACAAAACTATTATCTTAGGAGACATGAATATTAACTGGGCCACCATTCAGTCTCCAACAAACTCTCTCAACATCAACCTCTACAATTTTTCTCAACTAATAAACTCCATAACGCGCCCCTCAAAAAATCTTTCCACTGGTAGTATTCTAGATTGGATTCTAGTCTTCCATCCCCACTATTTCTCTGATAGTGGCACTCTTCCAGATTCCGTCAGTGACCACTTACCCATCTTTACTCACCGTCTCCCCTCAAACCTACATTGCACCCATAATTACATTACTACCCGTAACCAAAAAAACTTTTACCCAACAACCTTTTCAAACTCCCTTAAATCAATAAACTGGAATTGTCTAAAAACATCATCTCTAGATAACGCAGTTCACCACTTCAACTCAACATTCTTAAAAATACTTGAGTCCCATGCTCCCTTAAGGACAAAGTGAATAAAGATTAATTCCATGCCATGGCTGACCAAAAACACACTAGCATCCATGCAGCACAGAGATAAAGTATGGGCACACTACCAGAAAAACAGAACCCCATTACTTCATAACGAATATAAAACACTTCGAAATAAAGTTAAAAAACTCATCATCTCTGATCGTCAAAACTATTTTTCGACACTCCAAAACAATAATAAAACAAATCCTCAGAAATTCTGGAAAGGTATTTCTACCCTTCTTAACCCCAGCAAATCAGATACTCCTTCCCCAGACCCAAATATTCCAGATTCAGATTTAGCTACCCAATTTAACTCTTTTTTCATTGAATCTATTTCTAAATTAACCTCTTCATTCTCTACCACCACCACATTCTCCAACATACCCCCACTCTCCACTAGCAACACTCTACCCTGCACTACTACATGTCCCTCATTCCTATCTACCTCTTCTCCATCTCAAACTTTCTCATCATCTTCACTACCCACTAACACCCACTTTTCCCACTCTCCTCTATTCTCACTAAAACCAATTCCCACTTCTACTATAAAGAAACTCCTTAGGAAACTGAAGCCATGTACAAACGCTCTTGATAACATCCCTTCTTACTTTCTCAGTATAGCTGCTGATGCAATTGCCTACCCCATTAGCATTTTAATTAATCGCTCTATACAAGAATGTATAGTACCTCAAATCTTGAAACAGGCCTTTATCTAACCCTTACATAAAGGTGGCAACAATAACAATGTAACCAATTTCCACCCAATCGCTATCCTGTCTCCCATTTCTAAACTCTTAGAAAAGTGTGTCCAACTTCAACTCCTACCACATCTCTTAGATAATAACCTCCTAACTCACTCACAACATGGATTCAGACCACATCATAGCACCATGACAGCTCTCCTCTCCTTCCTTGAAACTGTAAACAAAGCCCGTGACTCTGGACAAATTGTATCTATCCTACTTCTTGACCTCTCCAAGGCATTTGACACCATCTCACATAGCCTGCTTTTAACTAAACTTTCTGAACTTAACCTAGGTCCTTCCTCTTTGACTTGGTTCTCCAGCTACTTATCCAATAGATATCAAGCAGTAAAATGGAAGAAAGCCACCTCCTCATTTCTTAATACCCCTACCAGAGTTCCACAAGGCTCCATATTGGGTCTCCTTCTCTTCAATATATTTATAAATGATTTCTACAAATCTATCCCATTCTCAAATATCATCCAGTATGCAGATGATTCAACTATTATCTGCTCTGCCTCATCCATTCCCACACTTCTAAAACTTACACAAGATGCCTTTTCAACCACTGAGCAATGGATGAAAGATAATCACCTAGCTCTCAATGCTTCTAAAACCAAATCAATGGTATTTACCCCCACTAAAGCCACTCCTTTCAATATGAATACATTCTCAATTATGAGTCAAAATTACACACATCTGGAACTGGTGACAGAGACCAAGTTACTTGGGGTCCAAATTGATAACCAACTAAAATTCAACTCCCACATACAACTAAATATCAAAAAAACCCACCAAAAACTAGGTATGCTCTACCGACAAAATCATTACCTTACACCTGCCACTAAAATCACTCTCTCTACTTCCTTTCTCATCCCCTCCCTCCTCTATGGAGCTCCACTCCTAACTAATCTACAGTCGTCTGTAAAAAAACAACTCTCCTCCTGCTACAACAAAATTGCCAAGTTCGCTACTAGCCATAAGTCATCAACCCACCACTGTCTCTCTCTCCAAAAACTAAAATGGCTAGAGCTACCTAATCATCTAACCTACACACAATTAACTCATTCTCAACCCCTCCCTTTGTCCCTCACTTTCTTCTGCCTTTAAAATGCATCTGCCAAATAGAGTATTAAGGTCTCATAATCAAAATCTATTAGAAGTGCATAAACCAATTCATCCCCCTGGAAAAAACCTACTATCCTACGGCCCAGCTTGCCTCTGGAACTCCCTTCCACCTTCCATTCGCACAATCCCTAACCATTTGATTTTCAAAAGATCTCTTCATTCGCACCTAGCGTCCCAGTGGGAATGCTCTTGCTTCCACCCCACATAATTAACTCTGGCTACCTCATCTTCCATCCTTCCCCTGCTTCTCCAGTAATTTTTCCTTTTTCCCCTAACACTCACACTCTGTTTCCTATGGAATTTGCAAAAATGTACTACTCTGATATAATGTACTAGACTGCACTTCTTAAGTTTATGCATCGTAATATGAATTTACTTCCAGTATTACTTTGTAATATTACTTTGTTAGTCTGTATCATCTATATGATCCATCATAAGTATACAGAATTTCTAATGTATGCTGAACTATTTTGTAATTATTTGCTTGAACTTTTTGCATTGTATAACTATCATTAATAACCTACTGTATTGAGATTGTTATGGAGCTTTTCTCCCCAGGACTTCATTGAAAACGGGTTCATTTTGGCCCAAATGGACTATCCTGGTAAACCAACTGCAAATAAATAAATAAATTAACAGCCATATTTCTGAAGCCAGTCCAAGAGAGTTTAGTAGGGTCAAAACAATTTTTGATAATGTATAATTTAACTAAGGCAAAAAGGGTAATTAAGATATGTACTTTTTGCTTTGGTAATTTATGGGTAGTGATGTTCAGAATGGCAAATTCCCAGGATAAATTTGATTTTTTATATCCCATTTTTCTAGTCTTGCCTTCAGACTTTGAGCCTGAACACTAGCCAGCAGGTGTATTCTGTGGGGGCATTTTCACACACACCTGTAGCCAGCAGGTGTATTCTGTGGGGGCATTTTCACACACACACACACACACACACACACACACACACACACACACACACACACACACACACACACACGCACACACGCACACACGCACACACGCACACACACACACACACACACACACACACACACACACACACACACACACACACACACACACACCTACCTTACCTGATAATCTGTTCACTTGATTGCCTTCCGTCTTCACATTTCCCGCTTGCGATTGTCTTCTTTCCCGCTCGCGACCAGCCGGACATGATGTGAGCTCACTTCCGCCTGGCTTGTATCCCCCTTAAAGGAGCCAGCAACTTTTAAAATACGTACTTTTTTTTTTTAAATGCTACCCCCTCTTCTAAGAAGTTGTACTGAAATCAGTACAGTGCGTATGCCTCCCGACGTCCCTGGACTGTAGGTCCAATTTCTAGCAGATTCACTGCAGTGTAGTATAATATACCTTCATTTCCTGCCTCTGTAACTGATTTTCCTGAAGTTCCTGGTGAAAAACATGACAGATAATGAACTTTTCTGATGGGATCCGAAGCAGCTGCTGCCACACCACTTTTTTAAAATGCAGTGTTTAAATGGAGCAGCTGTTTTTGTCAGTGCTCCACAATCTACATTGAAAACCTCTGTTTGGTCTGTGCATGAGCAGTAGGTGTTTTGTCCTTACAAGCTTTGACATCATGACCTTTCGCTTTTCCAAGTGTTCAATCTTCTCATCTTGGTAATTTCAGTTTCACTTATATGGACATTTGATCTACTGAAGTAGATCAGAGAAAAGACATATACTGCATCATGCCAGGATGAGAATGGTGGCAGTATAAGTGGCTGTAAAACATGTAGTGTAGAAATGAGATGTGTGGGACTGGAGAGAAAAGGAGCAGCAGACATAGTTGAAAGGAATGGTGTGGCAGGTATTGGGGAGGAACCAGTGGAAAAAGTGTGTAAAGGGTAATGTTTAGGACACCTTGGAAATGGTCTGTAGATAGATAGGTTTGTAGGACAAAGGAATAAGAAAAGGGAAGAAGGGCCGCAGATTATGAGGTAGAAGAGGGAACTGAGAGAGGTGAAGGCCATTTGGCCAAGTGGCAAATGGCTAAAGAGCAGGGTTGGATAAGGATTATGGCATTCCACTGGAATTTATTGATGACAAAAGGCAGATTGGTTGAACAGGAACTGGAATGGCGGAGAGATATCTTAGGTTGGCAGGATGACAGAGTGAGGAGCTGCTGGCATGAAAGTTAAAGGAGGAATAAAGGATGGTGAGGTGTTGAGGGCAAAAGAGAGAAATAAGGTATCAGGCAAGACAGACTTTGTAGAAGTTTTTGAAAATTTCTGTAGACATAAACATAGTCCATTAATGGAACTGGGTGGGGTAGAGGAAGCTAGGGTAGAGGCAGAGAGTAAGAAATAATACATTTGTAATTTTATTTATTTTTATTTATTTATTTTACATTTGTTTACCAGGAAAGTCCGACTGTTCACAGGTCCATTGACAGTGGAGGCCCGAGGAGAAAAGCTCTACAATACAATACAGTACATGAGAGAAGAAAAAAAATAGAGCATACTTATAGCAAACATACACAATTTGTTAGAGATTAACAATTCTTATAGTAGACAATCATTGTGGTACATAATAACTTAAAACAGCATTTGTATTATTTTTATAGATATAAGTTTTGTCAAGTAAATATCAACGGGTTCACAAGCTTTCAGGGCAACTGTTTATACTTAGCTATACACAGAAACATTCTCTTAGTTTGGGTTAGCCTGGTGAGTGGCATGAACATAGCCATTCACTTAAATAGTGGGTTTTCAGGAGTTCTTTGAAATTATTGAAGTAGTTTGAAATGGGGTAGCATTAAAAGAGGAAATAGAAAGCTATTTATTATTTGAAATACAGAAAGGCGGGGACTTGAATGGCTACCCTTTACTTTCTACACACTGGTAGGTGAGAGGTATGGGATTGGTTACGTAGACTAATGCAGAGGACTTTAAGAGGAAAGAGGCACCATGGTCTTAGATGGAGACGTAGTTATCTTACTGCCTAAGTGAATAGTTGACGCTGATGATATTGTACATCAATGCTGCATTTCCCTGACAAATGCAGATTCCAAGGTTTTGCCTTAGTAATAGCAGTGAAGCTGGTGATGATTATATTGTGATTAATTAAAAGGAGGGCAAGTATGTTTTATGCTGGTAACTTTCTATTTATTGGAAGCACCTGGGGGCTTCATGGATCAGGCAGTGAGGTAGAATATGAGTGCGAGGCAGTAACGTATGATACTAAAAAGGTATCTGATACAGTATTATGGAGTTCTTCTTGAGAGTGCTAGGGAGAGACATAAGAATATAATTAAGGGGTACAAACACTGTGTAAAACCCAAGATTGGTATTATCAAGGAAAAAGATTAAGTGAAAAGAAGTAGATATAGAAAGACTATTTGAACATGGTACCAGTATCTGTATGTGTATCTTTTTGTTAGTGACTGAAATTTTGGTGAGAAGGCTGAGGGGAATCCTGGGTGAGCTGGTATTTGAGAAGGGCATGCAGACAACATCATTCAGTCTCTTTGCAAGTAACTATGCTTTTGATAAGGAAAGTCACAGAATGTTAGTTTGACAGGCTAAGGAAATTGCTGGGTTGTTTTACCGATCATTAAATCAGTAATTGTCACATCTGAGAGTGCAAGAGAATAGGATGTAATGGCCAGCCCTCTGTAGGCTGTGGCTCAGGATACCTTGAGGTCATTGGAAAATATATTTGTGTAAGTTCAAATGGCTAGTAAAATATGGCCAGGGAACAGACTTTCATTACTTAGAATGACTGAAGCAGTATTTGTTATGATCTTACGTATTTATTCAGTATAGCTCTTGACATTAGTTTATTAAGTCAGGTCAGAAACTAAGAAGACAGGTACAAGAAATGTGCACCCATTTTACATGAAAGGGGGTACATGTAAAATAGCGAGAGGGACAATATCAGAGGAGAAATTGTAAGGAGGGTTGAGTCAACTGGATTTTGAGTGATATGCAGTGGTGAACAATATGGTAGAGGTGGTGAGGAGAAGAATAGGAGACTGGATGGATAGATGGATTTGCAAAGAGAAATCAATTACAGAGGATTAAGGGGTTCTGCAATTAGACAGATGAAATGACAATGACATAGGGTTACAAGGTAGGCATTTGGCCCATCCCCCCTGGGAAAGGAGGTGAGAGCATTTAGGTGAATAATAGAGAGACAATAAAGGGTAAAAATTTGAAAGCTACATAGTGTTAGGTGGATGGTTTTATTAGAATAGGGAATTTGACAGCTGGAGATAAGAGTGACAGGAAGGTTAACATTTTTTGAGAGGCTTAGGGAAGAATTTGACAAAAGCTTAGGAGAGTGGATAAGTTATAGTCTAGTGGAGACGGCAGAAGATTGCTGGATTTTAGTTACAGTTAAATTAAAGGCTGAAAAGATGGACAGAGACATTTCAAGAAACAAGTGAAATACATAGAAAAGGGTGAGCAAGGGACAATTTGATAGAGAAACAGAAAACAAAAAGAGAATTGGATTAAGGGGAGGCATATCAGTAATGCTGGATCAAGGTAGGCAGCATTTGGATGGATTATTAATTTTAAGATGCAACTTGGAAATGAGTGAGAACTTAAGGGTGTTATACCTATCGGACACGTGTTTGTGGATATCGAGTAGGTGGTGTAAGATCCAAGTGAAGCTTAAAAGAGAGGGGGGGAAATGAAAGAGGGCTTATACTGCAAGTGTGGGAGTGACTGGCCAGACAGTTTACATATGTGGATTAGTTATATGGAAATGACTAAGTTATGGAAGCAGGTGATTGCAAGATGGGTGGCATTATAGGACTAGTGATAGAAGCATCATGAAGGTTATTTTTGTGTGAGGTTACAGGTATAGTGCTATTCAGTATATGTAGTAAGTTAAGTTTAGACTGTATGATCTTGGTGAAGGTAAAGATAAATAGTCATTGCAAGGAAAGGAGATAGCTGGAGATGTTGGATGTTGGGGCATGTAATATGCAGACCCTGAGCATATTAGTAAACATAAAAAAAGTTTCAGAAAACTAGAAAGCAAGGTTAATGAGTTATGAGAAAGGTGTATTTGACATTATGGTTTTGAGTTAATTTAAAGAGAAAGGGATGGAAATGTGGTAATTAAAGGAATTAATAACAAGAACAATAATTAGTATAATTAAGAATGGTAGTTCAAGAAGTGAGCAGGGATTGGGATGGGAAAGCAGAGAAAATGATGTTTGAGGAAACAGGTTGCTTAGCAATTGAATAATACATGCGTGAGGTACTCAGAAAGTTAGTAATTGTGGTTGCTCTGCAGTTATTCATTAAAACAATGAGTATATTAAAAATAACTTTTAATAAAGTCAGAACATGGAATTCTTTAGCCTTCAAAGCTGCTTTGTAACTCTTTGTCATGTTGGGATCACTGCCTATCCTACTTCATTATCCTACAAGACTAATTTTTGTAATTATCATAATTGTCATAAATAAAGGGTACTTATTGATTACATTTAATCTGAGTTGTTTTGAAATTAACACTAAGTATTTTAATTTAAAAGAAAAGGATGAAAAACTATACAGAAAGAATTGTATGTCATCACAGGGGCATTAGACAGTGGCAGATATAAACAGAAAGCAGGGCTAAGATTGTTCCTCCCCTGTCTTGTGGCATTAGTCTTTGGTAATAGCTGTACTGTGCTAATATATCTCTCAATCATAACAAGAGAAATACTGTGCTAAAGTAAGTCCCAACACTCAGAAATTCAGAAATAAAGTAAATCCTTTAATGAAATAGCAGTTAAACACTTCCATTTTTAGAGTAGTCAGCACTTCATCAGAAGTGACAAGAAACTTGCAGTTTACCATTAAATAACACGCATAAGGTCATCTGATCAAAAGTCACATGAAAACATCATAAGATAAAACAACTGAATACTAAAAGAAACAATGTAAAACACATCTGCATATTTTGCAATCTATCATATACTTGATTAAAAGTTATAATTTTGCAGCTCTCAATCATACTTATTACCCTTGTGATGCCCCTGCACTGGCTCAGTAATCAAGGAGCCTCAGTCCTCACCACTGTTAACAGTGGTGGATGTACACACTGGGAAGATGACTAGTACACACACAGTAAAGTGCAATTTCCCTTAAGAGCACACAGAGATCACAGTCAGTCTGGGGCTGGTTTCTCCCTCTTTTTCCAGATCCCCAGTAAGACTCCCAACCAGTACAGCTATAGGGTTAAGATGCCAGACGAGAGGCCAAGCTAAGACCTCTGGCACACTCTATGTCCAACCAATGCTTTGTGTCCCTGCTCAAGTAGCAGACACACACACACACACACACACACACACACACACACACACACACACACACACACACACACACACACACACACACACACCTGGGGAAGGCTGGCACAGACTTACTAGCTATGCCCCCTTTTGCCCAGACTATAAGGTAGTTACAGCTGCCACCAGCCAACTCTTTATCAGGTACTTAAGGCCCTTAACAAAGGGTGTCTAATCCTATTGTGTAATGTTACAAATAATCTAAATGGTAGTCTGACCAAGCAAGGCTATTTAGGAGTGGCCTGTACAGTGTTACCAAATAGATATGCAAGTACTCTAAGAGCTTAAATATGTCTCACAAATATCAGCCACAAAGATAGGTTTAAATATATTTAATAATAAACAATAAAAGAACAAGACAATACTTAGTCAATCAACACAGTAACTTCAGAGTTCAAAATCACAGAAAATATTTTAAAATAACATTGCAGTACCGTCTAAAAAAATACAGAAAACATCTAAACTAATCTTTACTATATTCCAGTAGGATTGGACACCCTTTGTTAAGGGCCTTAAGTAGGTGATAAAGAGTTAGTTGGTGGCAGCTAGAACTACCTTATAGTCTGGACAAAAGGGGGCATAGCTAGTAAGCCTGTGCCAGCCTTCCCCAGATGTGTGTGTGTGTGTGTGTGTGTGTGTGTGTGTGTGTGTGTGTGTGTGTGTGTGTGTGTGCTTATATATATAAATCAAATCTCAAAGTGTGTGTGTCAGCTACTTGGGCAGGGACATGAAGCACTGGTTAGACAGAGAGGGTGCAGGAGGTCTTGGCTTGCACCCTCAGCTGAGATCTTAACCCTATAGCTGTGCCAGTGGGGAGTCTTATTGAGGATCTGGAGAAAGATGGAGAAATCAGCCCCAGATTGACTGTGATATCTGTGTGCTCTTAAGGGAAATTGCACTTTACTGTGTGTGTACTTGTCATCCTTCCAGTGTGTACATCCCCTAGCTGTTGCCAGTGGTGAGGACTGAGGCTCCTTGATTACTGGGCTAATGCAGAGGTGTCACATATTAATTAGGATTGTTGATTACTGGGTCAGTGCAGGGGCATCACATATTAATTGGTGGCAGTGGTGGGACTGTGGTCTGTAACTACAGTGAATTTCCTTCCGTACAGATAAGGCTGAAGTTTCTGCAGTGTCCACACTATGGCTAGGCATTCCTTTTCTACAGCTGCATAGCATTCTTCTTTTGGTTGGAGCATATGACAGAAATATACCACTGGGTGCTCTTCTCCCTTTGAGGAAACCTAGTTAGGTACAGTCCCCACCCCATGGTTTGAAGCATCCACCTGCACAAGAAATTATTTGCTGTAATCTCGACTGGCTAACACGGGGGTACTCCCAAAGCTCCTTTAAGCTTCTGGAATGCCTGCTCACATGCTAGGGTCCACACTACCTTATCTGGCCTGTTTTTCCTTGTCAGGTCTGTGAAGGGAGCAGCTATGGTACTATAATTGGGGATAAACTTTCTGTAGTACCCTGCTGTCCTTAAGAATGCCCTCACCTGCTTTTTGGTAACATGGGCAGGCCATGCCTGAATGGCTTCCACTTTAATAGGTTCTGGCCTGATCATACCACTCCCCACTCTATGTCCCAGGTAGGAGACCTCTGCCATACCCACCTGACATTTGCTGGGCTTAATGGTCAACCCTGCCCTCTGTAAGTCTGCCCAGCAGCTCCCTCACATGCTGTAGGTGCTCTTGCCAGGAATAGCTGTAGATGGCAATATCATCTAGGTAAGCAAGAGCAAAAGTTCCTGCTCCTGCTAGGATACGATCTACCAGCCTCTGGAAAGTCACTGGGACATTTTTCATCCCAAAGGGCATATTTGTGAACTCATACAAGCCAAAAGGAGTCACAAAGGCTGACCTCTCTCTAGCACTGGGAGTCAAGTGCATCTGCCAGTAACCCTTGGTAAGATCAATAGTGGCATGATACTTAGCCCCACCCAGCTGGTTCTAGGGCTTCATCTGTCCTAGGCATGGGGTAAGCATCTGACTCTGTGTGACTATTTAATTTCCTGTAGTTCACACAGAACCTGGTACTGCCATCCTTCATCAGTACCAGCACCACTGGGGAGGCCCAGGGACTGCTGGACTCCTGAATTACCCATAGTTCTAACATTTCCTGTATCTCCTCCCTCAGAGTCTGTTTGACTGTCTCAGACACCCTAGAAGGGGCCTGCTTAATAGGTATTTGGGGTCCTGTATCCAAATGATGCTGCACCAGGTGGATGCACCCTGATTTCCCAGTGAACATGTCCCCAGTCTCCTGTAACACTGCTCGGATTTCTAGAACCTGGCTAGGGGATAACTGCTGGGACATTGCTACCCCTTCCACTGAGGTGTCAGTTGGAGTCTCACTGAGGAGATCAGTCACCAGGTCTTCCTCAGACTCCTCCTGCCATCCACTGCAAATACTCAGCAGAAGGGTCTCTCTATTATGGTAAGGTGTCATCATGTTAACATGGTACAATTTGTGACCCTGCCTCCAACCTAGCTGTTCTACAGTGTAAACATCACTGACTTTTCTTACCACCTCGTAGGGTCCCTCCCAGGCTGCTTGCAGCTTGTTGTGTCTGACAGGAATGAGAACCATTACCTGCTGCCCTACAGCATAGTCTCTAGCTCAAGCATTCCTGTCATACCAGACTTTTTCTGCTGTTGGGCTTTTTTCAGGTTTCCTGAGCCTTGTCCTGAGGTTTAGGACATATGCCACAACAGACTCCTTGTGGGATTCACACTCATCCTCCCACTCATCTGGAATCAAATCTAGAGGTTCCCCTCACCCTATGCCCATACAGCAACTCACAGGGTAAAAAAAACTTTGGATTCCTAGGGAACCTCTCTGTAAGCAAACAACAGATGGGGCAAATATTTGTTCCACTCCCTCTTGAACTGGTCAGCAAATGCCCATAGTATTGTCTTGAATGTAGAGTTTAACCTCTCAACAAGACCATTAGTCTGTGGATGGTATGTGGTGGTCTTTAGGTACTTCACCCCACAGTGTGTTCACAGACAAGCCAGCAGGTCTGACATGAAATTGGCACATCTGTCAGTCAGTATTTCATTTGGAAAACCTACCCTGCTGAAAATTCCTAACAAAGAATTTGCCACCTTTTCTGCCTCAATGGAGGACAGATCCACTGCCTCAGGGTATCTGGTAGCATAATCTACTACCACTAGGATATATTTTTTCCCTGTGGAACTTGGGGTACTCAGAGGCCCCACAATATCCATAGCTACCCTCTGAAATGGCTCCTCAGTCACAGGCAAAGGCATCAAAGGAGCTTTCACCTTGTCTCCTGCCTTGCCTGCCTTTTGGCACTGCTCATAGGTCCTGCAGTACCCTGTTACATTTCTGAAATCCCAGGCCAATAAAGGTTCTGCATAATATGTCTCTTTGTACATTTTACTCCCATATTACCTGCAACGGGAATATCATGGGCTATGGCTAGAAGTGCCAGATGGTAGGCTCTGGGCACTACCAACTACTGTATTCTCTCACCCTCTAGCCCTCCCACAGGAGTCCACACTCTATACAGTAACCCTTTGTCCCATTATACAGATTCCTCCTTCCCTTGAGAATTGGGTGCCTCACTAGCTACCTCTCTCAGGTCTTGTAATGTAGGGTCTGAGAGTTGAGTCTGTCTCTACTCTCTCTTTGTAACCCTTCCCATTTCCCCTTCCACAGGAAGTCTGGTATCCTCTGACAGCAGTTCCTCACTGTCAGCCTGGGTACAACTACTCACCTCTGCCATTAGAGTCACTCTGTCCAAGGGAACTTCAGTACCCACAAGTAGCTGTGGCTCACCTTCAGTCTCACTGCTACAGGGTAGCTCCCTGAAGTAACCACCTCACCAGTCCAGGCTGCAAGTGTGCAGTCTGTCTGGGTCTCCCCCAGGCCACCAGACCCACATACTTGTCTCCAAGCCTGACTTGCATGCACACAGGGTACTGCATTATTAAGATCATTCCCCATCAGGACACCTGCATGGATATCCTCAAACTCACCTACTTGCTGGCTTCCTTTTCCACCCTCCCAGTCAAGGTGAACCATAGCCAAAGGTATTTGGAATGGGGTCCATCCTAAAGCTCTGACTAGAGTAGACTGCCCAAGCAGGAAGTGCTCTTCTTTAACCATTGCCGGCTTCACAATGGTTAGGGCAGAGGCTATATCTCTCTTAGCAGTGGCCTCTTTCCCATCCACTAAGATAGGATATAACCTCTTGTGGTAGTTTGGTACCCTTGTTGTCTTGAGACAATTTACTGCTGGCATTTTGTCATTCCTACTTACTGGCTTTTCCATCTTTTGTTCCCCACCTTGACTCCGTGGACACCTATATGCTACATGGCCCTGCTGGTTGCATTTAAAACATTTAACCCTTGGTAGAAAAAGCAAATGAGGCTCCAGACCACAGCTAATGAAAATATATAATTTATTTATTTATTAATGTAAAATAAAATAAAAATAAATAAAATAAAAGTTTTAATCCAAATGGTGAGCGCTTTCATAGCCAAAGGCTACTTCATCAGTCAAAAGCATATTACAAGACTGCAGTTTATATACCATCAGCACAAGTAATCAATCAACTAAAACTCATTGAACAAGTTAAAACTAATTAACTTAAAGGCATATAGCTAGCCATTGCATATACACTCAATATATCTAAAACATTTAAAACAAAATTACATCATATACCTCAAAATACATTTATACATCTGAAGGACAAAATCCATATAGACAATATTAAACATGTTGTGTACCTATATAACTATTTTTTTATACCGCTATCCTTTAATACCAGCTTAATACATAATTTATCATTGATGCCCCTACCGATATTCACCTGCAACCTAATGATCCATTCAAGTTCCTTGAATTCCATTTTATTTTTAACCTCTCCCCCTGTAATATTAAAAGGAACAGTTTCTATAACCAATAATCTAAATGAGTGTTCATTTCCATGTATTATGATGTGTTTAGCTAGGGCATTAGTTTCTATTCTCCTAGAAATATCATATATATGTTCTGTCATGTGATCACATAATCTACGTGTTGTCATGCCCACCTAGAAACAGCCACATACTATACAGTAGGCTAAATACACTAAATTAACAGTATTACAATATGCTGTCAATCTGAAAGTATATGTTTTTCCTGTATCTGGGTATGTGACCCTGCCTGTATTATCAAGAAAATCACAAAACTTACATTTACCACATGCGTATGTACCATATTCCATTCTTACATCAGAGCTAATTGATCCAGGACCAGTTCACGGTCCACACAGTATCCTTTTCAGAGACATCTTATTCTTATACGCATATCTTGGCTTTTCTTCTATTATTCCTTTAACCTGGTCATTTGCACATAAAATATTCCAATTTCTATCAAAAATACATTGCAACAGCTGTGTATTACTTGAGTACGTAATGGGTAGTCTCATAGTGTTGCATCTCTGTTTAGGTAATAAAGATGTTTCTGATTGTTTAGAAAAATATGGTTTAATATGCATTCCTCTTCTATTTGGTATATCTACTGTTACTTGTTGAATTTTGCTTTCACTGTAACCTCTCTCAATAAATCTATCTCTCATTCCAGTAAGCTCAAGTTCAAACTTGGCATCATCAGTTATTAATCTGGAGGGTCTCACCCCCTGCCCCTTAACCAGATTTCTGAAGACACTTGGGGTGCATGCTTCGTCTATGTAGATAGGAATTTTAAAGCACTCCTTTCTATGTATTTCCATATCGAACTGACTGTCAGGTTTCTGCACAATCTTGACATCTAGAAAATCAATAGTAGTATGTGAACTATTTGTCGTAAAATTTAAAAACTGTGTACTATTACCCATCTTAATGAAGAAGGGGTGAAGGTATTAATATCACCACCCCATAACATAAAAATGTCATCCACAAACCTTCGATAAAAGCTACATCTTCCTTGCATCTCTACAATCATATTCTGTTTCTCCCAAGCTGCCATAACAATGTTGGCTTAGCTATGGGCACAAGGTGTGTCCATAGCTACGCCATCCATCTGTCTATATATTGTGTTCCCAAAAACAAATATATTATTTTCCAGGAAGAGTTCCATCAAAAGAGCTAGAAAGTCAATAAATTGACCATCATATGTTCCATCCTGTAATAAATATTGCTTAAATAGTTCTATCCCTTCTCCATTTGGAATCATAGTAAAGAGGGATTGAACATCCAAGATGACCATTAACCACTTTCGGTTTAAATTTGCACCTGCAATAAACTCATGCAAGTCTCCTAAAAATTGTTTGGTATCTTTAAGTATATACTTATTCTTTGTAATAACAGTTTTAAGATGTTGCTCTACAAACACAGATAGTGGTTCGGTACACCATTCTCTCCCAGCCACAATAGTTCTCATAGGAGGTACCATAACATTCTTATGAATTTTAGGCAGGCCTTGCATAATGTGTATCAATGATTTCTCTACAATGAAATAATTAAACAATTCCACAGTTATTAATCTATTCTGTAAACTTTCAAAAAGTTCATTATAAATGCATATTTCACATCTACTAATTATATCCATACCTATTTGTTCATAAAACTTGGCATCATTCAACATTTCATTCATTGTTTGTACATAGAAATCAAAATCCATAATAACCAAAGGCCCACCTTTGTCAGCTGGTCTAATTGAAATGGAATTATCATGACATAAAACTTTTAATTCTTCTTGCTCATTTTTATTTAAGTTAGAAAAACATTTCTTGTTGAAATTAGCATTTGTATAGAGTTCATAAATCTCTCTAGTACACGCTTTCTGTACCAGAGAGATTTATGAACTCTATACAAATGCTAATTTCAACAAGAAATGTTTTTCTAACTTAAATGTAAATGAGCAAGAAACATTAAAGGTTTTATGTCATGATAATTCCATTTCAATTAGACCAACTGATGTTTCTATGAAGGCATGACAACACGTAGATTATACAACGCCCCCCCCATTAATATTCCAAAACGTGCACGTTGATTGGTCAGCGTGCATGTTATAAATCAGAGTTATAGTAATGGAAAAAGATCCGGTCGCCCTGACTTTTTCCATTAGTATAACTCTTTTTTTACAGCAACGGAGAACGCAAGATCTCCGTTGCTGTTTAGACACTGTCTCTCTATGTTAAAGGAGTTTAACATAGCGAGACAGCTTTAAAAAAAGTAACGGAGATCTTCCTATCTCCGTTGCTTTTTTGAAAGGTGTCTCGCTATGTTAAATGGGTTTAACATAGCGAGACAGCTTTAAAAAAAGCAACAGGGAATCTCCGTTGCTTTTTTAAAGCTGTCTCGCTATGTTAAACTCCTTTAACATAACAAGACACTTTGTAAAAAGCAACGGAGATCTTGTTTTCTCCGTTGCTTTTTTCAAAACTGTCTCGCTATGTTAAATTGGTTTAACATAGAGAGACAGTTTGTAAAAAGCAATGGAGATCTTGCTTTCTCCATTGCTTTTGCCCACAGCCCTGATGTACTGCATAAGCATACGCATGCGCAGTACATCAGAACTGCCGCAGAATACCAGACAGCTGTGGAAGGGCAGCAAGGAGACATTATACAATGCCATTATTTAAGAAAAATAATTATTTTTTTTCTTAAATAATGTCATTGTATAATAGCAATAACCCACTTCTGGGTGTGGGTAATGCTGGATTTACCCACGGTTGTCTTTGTTTGGTCACGAGGGCTTCAACCTCGTCACCAAACCACACCAACCGTGGGTAAATCCAGAATTATCCACACCCAGGCATGGGTTATTGCTATATTACGTGATCACATGAGAGAACATATCTATGATACTTCTAGGAGAATAGAAACTAACGCCCTAGCTAAAAACATCATAATACATGGAAATGAACACTCATTTAGATTCTTGGTTATAGAAACTGTTCCTTTTAATATTACAGGGGAGAGGTTAAAAATAAAATGGAAGTCAAGGAACTTGAATGGATCATTAGGTTGCAGGCGAATATGGGTAGGGGCATCAATGATAAATTATGTATCAAGCTGGTATTAAAGGATAGATGTATAAGAAAATAGTTATATAGGTACACAGCATGTTTAATATTGTCTATACGAATTTTGTCCTTCAGATGTATAAATGTATTTTGAGGTATATGATGTAATTTTGTTTTAAATGTTTTAGATATACTGAGTGTATATGCAATGGTTAGCTATATGCATTTAAGTTAATTGGTTTTAACTTGCTCAATAAGTTTTAATTGATTGATTACATGTGCTGGTGATATATAAACTGCAGCCTTGTAATATGCTTTTGTCTGATGAAGTAGCCATCGGCTATGAAAGCGCTCACCATTTGGATTAAAACTTTTATGTGTTTTTATTAGCTGTGGTCTGGAGCCTCCTTTGCTTTTTCTACATTGTATTTTTATTTTTGGAGGAACTGTTAACTCACACCACTTTCTTCTTATCTGCTGGTATTTAACCCTTGGTCATGGACATGTACCTGAACTAGTGGCTTCCCCAGCTACTGGCAGACTCTGTTGGGGCAGACTGGACTGCCCACCATGGCTTCCTTTAAATCAGTGAGCAGCACTGGATGTCCCTTTCCTGTGCAGTGATGCCCTGCTTGCTGGATATAGGTCTCCCTTCTTCCCCAACTCATCTGTAGTATTGCATTGTCTATCAATTAACCAGATTCTCATGTCCTAAGGCAAAGTGCTAAGGGCTTGATTCCTCACCAAAAGGTCTGACAGCCCTTCAAAAGTGGTGACCTGACATCCAGTCATCCATCTATGAAAATAAGTGCTTAGTTCAGCAACATATTCGCACACACTTTCATCTGCTTTGCATCTATGCTCGCAAAACATTTCCCTATAAGCTTCAGGTGTTAATTTAAAGCATTCTAAAAGACAGATTTTTTCCAATATTATAATTTAAGCAATCAGTATCAGACAATTTAGAAATAGCAGGTACAACTTTACCATGGAGTAAGTGGGTCAGAAACCATACCCAGAGCCCTTGGTCAACATTATACTGTTTATACACCCTTTCAAACATATGAATGAAACTATCAAAATGATCCCCTCTGTAAATTGTGGAAGAAATTTACTGGCCTTTGTTGCTCCTGGGGTTTGGTTACTCCCTTCCCCATTACCTCCATGACTCTGGTGAAGAGTCAGCATCTCCTTTTCATGTTGCTTCTGCCTCTTCTTCTCCTCAGACTCTAGATGTCACCGTTTCTCATTTTCCTCAGCCTCAAGATGTCTCAGTTTCTCATTTTCCTCAGCCACTAGACGCCTCTCTGCTGCTTCTATTTCCAAATGCTTGGCCTCCAGCTCAAGCATCTTTAACTCCAGATGGATTTTTAAGTCCTCTGTGGAAAGGCTGAGCTGTCCATTTTCCGAAAGTTGTACATCTCCAAGGCCAGCCTGGTTGTCCTACTGATCACTCGTCTGAAATGCAGCTGTGCCCAAAGCTGCAGTAATTTCTGCCTTAGTCAGGTTGGCATGCACCAGTCCTTTAGCCTGACACATCTCAGCCAAATGGCTCTTTGTCAGCTTGCCATACTCCTCTGATGACATGCTTGCCTGCTTTCTCTGACTAACTAAGCAAACAAAAAAAAAGAAAACAATTGTGATGTAAAACTCTGAATGTTCACTGTGTGGCTGATTGAGAGTACAAACACCTTTGGTGACCACTGTACACAGGCTACAGGAATTCAATATCCACACCTCTGCTAACCAATTAATATGTGATGCCCCTGCACTGGCCCAGTAATCAAGGAGCCTCAATAGTGGTGGATGTACACATACTGAGAGGATGACAAGTACACACACAGTAAAGTGCAATTTCCTTTAAGAGCAAACAGAGATCAGTCAGTCTGGGGATGGTTTCTCCCTCTTTCTTCAGATCCCCAATAAGACTCCCCACTGGCACAGCTATAGGGTTAAGATCTCAGCTGAGTGGCCAAGCTAAGACCTCTAGCACCCTCTCTGTCCAACCAGTGCTTCGTGTCCCTGCCCAAGTAGCTGACACATATACACTTTGAGATTTGATTTATATACAAGCACACACACACACACACACACACACACACACACACACACACACACACACACACACACACACACACACACATACACACACACGGGGAAGGCTGGCACAGGCTTACTAGCTATGCCCCCTTTTGCCCAGACTATAAGGTAGTTACAACTGCCACCAGCCAACTCTTTTATCAGCTACTTAAGGCCCTTAACAAAGGGTGTCCAATTCTAATTTGTAATGTTACTAATAATCCAAATGGTAATCTTACCAAGCAAGGCTATTTAGGAATGGCCCGTACAGTGTTACCAAATAGAAATGCAAGTACTTTAAGTGCTTAAATATGTCTCACAAATATCAGCCACAAAGATAGGTTTAAATATATTTAATAATAAGTAATAAAAGAACAAGACAATACTCAGTCAATCAACACAATAATTTCAGAGTTCAAAATCACAGGAAATATTTTAAAACAACATTGCAGGACAGTCTCAGATAAATACAGAAAACATCTAAAGTAATCTTTAATGTATTCCTGTCTATATCTAAGAGAGATACAATGCCCTAAATCTTACTTACAGCAAGGCAAGTGCAGATGATGATGATGAGTGGATGTTCTTGCTAGGTCCAAGACAAAATACAAAATGCCCAGTCTCTCTCTCAGAGAGTCCGAAATTAATTTCAAATATTACTGCTGGGTTAACTTGGATGGCATAACTTTTTGAAACATGACTTCAATTCCCAGGTTAAAGCAGAAACTAACATAATTTAACATCTCTATGTGAAAAATATATATTTCTCAGATGTTTGCAGATCTTGGAAGTCATAAAACAATAAAATACTTTTACATATTAAACCAAGTAATTACTTCTCTTTCAAGACAATACAAAAACATCTAGCTCTAGACTTTGTGTCTGCTAAACTGAAACTGAGAGATAACATCTCTTGTTTATGGCCCACCTGTAAAGGGTCTATATTATGTTATTGAATACTAACGTAACTGAAAACGTAATAGTTGACCCATAAATGTTGAAGTGCTAAAACTTCAAAGAGTTAATAAAAAGAAAAAACCTACCCAAACAAACCATTTAAACTCTGTAAGCAGGGGGCAAGCCCCCCTGTGACCCCCCATGTGGGGGCAAGCCCCCCACACACCCCACTACTTCAATATTCCAACTCCGAGATTGCACTACAGTGCAGACAATGGAAAACTTCCATTTCTGCACTGTATGGAGATCTCCGTTGAAACGTTCGAGGTTCTAGCACTTCGGCTTTTACGGGTCGACTATTACGTTTTCGATTACGTTAGTATTCGATAATGTAATATAGACCCACTATAAAGTAACTTGACCTCAACTATTCTTAAGTTTTGCAAGTTAATCTTCTATGTTCCAGCAAGGTATACTGTGGTTACATTCTTAAAACTCAGTACATCATACAGTTCTGTATAAATCATATCAATATTCACAAATGACATAGTATTATTTACCGAATTCCAAATAGCTAGGCTGGCAATATTTCCCTATATCACAGCCCTTAAACACAAAATTACCACATAACATACTTACATGCATACTGCAGATGATTTCAAAGTAGTTATTGCTTGTGTGGGTAGAGCATCATGGAAACACTAGAAAACAGTTTGCTAGATAGTGAAATTTGCCTTCAAACACTTTTTCTCAGTATTTTAACCATGTTTTTGCCTCACCAGATTGTGTTTGTTGTTTAGATTTGCTTAAAATAATATGTAAATGATCTATTTGATAAGAATTTTGAAGATTTGGCTTCCATATTTTTAGATTGCCTGTATCTTTGTTGATATACTCCATGATGAGTTATCCCATAGCCTTACAAACATGACTAGTAAGACTAATAGGTCTATAGTTCCCATGGTCAGTGGATGCACCACCTCTGTGCAAGGGGATAACAGTGGCCAATTTCCAGTCAGCTGGGATGCAGCACTGGTTAAACTATGACTGCAAAGAGTTTCCAATGGTGTTGGCAATCCATATTGGATACCGTGCATGACACAGCTTGGGATGTTAGCAGGTGCAATAGATGCTGTGTTTATCACCCTAGACAGGCTATTTAGTACTGGCTCTTTAGAGATGCAACGTATGGGACAGGTTGTGGGGATGTCATGGTGTACATGTAATGGGGAACAGGAGAGTGCAGTTGTCACAGAATCCATCAGTCACCAGGTTAGCTATGTTTACAGGTTCATTATATTTGGTATCATTATGTACAAGTGTGACAACAATGTGGGCCTTTCCTTTTATGTTACACATGTAACTGCACAATGTCTTGTGGTCGCCCTTTGTGGAGGAGGCTAATTTAGCCCCATACTTTGTTTTGCAGGACTTCACCACAACACTTATTTGCTTGTTTAAGCTGAGGAGGGAGTGTCACCATTTTAGGGGGCTTCCCCCCTCCTAATGTGAGACACCAATGTCTACCTCTTACTGTAAAGCTTGCTAACGGCAGTTGTCCAGCAGGCAGGTTTGCTGTGCCATGAAGAGCTTGTTTTGCCCCTGTCAGGTACAGGCGAGTCAATGCAGTTGTACAGGTGCTTGTATAAAGTATTGGTGTAGAGCTTGGCATAGTTGCCTGTTCCATCTGAGGGGGATGGTGCAGTCAAGCAATTTATACCATCCCATAGTAGGTTATAATCTGCTTTGTTGACCTATATTACTTTATATGCTGCAAGGGGGGTTGTCAGGTCTGATACTTACTTTGAATGACACCAATTTGTGGTCAGATCTCACCAGGGAGGACCTCACAGTGGAGGATGTTAAGTGGTCACCCATACTGGGTACACACTCAACTGGTACACACCCAACCCAGCATGTTGTCTCCCCTTGTGTGGATGTCAACCTACTGGTCTAGGGCACTGTAGTTATGGAAGTTGACTAACCTCTGGGGAAGTGAGTTTGAGCATGAGTAATCTACCCAGTTGGTGGGTAGTTAAAGTCAACCAAGACCATCTTGTTTTGATGTGTCTTAATAGACTCAAGTAGATCCATTTAAGCACAGTGGTTGTCCTGATTCATGGAGTTGCTCCTGCAGCTGGCAATGGCTTTATTAGGTGTCCTGCAAGCAGTCAATAGTACCTGCAGTTTCTCCAGGGAATCATACTGTCTAACCAATCTGGATTTGTATCTATAGTATCCTTAATGACTATAGATACATCACCTTCATTATTTTGCACACTTTAAATTTGAGGTCTGAATGTGTGGAAGGAGGTGTAGCCTGGTATGGTTGTGGTGCTCTCCACAGCCTTGACCCAGGTGTCTGTGACTGCACAAATGTCTGCATATTCCAAAGTGGGGACAGCTTCCACTGAGTGGAGTTTAGTGGTGGCATTCCTAGTATTTAGCAGCATAATCATGATGTTGTTTGTAGCTGGGGTTTTCTCATTGAAAAGTGTTTCCTGGTGACACCACGTAAAAGGTGCTCTATGGGGGTGGGGACAGCCTTGGCCAGTTGCCAAAATCCCAGGGGTGACAGAAGAAGACCATCTCTGGCAAAGCATTGAGATCTGTTGAGCAGGTAATCCCAGGATGACATATAGTGGCTCCACTTACACTGACACCACACACTACGGCAATTATTGACATTAGTCATTTTCCATTTATGTGGAGGCATCATCGCAGGTGACAGTAGAATGCAGATCAAGGCCAAGGGCATATCTGCCTGGGGCACATAGTCTGTCAGCCCAGTCATGTCTCTGCATACAGTCCAGAGTAGTATATCTCAAATTGTACACACCAACAGGAACTATGACATAGGCATAACAGTACCTGATAGTGACAGACTTGGGCGCATGTGTGATATGGCATATCCTGGCACCCCACAGAAAGCTGACCATGACCTTCCCCTTATGTAGCCTGGTGAGAGGCCTATGAGTAATATGTTTGATTTTGTGTTTTGCCTTAGGTATTTCACCAGTGAGACAGTGGTGCGTGAGCTATTATGTGTACTTTAGAGGGATGATTATGAGTAGCGAGCTTGCGTTTGGCTTTCTGAGGTCGCTAGTATTTACTTATGTGTCTGGTAAAGGCTTCCACACATGTAGGTAAGTGTGATGTGGGTTTGGGTGGGGTAGGATATGCTTCTTCAAGGAATTTACTTCTCTGCAGTCACGGCCACTGTCATTGGCCTCTGACTGACTAAATTTGCAGAAGATTGCAAATTAGGAGCTGTCATTGAATCCCACACTGACTCAGCAGTTATCCAGGATGGGCTGATACAGAGATTCAGTTATTCTCAGAGCCATGGACTAACAGTAAATGTCAAGGAATGTGCTATCCCTTTGGAAGTTATCCATCCTTGGTAACTAACATATTGACGGCACACCATCAACAGTTAACCCAGTAGTTGGGTACTTACGGACACATAGTGATACAGGTTGGTAATATTTTGAGATGCATTCTATGTTATGCAACCTGTAAACAAAGGTAGTGTATGTAAATTCAAGACAGTCATTGTTCCACTGTATTCGGCATTCATCACACCTACCATTGACTGCAATACTTTGGTATGTAAGTAACCAGGCATATCTGACAAATGTCACATCCACAGAGGTTCCACAGTAAACCAATACACAGTATACATAATATGTCCTGTGCAGACCACATCAAGCTCGTAACTGTGTATTCTGTCTCCGACATGCTTTGGAGGGGAGGTATATCCCCCACTATATACCTCCTGTATATCCAAGAAAGGACTAGCACAAGAATTACCTCACCTACACACCTACACCTTGATTGTGGTATAAACAGGACATGCTGGACAGACAGGTATGTAGCCTAGACACAACACCCAATATGTAACAGACTCCCAATGCATGTGAAGCACAGTTCTGCCCTAATGCAAATCATGTACAAGTTACACAACAGGATAGGGAACACAGCAGTTATAACTGCTTTAGGACAAATGTCTCTAATGGACACAGGGAAACTGTGGATGGTTCACCTCAGGCTCAAACGACCTGGCTTGTCCACGTGTCAGCTCCCAAATCACAGCTTACACTTATCAAGGTTCATAGGTTCATAGGTTGGTACTAGGCTATCAGCCCTAGGGTCTATACAAGCCTAGCCATAACAATTCCCTGGCTATTTCTTCCCAAACTATTTACTTCCCTGGACCCCTAACTAGCAGGGCGGCTGATGTGATCCCCGGGGTGAATTTCCTTTCTCCCATCCAATCGTCAAGGTTCCTTTTGAAGAGGGCCAAAGAGGCACTCTGCTTGACATGTATGGGCAATCTATTCCAGAGTCTGGGGAGTCTCTGGGTCAGGAACCTATCCCTCCAGCATGTTTTGTTTATTGTGATGACAAGGTTTAGATCCCTGGAGCGTGTGGCTCTGAGGGATTGGGATTTCTTTAAGTATAACCAAAACCAAAAGGAAGTCGCTCAGGAGAAGCCAAATAAGGGACCAAGACCAAGACCAAGGAACAGTCAAAAAGTAATCCAAATTGTTTTATTCGTAAAACCAGCCAAACACACTTGAACGCTGCACACCAATAATGTGTTTTCGAACGTCTTCATCAGAAGCCAAACAACATGTCATTCTAACAAAAACTCTTTTATAGGCACATGATCAATCAATTAGAATCATTAATTGTAAGATTCAATTGAATAATTACATAATTACATCAACCTAACTATTCATATTGCACCAATGCCCAAATACAAAAGGCAAGTAAATAACTGTTTGTATAAAAAATAAAACATAAAAAAACACATTAAAATTCCTATGCACATTCTCATAATATAATTAAAATACGTGTTAAAATTTGTATAAAAAATATAATTGTATTTGATATTAAACAAAATCAGTAATTCTCTGAATATAAAAAAAAAATGTATAGATTGATATTACTTAGTGACATGCTGCCATCTACTGGAAAATGTTAAAATTGTAATGACACACAATTATAACTTTGCAGTTCTTAATTTAAGCACGGGGAGAAGGGAAACCATATCATTCAAACCAGGGCTCTTATTAGCCTCCAAAATAATCTGCCAATAAAGTTCCCTGTATTCTAACTTGGTTTCCCACATTCCACCCCTAACTTCTTTGGGAACAACTTCAAGAACAAAAAAAATTAAAAGAAGTCTGTTGACAAGTTTGCATATGACAAAACAATGCATTATTTGCATTTTGTTTTTTAATTTCATAATGATGTTCATAAATTCTAGATTTGAGCTTCCTCTCCGTTTTCCCCACATAGAAGGAATGACAGAAATGACAGGTAGCTATGTAAACAACACCATTAGTATTACAGTTAGAATATTTAATACTTGTAATCTGCCTATTTCGACTGGGGATATCAATGCTAGTACTATTAGTAATATACTGGCATTGAGAACAAGAGCCACACTTAAAGGTTCCCACTCTACCAGTTTTATTTTTAAGGCTGGAACTACCACCAAATTCAAAAAGTTTCTTAAAATTTAAGTCTTTTCTATATATAAATTTTAAAGGCTGCCTGTGTATATAATCCAAATGCGTAATTTGTTTAAATCTAACCCATTCTCTAATAACAGTCTGTTTAATAACACCCGAATCACCTGTTAAATCCATAATGTATGCTTGTTCCCAACAATTTGTAATATTCTTATTAATAATAGGATTAGAATCTTCTTGACCCAAAATAGGTGCAAACCTCCCCTTTCTTCCTTCCAATACCTCTTGAAAAATCTCACAAACCAGTTTTTCTGGATACCCCCTCTCCCTGAACATACCCATAATAAAACTACTGTCTTTTATGAAATCCATTTCATCTGATGTCATACGACTAGACCTACTAATTGTCCCTTAAGTAGGTTCTTCTTTTGGAAAAAGGGGTGACCACTAGTGAAATGGAGGTAAGAATTAGAAAAGTTTTTTTCCAGTGTATTTTAGAAGTAAAAGTATTATTAGACTTATTCAATGAGACATCCAAATAAATACATTCTTGACTGTTTAGGTTGTAAGTAAAATCAAAAAAATTGGTTGTACCCTTAAGGTAAGACAAAAATTCAAAAAATCTTTCCTGGGAATCTGTCCAAAAAATACAAATATCATCCAGAAAACGTTTGTAAAAAACTCAACAACTAGCATATTCACAATTGTTGACAAATAAGTTCTCCCACCATGAGAGAATAATGTTGGCATATGTGGGGCACATTTTGCCCTCATAGCTACACCTCTTTTCTGTTTAAAAATCTCCCCTTCAAAATACATAAAATTGTTTTTAAGAATGACCTCCATAAGCAAAAGACAGGTCCTGAAGTCACCTGAGGAAAAAGCACCGCTCTCCCTCATACTGTCTTCCAACCATGAAAGGCCAATGTCATGGGGGATTGATCCAAATAAGTCAACAATGTCAAGGGTCACACAAATAATATCAGGAGAATAAAAATTTGTTTTAACCTGCCTCAAAAAATCCCATGAATCCTTTAGAACTGTGTCCCCCTTGTTGGCCAAGTCCTTCAATTTCACATCAATGTACTTGGCTAAAGGGGTGGTAATGGATCCCTCTAAAGAAACAATAAGTCATAGTGGGGGATCACTAGGGTCTTTGTGAACCTTCGGAATGCCAAAAACTGAAGGTACCCTAGGATTTTTGTTGTGCAAGAAATTGAATGAATCAATATCTATAGAACCTTCAAACAACAAATCATTGATTAGTATGTTAATTTTAGATTTGGCAATGTTGACCTCATTAATAGAGGCTCTAGAATACTTAGAAGTATCATGTAAAGAATCTTTCATCTTGGATTCATATAAAATAGTATCCATAAGAACCGTTCCACCCCCTTTGTCCGGTTGCATAATTCTTATCGATTTGTTGTTTTTTAAAGCATTCAATAATTGATTCTCATTTTTAGATAAGTTAGAAAACACCCTGTGCTCATTGATAGTGTTTCTAATCTCTCTTTCCAACAAATTTTCGAGATTTTTAAGCTGCGGGTGAAGGGGGGGGGGGATTCATGATACTTTTTTTCTTAAACAAAGGGGGTTCACACACGTTGGGATTTGAATCATGAAACATTAAAGACAAGTTTTGTTTCCTTAAAAAAAGTTTTAAATCTGCAATAGCTCTTGGAATACTAACTTTCCTAGCAGGAATAAATTTAAAACCCTTGGAAAATAACATGAAATGGTCCAAGTGAATATCCAAGGTACTATAATTAAAAATGCTGTAGTTGTTAAACTCAAAAATATGTCCTTGTTGTGTGATACTAGTGATGAGTGATAAAAAATTCACCTCCTCATATTCCCCCTGTAGTTGTGGTAGTTGTAAAACACAGGGTTCTGATTCCGTATCCTGTCTGACCTCTGAAGGGGGGGGGGGTGAATAATCTAAAGGGATATCTTGGTTGTTTGTTTGAACAACATCTTGTGAGATTTCCAAATTAACCTGTTGCTCCACGGTTGATGTGTTATGTCCACCACCATTCCACCAACTACCATAGGTGTTAAAGGGCCTAGGTTTGGGATAAGCTATCCCTTCCTGATATTCCCTGATATCACTTTCTAATTTTCCTACCTTTCACTTCATGTTAAGAGTACATTCCTTATCTATCTGTGTAAAAATATTGTAATATAAAGCCTTCTCCGATTCAACTGTAAACATTAAATCATTGATGATGCAAGTATTAATAGAATTCATTTTATCTAAAAGAGAGGTTCTAACCCTTTCATTCTCTGCCAAAATGGCTTTCACCACCTCCAAACCACATTTATCAAAGATCTGAATCATATCTGTGTGAAAGACGATCCCTCCTCAACCCTGTTGGGAAATTTGCAGACTCGCAAACCCTTGGGAGCTATATTATTGTTTAAACATTCCTTTAAAAAGGTAGAATCACAGCCTAAACGCTTGTACTTGTCCATATAAAAAAATAAAGAATCAAGATTCTCCCTATAAGTAGCAATAACAGCTGCTGAATTATTAGTAGCTGCTTCAGAAAGATTTAAACAATATTTCTTGTCAAGGAAAGTATTGTAATCAACAACGTTTTTGTATTTTGAAAAGTCACATTGGTTCCGATGTATACGTTGTTCTTTAGGGACTGCATGTTGTCTGGTTTGTGATTCACCCTCATCGACCCTGTTGGAACGTAAAAGATTGTGGAAAACATCAAAGTCGTTGTCAGTTTGATCCAAAACGGTATTAGAAACATCTCGTACATTGTTCCGGTTTGTAAGACTGCTAGAGGAAGCGTTGCTCTGTGTTAAGGTGGTCACGGGCAAAGCCACTCGACCAGAAACAAGTGAAACTATGGAATGGCACACAGGAGTCAGTAGCCCCACCAGCTGAGAGAGCTGTCCAGTCACCTTCCTCAATTCTCCTTTCTCACAATTGGATATATCGCTGTTGGTCTCTACCCCTGGCAACTCCGCCATCTCTTTAAGTGTAGCATGTCCAACAGTTCTGGGTTTGACATGGCCTTGTATGTTAAGCAGAGATCGCTTCTGAGTAGACGATATGTGACAGAGTATAGCTGGAGTTTTTTAAGATGGGCAGCATAGGGCATCTGCTTTAAGCCTGTGATTCTTTTAGTGAGGTATTTCTGAGGCCTTTCCAGTTGTTGCAGATGTCTTGAGAGGTACATACCAAATGGGGTGTTGTATTCTATAATGGGTCTAATGAGGGATGAGTACAGTGGGACAATGACCTCCTTTTTTCTGGATGAAAAGCCCTTAATGATGAGGTGTGCCACACAGAAGGATTTCCTGACTGTTGTGGCAATGTGGTTATCTAAGGTGAGACCACTGTCCACCTGTGTCCCTAAGTCTCTTATCACACTTTCGGATTTAGTGTACTGCCACCTATATGGTAATTCACGGGTACATGTTTTTTCCCAAAGGGGATAACTATACATTTCTTGGCATTGAGCTTGAGCCCATGGCTCTGGCACTAAGCATCTGTTTCTGTAAGGCCCTTTTGTAGAGTATCCACATCATTTGGGGATTCAATAATGGCTCCCAGTTTGCAGTCACGGGTATCAGATCTTGTCAGAGTTTAGAGATGCATGGCTAGGATGAAAGACGCTTTTGTTTTTTTAGCCTATTGTACACATATGAACCCATGGAGCCATGCAACTAGACTGCTTTACCTTTCTGATGACAATTTTCTTCCATGCTGTCATTCCATCGTGTGCATTGACGTTGATGGGTTTATTGTACATGTGAACCCATAGTTGTGTACTAGTCAATCCTCAAAGTGAAATGTAAACAGTGCCATGAAACACCTTTCATTGTGTGACTACACAGCCATTGCAACAGCATCCAACATGACATACACAACATAATGTGGTTTACACATTACAAATGGCAGCGTTCAAACTGTGTGACTGACCAGTACAAGTAGCATGTCAAAGGCAACAATGGATGAAACATATACATATTAATTTAGATAGTCACCCTGTGCATCAGACACATAGCTTCATTTCCCTGCATCAATGATAATGATGAGAGGGATGTGGCACAGGTATCATCGCTTGCACAGAGTCTTGTATAGGGGAGCAGGAGGCCCAGGGTGACCCAATAGATTGGCAAGCGTGTGTGTGAGACAGAAAGGGGAGCACGCAAGATGGACCATGTAAATGTGGCATGTGTGTCTGTAGGTGACCTGAGTGTGACAGTGCTGTGTGAGTGTCTGCATGAACATAGCCAAGCTCAGTGCTAGCAATATGTGAATGTATGTTGGATAGCTTTGAGCCATGCATGGTAGATCTGACAGTTCATCATCTTTGCCCCCAAACATGAGAACTGGCTCTGCCAGGCGTTGCATTGGCACCTCCATGCCCAAGGTCAGATGCTGGGGTACTACCTGAAGGTGACTGTTGTCTGCTGGGACCATGTCCTCCATGGGAACACCTAGGGCCATGAGCCCATGACCTGCCACATCTTGGTGTGGACAGCACACTCCTCTCTGGTGCTCGGGATTTACTGCCATTATGAGAGCATGATTGTGTATGGCCACGTTGACTCTCAGCAGATGTAGTTGCTGACCTACATCCACAACTCTGATGCTCAACTCCAACCAGACATTCCATCACAGACAATGTGCGTTCCAAGGCAGATAATGTGTGAGCTGTCTCAGACCAACGTGTTTCCACTGCATCAGTCAACCGATCCAAGGTATCAGCAATGTGGTGGAGGCAGTCACAGACATCAGACTGTGATAACCCTGAGCATTCATCTGGAGTTCCTTTTGGAACATGCATGTGCCTCCATGATGGCCCTAAACATATGTCAAGTGATATGCAATGAGACACCTGGAACAGGTGGTGGAAGGACAGCGGGCCTGCTACAAGCATTCCTATCAATCTGCCTGTGTGGACCCTTGCCAATTGTTTGGCTATGGCCAGTGTCGACACTCACTGCAGCTACAGTAGCCACAGTTCCCTGTTCAATGTCCCCACCCTCCGACTGTCCAATATCTGTGGCCTCAAGGGACTGGGTATGCATAGGCATACTGACTGAGTACGGTGATAATGAGGCTGGAGGAGAGATGTAAACCTCTGTGACAGATTCATCCCCTGCAACCCCCAGCTGTGCCTCACTTTGGCCACTATCATCATTAGAGTCTGAAGAGACACTGACTTCAGGTTGTGAAGGGGAAGTGACCAACCTCCCAGGTCACCTGTGATATAAAGCGGAAAGCATCACATTAATACCTGCACTACTATGTTCTGCAGTACTATGTTTCAATACATGTTAAGCTGTATACAGTGCTGTTACTATTACAGACTTGTACACTCAACAATCTGAGATAGTAGGACCTGGGATCATTAATTTCTAATGCACATTTATAAATATTTCAGAATAACAGCTCTTTAAACCAGACTGTCACGAGCAATACATAAGTTATGTACACTGCTGACATTCTGCAGAACTCTGACCAATTTACAAGTATGGCTATCTGATAAGTCCTGTCAATGCTGTGAAATCAGTCACTGTGGTCACACCTACAAGGCCTGGGTATTACCACAGTGTGTATAGTCAGCACATATCTCCATATTTGACAATCACGCAGACAGTACATTTATCCAGCCAGCAGGCCTGGGATAACACTTTATCTAATACCTTCAAGTAAATCTACATCTGTGACAAAAAAAATGTTTTGTGCTTTCCAGCAGCAGGGGCATGGCCTCTTCCTATTCCTGATGGTTCTGAAAAACAACTGAGGGAGAGGTAATGTAAACAGCGCCACATGTTACAGTATAACACTGGTAGTACGTCCAAATATCCCCCAGTTACAGTAGCTGCTATGATAACAGGTATGTGGGTTACAGTCTCTGCATGAGCTTAAAACTACAGGTAACCTAGTTCCCCTACCCCATAAAACACCTGACACCCACGTAAAACTATATACAGCCTGACAAGCTACATGCTACAGCATTCTCATGCTGATTCAACTAAACATACCTGGATGCTCCTCTTGCGTGGAAATGGTGGCACCTACATTCACAACATATGGTGTGATGGAAGCCTGGGAGCTGTCCTGTGTTGCAAGGTTCACCAGGAATTCCTCAGTGGCTGTCAAAGGTTGCTCCGCTGCAGGCCCATCACCAGTGACCTGACGATCCTTAGCCATGTCCTCTGCCCTTCTGGATCATGTCTGTGGCACGGTGTTGCACCTGCTCATATGCATGATTCTGATGCCTCAGCATTTATGCTATGGACCAGTTCATCCCACAAGGCTTGTCACTCCTGCCTATTTGCACTCCCTCTGGACAGCAGGACTTGGTAGTGTTGTCGTAATGACTCAGTTGTGAGGTCATTTTCCACTTCAGTGAAAGGTTGGCAAAACTCCGGGGTGCATGTTATCACCTGAAATAGAAAATAATGAGAACACATGTCGGGATCACATATGTGGGTGTACAGTATGTACAGATACAGCAATTAAGGAAGGCTATCAGTATTCCCCGCTTGATTACACATCTCGTATACAACAATGTGGCAATCTTGCAAAGGGTGTGGAGGCAGCTAGGATAGTGGCAATAGTGAACTACACCTGCCTGTGCCATGACAGATAGTCACATATGATCACACACCCAACACAGGAGTCCACTTGTAGTGTGGCCCATAACAGGAATGCCCCTCCCCCCATAACATATGTCTGTAGTTCAGTGCCAAAACATAGCTGTGTAGTATTACAACTGCCAACAAAGGCAGCATCCAGGAGATATGTATCCCTAGTTAACAGACGGCATTAAATTATTGCTGTAGTCTACATTTTCTGAAGGTGTTACACAGCTGTAGATCAATGGCATGTCACCAGTACAGTTCTAAGAAAGGCTTACTGATGTAATCCCTGTTGCCCCTAAGTATATTAAAACATATGCATCATGTGAAGCATACACAGCTGATTTGCAGTGTATCAGGCAATCCCATGCAATTATTGAAGGCGATGTAAGGCCTCAATGTAGAATCCATCCCCTTTCTCATATGCTGGGGTGGAAATGTTGGCTAGAAATACCAAGTTAGCACAGAGTGGATGTTTGTAGTAGATGCTTATTACATACACATATGCTACAGGCTGCAGCTGCTGCTGCAGGCAATAAACATACTGAGAGAGGCTGCAAAATGTGGAAGACAACAACATTTATGAGTAAAGGTGTGACCAGTAGCAGCCCTGTTGTACAGCCAGAACCTAATTAAAGGAACCCATCCCACAGGATATTGGATATGTGTTTAAGGTAAGTATGTTGGCAAAAAGTATCATTAACAGAGTAAAAGGCAACATGTTTGTTGTGTTCTTGAACAAAGTAGGGGGTACATTTACCATTATGTCAACAATTTGGACAACTGCCAAGCCATATGTTACATTACGATAGTCGCCTGGAACATGCATGCTGGCAATCCTTGTTACTAACATAAACTCCATATGTGTATGTTGGTTGTGCAGCTGTGCTTATCTGTAATATCATTAGTAAATGATTGTGTGCTGCAGTCTGATATTACTGGGCCTCCTTTGTATTACATAACTTAAAATTCTCTGTGAATGCATAGTAATGCATGAACTGATACTCTATGCACCTTCTAGTGTTGCAATAGGAATATATCAACTGTGTTCCTATCTGCAGGCCTTTGACTTCCATCATTGAACAGCAGACATTCCATCTGAAATGCATTGGGTGGATAAATAGTTGATGACACAGTCATTCACTCCAGAATTTGCAATGGTGATATACACATACATGTATTTTAAATGCTACACACCACTGGATTTGAACCCAGGACCATGTGTACCAAAACCTAACATTTTCACAGCATTTAACAGAGTGAGATACTGAGTCACGGTTACAGCAGGTGTAGTTTTCAACACATAATTGCACACTTATATGCTGTTACATACCTCATTTACATCCATTATTATGTGCATGGCTTTATAGGGATGTATTTCTCCACCACGGTTACAGTTAAACACTTATTTTGCCATTAATGTTTTAGCAGATGTATTTTTAAATGTTGCAGATAGAAATGCACAGTTATCTGGTGTTAGATAACTCTCTTACTTCCATTACACTGTGTCTGGCTTTGTAGTGATGTATTCCTGCACCAGACACCAAATTATACTAACATTTTTCCATTACTCTTTAAGCAAATTTGCGTGATGCAGCACGATGTGGAGCCCTGCTTAAACACGCTTAATTATTGTAACTTGGCAATTGGTATGTTTTGCTTAAACCACCTGTGTTAATTAACAGCTGTGTGGCGTGTCAGGTTGATGCACTGATCTACAGGTGAGATGGTCCTGCATTTGAAATAGCGTGCAGGTGTACATTTTGAACTTGATTATTATTTCATACACATATATCAATATAGTGCCATTTAGCTAAGCTTACTGACACTTTGCGTCACACAGCGTTGTACAAAAAAATCTTTAAAGAAATAAAAAATGGGGAGACAGGACAGTGATGCAACGGGGTGCAGGCAGGGGGAAAAACAGTGAAACGCAGGTAGGTATGTGCAGGAAGTGTGCAGGAAAGAACCATAGCTATCCATTTCTTGTACAGTAACAACAGTGCATCATACCTCTTAACCTTGTAGAGCAAGAAATCTGGACAAAGCCCAACAAAATGGGGGGACAAACTCCCAAAAATAGAGGCATATTTTAAATATTGCTCTTATAAACTTAGAAAGTTGCTACAGTAACAGAGTTTGTTTTAACACACATTTTCTGAAGGATCTGAAGTCTGAAACTAAAATGTATACCATTATTTAGTGATTTCAGTCCTCAGATTATCCGAGCGATTTGCCAGAAAACCACAAATTTTATGAGGAACAGACTAAAAATATGAGCCAAAAATCTGGATATTCTGCAAAAATCTGGACATTTGAGAGGTATGCTGTGCACTTTAACAGATTTTTTTTAGAAGAATTTGGACTGTCACCACCAGAGAGAGGGGTGAGGACAACATAAGTGCGTTGTCAAGCCAACTGGATGAAATTAAGTCTGTTCAGTGGACACGTGTGTGAAATGGAGAGCTATGCATGGATGATTTTTTTTTGGGGGGGGGACAGGTGCCCATTTTTTTTTTTAAGGTGAGAGTATAATGTTGGGGAAGGGACATAGGTACGTGTGGGGGAGGTGAGTTGGGAAGGTGAGAAACTTTTGCAGACAGACAAGACAGCAGACAGGGCTGGTATGTGACACCTTGGTTGAGGAGGGTGTTGTGGAATCTCAGTCCCATGGACATCAGACACGGTAGCAGTGTGACTCAAGTCCTCACCCATGGGACTGTCAGCACTGTACCTTCATTGCTTCTGTGGAGGAAGTGGCCGATGCCTGTGCCTAGGGCGAGGCTGCCCCACCAGGATGGACAGCTTGCTCTCCATCCAGCATAGGCATGCACTGACAGTTTAGTGCAGTAGTCCATGAACCATGCCTGGAAGTTCCTCATGGGTGACAATAATCACCCCCTCCACTTTCACTCACAGAGAGGTGACCAACCCCAGTTTGTGGGACAGAACTACCTGATGGCCCAGGTTGTGCAGGGGCAGCAGAGAGGGCACCACCAGGCTGCAGCCCAGACGTGCTGGGCCCCGGTGCCATGTCCGGAAGATCCAAGGTAGGTGGATTGCCTGGAACCAGCCTACCCTGTCATGCTGTAGTAAATTAAATATAAACATAAGGCAAAAATAAGCATAACCAAAGAAATGTTAGTATTAACATAATAGAAGATTTAAATGATTAATCAAAAGAAATATAATGGAATATAAAGGGAACACAACAATAAATAATGTAAATGAAGGTATATTAACAGCAAAGCAATATGAAATTATACATAAGGCCAACATAGAAGGCAGTTAAAAATAATATGTATTCATATCAAATCAAAATAATAAATATAAATTAATAAATTAAAGAAGAGAAGGGGTGGGGTGAGAGAGAAAAAAAACATTAGTAACTTTGCAGTTAATATTACTACACAGACTATTACTACATACTTCTACATATATAAGATTTCAGTTGTGAGTACAGCGGCTGCAAGTATTGTATAGCTGATGTTGCACATACATAGCTCTCAACCTGTTAGCATGGGACATTATGGGCCAAGCCCTACCAAATGGTGGTACAATTATATTGTGCTCATACATGAGTAGCAAGGTATTCTGATAACAGATTTGCCAATAATAAATTGCATTCCAAGTAATGTCATATATCTGCTAATGAAGGACTAGACATATAGGGCAATAGTGATTACATTCTGCAAATGTCTTGAGAGTTGAGAGGTATGTTCGTGTATGCTAATTACACTAGACAGCTGGTCATTTGTCAGTTGGCTGCCATGGGATTAGAACCCACAAGCAGTGACTACAGGAATGATGTGCAGTTTATTTGAATATAATGAATTCTCAAAACACCATCTCCTTTAAGACTTTTATTGCAACATTTTGCATGAAATCATACATTTACACACATGCATAGATGTGTGTGTTATCAGATTGGAAACCAAATGCAGTGGCCACATGAATAATAAGCGCTTTATTTAAAAACATTACATATCAAAGAGCACCATCTCCTTTTACAGTGTAATGCTTAATGTCACATGAAATTTAGCAATTAAACACATGTATGGCTGTGAAGGACGTCTTTTAACCTAACCGTATACCCCATTTATTTACTGAGTGCTATCTACGCATATTTCAGGGAAAAGTATCAGAACTGAAGCTTGAACCTTAATCTGGGTATTGCACTACATTTATTTGTGAGATTTGTTGGTGCATTATTTATTAGTTAATATGTAACAGTTGACTGGTGTCAGATTAGAACACACATGCAGTGAATTCAGGAATAATGAACACTTATTTGAAAAGATAACTTATCAAAGCACAATCTCGTTTTAAACTTTATCGATAATATTTCTTAAAATCTGGCATTTAGACACATGGATAGCTGTCCAGAACTTCAGTTAACTTACCCATATACCATGTTCAGTGACTGAGTGGAATATACAGCATTATTTCAGACAAAAAGAGCAGAACACAGGCTTGAACCTTACTCTGGATATTGCAGTACATTTATTTCTGACATTTTTTGCTGCATTCTTTATTGAGGTACATGTAGCACTTGACTGGTGTCAGATTAGAACACACACACAATGAATACAGCAATAGTAAACACTTTATTTGAAAACATTAGTTATCAAATCACCATCATCCTTTAAAATGTATTGATTAATGTTGCTTCAACTCTAGCATATAGATGATGAATAGCTGTGTAGGACTTCTGTGAACTAATCAATATACCTTGTTCATTTATTAAGTGCAACCTACAGCGTATCTCAGACAATGACCAGGCCAGAACAGTGAGTCTTAATCTGGGTTGACCCCCAACATTAACTGATTTTTGGAAGCTGTACTACACATTACTGCATAAGCCTCGGTGGTGCAGCGGTAGCGTTGTCACCTCACAGCAAGAGGTTCTCCCATTCGATTTTCGGCTGGAGCACATCCTGTGTGAAGTCTGCATGTCTTCCCCGCGGTCGAGTGGCATTCGAAAGACATGTGTAAATAGGTGTGCCTTCGTTGAAGGTTGGGCATTGGGCTGGCACCTCGGCATCGTAAAAATCTACTGCCAATCATTAGTGGACCAGAGTTCCGCTGTGGCGACCCCTAACTGGAAAAAGCCAAAGGAACAACAACAATTACACATTACTGCATGTTTACTTGCTTTACCATTTCAGGTAGGCAGTGACACATTAATAAAGATGTAGGATGTCCCAAGTATGTCATGCCTGACTGTTAAGACAACAAACTCTGTAAGTAATTTATTGTATAATTAGATTATGCATTAAGTTATTACTTTGATGTTTTCCTACTTACCACACAGTTGCCTCATCCTGGCCAGGAGCCCTGCATGGACTGGATATTGTGAGCCCTCTCTTCTGCAGCTGTGGGAAGAGAAAGAAACCATTATGCATATCAGTTTTGCACAGATTCAGACTGTATATTTCTAAATTACTGGCAAACATGCTTAAATATCTGTGGGGTTTACCCAGCCCTAGCCTCTTGGATCCAGGTGTCCAAGGTTCCCCTCTTTCTACCCTTCAGGTCATTGTAGTGTTGATGACACTGTTCACCAGTGTGGGGGATACCAGTAGCACTGGTAAGTTCCCTGGCCAACTGATCCCAGGCTGAATCAAGAGAGGACCCCGAGTGCTTAAAATGTAAATTCAGAGAAATGTGCAACCCCCAGACAAATGTTACATTAGAAAGACACTTATTTTATACAAGAGACCAAAAGCAGGTGAAACTTTTGTAGCTTATATCACTGACGAGGTATAAGGCTAAAATGTGCAGATCTGGTGACTTGAAAGATGAGTTAATAAAGGACAGACTTGTGTGTGGTGTTAACAGTGCAGCAGTGAGAAAGATTTTGCTTCGTGACAGTGATTTAATATTAAGCAAAGCCATAGATATTTGTCAAATCCATGAGCTCACAGAAAGGCATACAAGTATGCTTACAAGTGATAAAAGCATGGTTTCAACAGCCTCTAGAGAAAACATAGACAGCATGCAATACATGGCAAGCAGAAACAGGCCTAAGCACATAGTAGCAACAACCTCTGTAGGTGTGGCAAGGAGAACCTGGAGCTTTCTGGAAAGTTCCAAGATAAGTTGTACTATTGTGTATAGTATTGTGTATAGTGTACTATTGGCTACTATGTTATCTGTTTATTTTTTTCTACTATTGTTATAATTTGTAATTTTTCTGGAGCTTTTCTCTTTGGGTCTCCACTGAAAATGGGCCCTGGCTCAGCTGGACTAACCTGGTTAACAAATGTCAATAAACAAATAAATAAATAAAATAAATAGTTCAGTAAAAAGAGCATGCCCAATACAGTGTAAGAGTGAGTCAGCAAAAAGCACGTCAAGTCTTATTGATAACTGTTGTAATTGTGGAGCCAACCATGAGTCTAAAAGAGAAAATTGCTTAGCATTTGGTCAACAATGCCACAAGTATAAAAACTGAACCATTTTCAAAAGTTTTACAACTCAACCAAGCCTCATTCTGTTATTAAGAAAGGTCACTCAAAAAAGCAAGTTGATCATATTGAAAGCTGCAACTCTACTTTCCATGTGGATGGTGTTATCAGTGGTCGGTGAAAATGTTAATGCAGTAGATTTGTTGGCAAAGAATGAAATATTTTGTACTGTCCTGATCAATGGTAAACCCACAGAGCTCAAAGTAGACACTGGTTCAAAGTGTAATGTGATGTCAGGAGAAACATTTGCCGAAGTGAGGGCTGGTGAGCAACTTAATTTGGTCAATTGTGCGAATCTTGTTGCTTATGGAGGTGAAGAGATTCAAACCAAAGTTTCAGTAATGTTTTCATGCTATTCAGTTGTGAACAGTTACAGCTTGCAATTTTATGTAGTCTGAAGACCCGCCAGTGGTGGCTGGTGACTTCAAATCAAAGGGGGGCTGCAGGAGACAGCTGAATGGGTGGGGTCAATGGGAAGGGGTGCGGCCAACTAGAAAGGGGAGGAGCTATGCTCAAAACCACAAAAACTGTAACTTTAATTAAATATGCTGCCCTGGGTGCCAAACCATCATTATGAGAGTCCAGTCAAGACAAAATGAAGTGTAGAAAAAATATTTCAATGATTTGGCTGCATGACAGCTTACTTAATATCTAGATGGAAACAAAAAAGTTGTGAGGCATGAAAAAATAAATTACTTTTTAAATACATTACTGGAATGACAGTCAAAATCAAGTATAAGAAAAAGAAGCAGCACTCAACTCAAACCACTTCTCCCTGCACTGCAGTTCTAATTATAATTTATATTCAGCTTTATTAAAGTACCAAGTAACATGCTGAAAGTAGCAATCTCTGTGATACCTCCACTTGTAAAAATGTTTCTTATCCAAAAAAGACCTGCTGCCTGACAACTATCTACTTGTTTCATGGGGAAAACATGATCAAAGTAAAAAATGAAAAGCAAACAAGAAACCAGCTCAAGATACATTGCTTAAAGGATTACTGTACAGGTAATGGACCACACATGATAGATTGGCATTCTGTTTGGTTTACAGGTAAAGCCTGAAAAGATGACTGCAAGTCTCCAACAAATGTAATGAGCTTCTTAAAATAATGTAATCCTGTCCTTTATTACAAATACTGTCATATGCATTTCAATACCCAAGGCTTATACGTTATCTAGTTACGTAAGTATTCTCTGCATGGCTGGCAACAACAGAAATGCTTTCAATGTTGGCAGTTCTTTAGCAGTATGCTTATTAAAGCTTACTTGCATCTTACAATCTCAGACAGGCTTACCTGATGGTCATTAAAGCATTGCTACTTAAACACAGAGCAGCAGGCACTTTCCGAGTACTAATAAGCATAAATCAACAGTATAAAAATATGACAGAAACCAGAACATTCTGCAAAATCAAGGACAGAATAAAATTAGCACTTGTGTCTACCTTGGATGGGGGATACTCTGCACATTTACACTGCATAACTGCTCCTTGCCTTGCTTGGACACATCCAGAGTCACTACATGGGGGAGAGAGGTGCAACAAGTATGTCACAATTTGAAATGTCTCTGGCTGACTGTGATGGCCCTGACACATTTGTCATACCTCTCAACCTCAGAACAAGAAATATGGACAGAGCCATACATAGAAGTGGGACAAAGGCTCAAAAATAAGGACAATTTTTAAATATTGCTCTTATAAACTTAGAAAGATAATAAAATGAATGTTCTGAAAGGTATGAAATCTGAAACTCAGACATCTGTAATTTTCTAACTTCAATCTTTAATGAAAATCTGGATATTCTGCAAAACTCTGTATACAGACACACACTTTACATGTTCTTTTTAGAGAGAAGAATGATAAACTTCATATAGAGGCGAAGAGCCTGTGTGTGTGATCACCTTTGTAAACATGAAAATGCTGAAACTGTCACACCTGAGCAGTTTCCTGTGATTTGATTACAGGGTGTCATATTATCTTATAATTGTATCTCCTTCTCTTGCATAAAATATGCTAATCAGAGCTTTTATCAAAGTTAAACACTTTCATACTGAAGCATTTATTCATCTAATAACGTATCTGATATTTATTTTTTGCACTACAACAAGATTGCGTGGTGTAAAAGTAGCATTTAGCCAATTGCCCACTACAAATTAGCTCATCTATTAACACTTGTGCAACTGCACTGTGCACACACTGTAAAACATGTTTTTAAAGATTTTACCAAGCTACTTTTGAAGGAAATAGTTTACACATTATTGATCTACTAGTGATATACAAGAAACAGGAAAAAAGTTCTTTCACAATTATTCACCAATTACTCCATTCATTATACACGATTAAAATTAAACCACATGTGATGTTCTAACATGCATTTAGATAACAGCTGTAATATTTGTCTGGCAAACTTTCACAAATCAAAACTGCCCTAGAACATCTTCCTTTTGTTTGTTTAGTAATATATAATGTCCTGACTCCTATTAGAATGGTGTTGTAAATTGAAAGTGCCTGTGTAAACCACCTCTCGTTTATCCTTAATAAAACTTGATGTTGAAAAAAAAAAAGAAAAAAGAAACTGGACAAGTCAAGTCATTATTACCACACACTCTTCATGATGTCTACCATTACTTAAACCCAGTCTTTCTTTCTCTCTTTCTCTCCTTCTCCACAAATTGAGGCTGATAATCATTTGATGAGACTCAAAGTACAAAGTAAGAGTCATTATGTCCATCGGCGATACAAGTCACTTACACCATTCCGGCTCAAGAGTTTGACTACACAGTAGTATTTTGAATTCTGAATATATTTTTTCATGCTTTTGTTAAAAAATGTACTATGCCCTCATAATCTGAACATGTCTAATGAATCTAGTTTTTGTATAGACTGAATGGTGTCTTTGGTGTCACCTTCCAACAGAAAATAGTTTATTTTAGATATTAATGGTTTTCTAAGTTCTGGGATCAACAACACCCCCAACCCCCTTAAAAGAGCTGTACTGTAATCCTGCAGTATAGATTGATAACTGGGGTTTTCACAGAAGTGATTAGTGGTTGTCATTGCATTATTACATCTGCTGGGAATAGCAGAAGTCCCTTATATCATTTTCGGGTGTAATAAAGATTTATTCTGGTAAAGGCAAAAAGGTAACTAATTCGCTGTAGAATTCTGATTTACATTTCTAAAAGCATTTAGACTCAATATTATAAAACCGAAGGTGCTGTTCTGGTGAATTTTATACTGCTTGTATAGCAAATGAAACATAATGCTGATTCTTTAAATCCCATTTGAAGTGTATATATAATCCCTTTACTTTACTATATAACATTTCAATTGAATAAAATGTGGCGTAGAGCAGAATGCAGACATATAAGTATGTGGTTTATAGTGGTCCAAGCATGCAACTTAATTCACCAGGCAGAAAGCAAGAATATACTATAGTTCTCTCCTTCCTAATCAGAGCCTTAATTGGAAAACACATTTAGAATTCTGTTTAGACTTCTGCTTTGCTTTAATTGCCTGAGTTTTAATTCAAAGCAAAAAGTGTTTCCTTGTTTCATGACAGACCTCATTTCTGTTGTCTGGGTTAATCTTGTTAATTAAACATACTATCCAATCTGCTAATAAAAACTGGAAATGTTCAACGTTACCTGTGGTTCGAAGTAATGTCTATTATGTATGGTTAAGCGAATTAAATTAGGAAGTCAATCTTCAGTAAATCCACAACTGCAAACAAGTTAACTCACTTAACTGGCTGCAACAGTTTGCTTCTCGCTCTTTTCCCAGCACATAAAGCCCGGGAAGAGAGCAAGAACCAATCAGTAGCCATTTAGCCCATCCACGTCACGTAAATGCCTGCGGACGTGGCAGTCCGAGCCCCTTCCAATTCTATGCAGTTCCAAACTGCATAGGCTGCTGGGCATCACACTGATGCTTTCATTCTTTAATCTGGACTGCAGCACTGGAGTGGATTTCTTATTTTATTTAGTGAAAGAGAAACAAAACTTTTTTTTTTAAACCCGGAACTCTATGCATGCTCGCACTAGCAGATGAGTTAGTCGGAGTAAAGCAGCCGGCTGATAAGAAAGACAGTAAATTAAATATAATAAGCAAATGAATTATTTAAAAAAAAGTTTTTTTTTCTTGCTGGGGGGCTGCAGTCCAGCAGTCCGATGGCACGAGCCACCCCTGAGACCCGTGCAGTCATTATTAGGTGTCAGAGACAGTTTGAGAATGAAACTGCTTTCTTTTACCAAAGAAGTCTATCATGTAAGCACATGTCCCAGTTCCAGCTTTACTGATGCTATTTTCTCAGAGTATGCTGATGTGTTCAACGACAAGCTAGGCAAACTTCCAGTTGTGTACTCCATGAAAGTAGACCCAGAGGTCAACCCAGTGGTCAGACCAGCAAGAAGACTTCCAATAGCTATGCAGGACAAGGTCAAGGTCCAGTTAGACAAAATGGTGCAGCAAGGTGTGATTTGTTCAGTCACAGAACCAATTGAGTAGGTGTCTTCTGTGGAAGCTGCTCATAGGAAAAATTCAGATGAAATCAGAATATGCATTGACCCAAGAGACGTGAACAAGGCATTAAAAAGACCTCATCATCCTATGCGCACAGTTGAGGAAATTGCAACCCTCATGCCAAATACCATAGTTTTTTTCTGTCTTAGATGCAAAGAGTTCATTCTGCCAAGTAATACTTGATCACATATGTAGATATAGATTCTGCAGGATGCCCTTTGGAATAAATTCTGCCAGTGAAGTCTTTCAGTGTACAATGGAGCAAATGTTTTCAGGCTACCCATGTCCAATAATAGTTGATGATTTACTAGTTGGAGGTAATGGTGAAACAGAGCATGACAGACACCTCAGGAAAGTTCTGTACAAAACACATGAAGTGAATTTAAAGCTCAGTCCTCTGAAATGCATATTCAGACTACCAGAAGTTACTTCTGTAGGTCATTTATTTACCAGTACAGGCTTACGACCAGATCCTTCTAAGCAAGCAGCCATTCTAGAGATGTAGCTCCAGATAATGTCTAAGCCCTACACAATGTTCTTGGTATGGTTAACTATTTGGGCAAATGTATCCCTCACTTTAGTGAGTTATCAGCACTTTTAAGAGAGATGACAATCAAAAATGTTGTATGATCATGGTTAGAACAACACCAGAGAACATTTGATAATCTCAAACAGCATTCAAAAAGCAAACTAAGTGGAATAAAATCTGTTACTGTTTTTGAACAAATTTTGTCACTGTTTCCTTGCTGTGTTCAATTGTGTTCTTCTGGGATAGAATTTTTGCTGCTGTGATCCTGCTGCTTCAGTTCTGTAGTCTGGTGGTATCAGAAACTGTCCATCAATTTCTAGTCACTATTTTAAAGGATCATATGCATTCTGCTCCAGTGAGACTGCAAAGAATGATGCTCAAATTGCAAAAGTACAATTTCTTTATCTGGTGATACCTTATCCAGATCACTCAGAAATACCACAGAACAGCTTGATGTGTAGAATTTTGACTTTGATGTCATGGAAGTGCATAATTTTTCTACCACAAGACTTGATGAGCTGAGAGATCATACAAAGACTGATCCAATGAAAAGCTCAACCACTTCATCAATGTAGGATGACCGTCAAAGCAATCCTGTGTACCACCAGAAGTACAACCTTACTTTCCATATAGAGATGAGATGCTGATGGAAGATGGTATCTTATTCCAAGGTCCAAAAGTTATTGTTTCTACTTCCTTACAGTGTGAATATATTCAGATTTTGCATCGTGGTCACCCAGGTCCTGATTCTACCAAAAGAAGGGCAAGAGGACTAGTATTTTGGCCTTCTCTAGAAAAAGACATTGATAAAGTGCTTTCTTCTTGTTCAGTGTGCAACAGTACTAAGCCTCATTTGCAAAAGGATCCACTTCAGCTAAGCCAAATTCCTGAACTACCTTGGTCAACAATAGAAACTGACATATTTGAGTGGAACAGTCAACATTACTTAGTGTTGGTAGACTCTTCTTTGAACTGGTTTGAGATCAATTTGTTATCTAACCTAATGTCCAGTGCTGTTATTACTAAGATGAAACATCATTTCTCAGTCTATGGTAGTCCACACAAAGTTAGTTCTGACAACAGTTTTCAGTTTACCAATCAATTGTTTCAGAGATTTGCTAAAGTGTGGGACTTTATCCATGTTATTAGCAGTCCTGAATATCCTCAGTCAAGCGACCTTGCTAAACATGTAGTACAGAGTGCAAGGCAATTACTGGAGAGCTCAAAGTGTGATAATATAGATATCTTCTTGAATTTACTCACTCTCAGAAACATATCCCGTGACAACCAACTAGGCTCACCTGCTCAGAGACTTCTATCTAGGCAAACCATAACAACCTTGCCTATCAGTTCTAGTTTGTTGGTGCCTAATGCTAAAACCAACAGAGTAATCAAAGTCCAACTTTTTAAGAAGTGTTCTTCTCAGAAGTCCAGCTATGATAAAAGGAGCAGGTTTCTATGTCCATTAAAAGAAGGAGAGACAGTGAGGATGCAGATGGCAAAAGGCTTTGATCGAATTGGTCAAGTGAGAGGCATATGTACTACATAGTGGAATCTGAGGGTATAGAGTACAGAAGAAACCGCAGACATCTTCTTCCTGTATCAGAAACAATATCGCAGCATCGTTCCTGTGATACAGACTCCAGATCTCAGTGCAACCCTGACAATGTTCGTACTGAAGAACGTGTCGCAGTATTCACTTCTGTTCCTGATGATGTCCTAGATGTCCCAAAAGTTGAATATTCCTTGAAGACAGTCCTCATTGCTAGATCCAATTCTGACTTTTATATTAAATGATCAGGTCGTATTTCCAGGCCTAGTGTAAAATATACAGCAACTTGGATATAATTGTTTTATATGTGTCTGATTTTGTATAACTGCATGTTGAAGTTATACAAACAGTTTTGTATAATTGCATGTCAAAAGATCATTTCTGTAAATTGCTTGTCATTGAGTACTGTCATTTCGTATAAGGACTGTTTCTCAAAGAGGGGGATTATAGATCAGAGCACATATATGTACCTTTAAAAAGCATTTTCAGATATTGCATGTGCTTATAAATACAGAACACATGCAGGCAGCAGTGCCATTTTGAGAGAACAGCCAGAGCATTAACATGCATGAGTGTGGTAGTCAGTCTGTAAGTTTAAGTTACAAAGCCTCATTTTATGATGCATTTGTGTGTAATAAAGCTGCTTGAACAGAGACCATGAATGTTTTTCTGTTTTATCCTGACCAGAAGAGTGACACTTGGGACTTGAACCCAGGACCTATTACACTGTAGGTCATGAATCAACCTATCAAGTCACTGGGATAGTGAATGGAACTCCTATATCTTCACATATATTATACACATGCCTGTAAGTGTAATGCAGCTTTGCTGCATGGGTTTGCTCATTGCTAAGCATCACAGAACTACAACAATTGAATACATCCGGTTTCTATTTTTAGATGTCTAGCGGATGTCTGCTGTATATATCAGCGCAGCTAAGCATAGCTAAGCAATGCGTCACATTGCACAAACAAGCACATGGGAAAAATACAATTAAAAAAAACATTAATTAAAATTGAATACATCCATTTTCTATTTTTAGATGTCTATCGGATATCTGCTGTATATATCAGTGCAGCTAAGCATAGCTAAGCAATGCACCGCATTGTTCAAACAAGCACATGGGGAAAAAAAAACATTAATTAAAATTGAATACATCCAGTTTCTATTTTTAGATGTCTAGCAGATGTCTACTATATATGTGAGCAACGCAAAGCATAGCTGCTCAACATGCCACACCACACAAACAAGCACATCAAAGTAAAAAAAAATTAAAACTGCAGTTTCATGGAGTAATATCTGTTGATCATCTTTTAGTCCAGGTTAACGGGCTGAAAGGTATTGTGCTGTGCTTACTAACAGTCCAGACGTTTTCTGGACAGTCCACAAGTACAGCACAGCCTCTACAGTGTTACTTACATGGATTCAAAATCCATGTTACTGTGCTCTCCCTTGGCAGCACCCCATAATTTATATGTATGGCGTGCTGCCGAAGAAGAACTGTGGCCGTGTACACAGGTACATTCTGTGTAGGCTCTTCACAGAGCCTACACAGATTTTATAGAATCCTGGGGCTAGTTTTTGTATAACAGCTTGTGCTCTCTTCCCAGCTCCCTGTTAAAAGAAAATAGTGGTGCATAAGTTTTTTTTTCTTTATTCTTGGTTTCAGATATTTGTATTTCTGCACATGGAGTTCAGATCCTTGACGTTCCAAGTGCCACATTCACTCAACATGCACATCTAAATACATATTATTCTAAAAACTTTGACTAATTTTAAGAAAAGAACCTCAATAAAGAAAACAAAAAAATATCACCGTCTAATCAGAGTTTTCTTCGTTAGGCACTTTCACTAAATGACTGTAACTTTGTTTTAAGTCATATCATGTTTCATTGCATTTTAATATATTTACGTGGGACAGCAGGTCTAACTAAACTTTATAAATTGTGTATGTATTAGATGTACTGCTGTACTAATAAAAAAAAAAACAAGTAAGCACATCTTTACAAGTACAATTCTGTAATATTTGAAATAACTGTAAAGTCAAACTATAAAAAAAATAGCAAAAGGAAAGCACACACACATACATATTTAACAATATAATGCAGGGAGATTGTTTTTCAAGAGGCCATATTTCCTGCAACTCTTTGATTCAGGCACTGTTCTTTCACATCTGATTAACTATACTAACTTTAAGGTTAGACTGTGTCAGACTAACGGGAGTAATTTGATATTTTTCATTTAGATCACATTTGCAGTAATCTAAGCTACCTGTGTCCTGGAACCAGTGCTGGAAAGCTTTCAAAGCTTAAGGGCACCTCCCACATACTCTGTCAAGAGCTCAAGAGGAGCTCCAATACAAAGACAGAACACCCAAAGGTTCAGAGCATTTTTTGCTGCTGAAGAGTGCTTCTTTGGTGAACCCTGTCACTTGGTTAACAATCCTTCAAGGCAGAGCCAATAAGTCCCTGACTGTTAAAAACGTTCCAGTAAAATTATTTTTCTGAGGAAAACTTATATTTTTCTGACTAAAATTTTATATTTGTCAGGAAACTGAATGTCACTGCATGTCTAAAGAAGTTTTTATGTAACGTTTATATGACCTTTGTGTAGTTTATTTATTTATTTTACATTTGTTAACTGGGCTAGTCCAGCTGGATATATTTCCATTTTCAGTAGAGGCCCGGGGAGAAAAGCTCCAATAGTAACAAAGCAATATAGTAACACACAAATATGTCATGCAGTATTATACAAAGAAAGGATGTTAAAATAATTAAATACAGAGTATTAATGAGAGGACAATAACATTTGTTACTTCTAATCTAACAGGATAGGGTAAGTCACTTTACATTATGAAATCTAAGGTAATATACAGAACATTCAAATTTACATTCAGGACATGTTAATTAATTATCTAGTGATAATTACTACTTCTAGAGGGGTATAAAAATATTGATTGGTGAGAGGAGGCAGTATAGAAGTAGCGGTAGAGAAAGCAGAGAATTAGTCAGGGTTGCAACAGGGGCTTAATTAGTGTGCCTTGAGATGTTTCTTGAGCCTTTGTTTAAAGAGCGGCAGGGAGGGTTGTAAAGTTAGATCAGGTGGCAGAAGGTTCCAGTTTTTTCCAGCAGTACTGGAGAACAAGGAATCACCAGCCAAGTTATTAGACTTGCTAATGCTAGCAAGAAGTTTGCTAGAGGAGCGTAAGGAGTTGAGATTATTATAGGGGGTAATAAGGTTGGAAAGTATTGGGGTGTTGTTTGGTTGGTAAAATATCTTATGAATAATGGTAAGTTGGGAGAGTAGCAACATGTTTTTTAGTTCAAGCCAGTCTAGTTGCTGAAGGTTCTGACAATGGTGAGTTCTAAATGGGTTCCCAGTGGCGAATCTGGCTATATTATTATAGAAGCTAGCTAGTTTGATGAGATTACTTTTTTTAGGTTAGTATATATGGGTGAAGCATAAAGAAGAGTCGAGATTAAATGGGAGTGGGCAATTGTAGTTCTGGATGTAGGAGTTAACAAGAATTTTATTCTATATAAGGAGCACATTTTTCTATTTTCTGCTTTAATGGAGTTATTAATATGGTTATCAAAGGTGAGGTTATTGTCAATTGTGATTCCTAGCAGTTTGGTGGTAGAGTCTGCGGATATAAGGGTGGTGTTACTGGATATGAGTGAGAAATCTATAGGGGGGACTTGCTGTTGGGTGTAAAGAGTAAGAGTTTGGTCTTTTTGGCATTCAAAAGGAGACATCCTTTCAAGAACCAAGCCTCAACTGTGCTGAATACTTTCTGTGTTAGAGAATGTAGTTCAGTTATAGAGTTGGCAGAGCAAATGAGCGTAGAGTCATCTGCATATTGTATACAGGTGGCTTGAGGAATTGCTACATGTAGGTCATTGATGAACAATGAGAAAAGAAGAGTTCCTAGAATGGAGCCCTGAGGGACTCCAAGGGAGATGGGCAGGTGGGAAGATAGCTTATTTTCCCAGAGAACTGCCTGTTGCCTATTCTTAAGGTAGGACTTGAACTAGAGTACAGCCTTGGTGTCTAGAGAGAGGGATTCAAAGGTCTGTAGGAGTAGGGGTGGTTTACCATGTCAAAAGCTTTTAACAGATCAATAAAGAGTGCTGAAGAGAGGCTATTGTTATTACGGTTACAGTTGATGGAGTTGGTGAAAGAAAGGAGTGCTGTGGTGGTACTATGAAATTGTCTAAAGCTGTGTTGGCAGTTAGTTAAGATGTTGTGTTGGGTTAAGTGGTTTATTACCTAATGGTGAATGCATTTTTCCATAACTTTAGCTGAGGGTGATAAGAGAGCTATGGGTCTGTAATTAGAATAATCATTAGAGTTACCACCTTTGTGTAAGGGGATTAGATGGGAGATTTTCCAGATGTCTGGGACGATTCCCTCATTTATGGTTCTATTTATAAGGATGGATATAGTATAGGCAACTGATTTAGCTGCTTTTTGCAAGTATTCTGATGGTGGCTGGTCTGCAGAGGGGGTACATGGCTTAAGTTTTTGGGTGATTTTTAGTATGTAAGTAGTAGAGATGGGTTGTAGTTGGAAGGTTGGTGGAGTATCAGGTAAAGAGACAAGGAGACTAGTGTTGTCTGTGGGTAGTTGATGGGCTAGGGATTGTATGGTGTCAGTAAAAAAGGTATTGAAGGCGTTGGCAGTTTGCTGGTGGCTATTTTTATCAGCTCCTAGTGGAGATGGTGTGCTAGAGTGCCCAGGGTGTAGGTGTCTATTTATGCTTGACCAGAATTTTTGAGGATTATTATGGTGGGTTTGCTGTAGTTTCCAACAGTAGCCCTTTTTGTCAGTGAGCGTGGCTCTTTTTGTAATATTTCTTAACTGTCTAAAGGTTTGTTGCTCAGAGATAGTTCTGGTAGCTCTCCACTTAGCCCAAGATTTGTTCCTCAGCAATATCTTTTGTCTAGTATCTTTTGACATCAATGGGGCTGTCTTAGACTTCAATCTAGTAGACCATTTGGGTGCGTGTTAATCTAGGATTGTTAAGAATTTAGAGTTGAAGTATTTAACAGCCTCTTCAAGTGGGAGAGTTTTTAGAGGGGTCCAGTCACAGGCATTAAGTTCATTTTGGAAAAATGTAGGGTTAAAGTGTTTCTGGGACCGTGATATCCTATACATGGGGGAGTTAGGAATATACTTTTTTTGTCTTATAATGTAAGTTAAAGTATGATCACTTACATCATCAGGCAAAGTTCCAACTTTATAAGTTTGTTGCTGTCTGTTAATAAGAATCCAATCTAAGATACTCTCCTTTTTGTTTGGTTTGTTAATTCTAGTAGTGGTGGTGATAGTTTGACTGAATCCATACAGATGAATATGTGAGGAAGGGTTGTCAGTATTGAGGTCACCTAGTATAATTGTTTCTTGTGGGTAAGTAGTTAATACCCAGTTTAGAAACTCCTCTATTGTAGTGCTATTATTACCAGGAGGTAGGTAGATGCAGATGATGTTAGGGTTTTACTGGTTTTGAGTTGAAGTCTAGAGATAAGGACTTCTGCCTTACTATCTTGGGGAGGGATATAGGGTATTGAGGAGATCTGTAATCCAGTTTTAAACTGAAGGGCTACTTCTCCACCCTTGCGTTTTGTACGGTCCAGTCTCAATATATTACACCATGGGGGAATAATCTCAATGTCCTTAGTTCCTGGTTTTAACCACGTTTCTGTAAGACAGAAGATATTGAAGGAATGACAGTCAAGAAGGGCACGGAGATGGGCAACTTTGTTGTTGATACTGCGGATATTAAGATGTCCTATTAGTAAGGAGTTGGAGAGATTGGACAAAGTAGGTAGGGTTGCAGGAGTGGTGCTGTGAGTTGTTATTGTGGAAACATAGGTTGAGCCTGGGTTGGGGTGGATGTCACAATCTTTTAAGGTAGGAGCTTTTAGCCTAGAAACTGGGTCATTAATGTAGCTAGTTAGATATTTTAATTTCCTTGCAGTGGAGTTATGGAATTTAATATGTGTGAGTCAATGGTATTTGGCTAACAGGTAGCAGGGAATAGATGTGATATTTATTTGAAGTTGGGTAAGGGTAGAATTTTGAATGGCTGTTTGCTTTGGAGAGTAGATGAAGTGGAAATATTTCACCTTTTCAAAGGAGGTGAGGAGATAGGCAGTACTGAGGACTGGTATAAGTATGGCTATGAGTATTAACTTAGTTTGGAGAGCTTTATGTGTTGTAGGCATATTACTAGTACTACCTGTACAACTTCAACAAGGTTGCTAGCACAACTGCAAAAGAGATTGGGCAGGGATAAGAGAGAAGTCAAAATGGTAGAGGGTAAAGTTTTAGAAGTTCTATTTTGCTGACAGAGGTTTCCTACAAGTTTTGCAGGTTTGTGTATTTGGGACAGGATATTACTCTTGTGGGACTGTCAGAGGTTTACTTATCTCAATACCACTTGTTCTGTACTATACCTTTTTACTGACTTGTCCAGGCTCCTCTCTCCACCTTCGAGGTCTCCTTGTGAGCTGACCTATGGATCAGTTACTAGTCTGTTCGGTTTCACCCTTCCCTGTCCACAATGTTAGGGAGTCTTTAGGTGTCAGGCCGGCCCCCGCTGTGACTCAGTCACTGGTGGGTGGCGCCGCTGTGGCTGGTCTTGATTCCTCAGACCTCTAATCTTTTTCCCCTATCCTTCTGGCATTGTGTTTACAGCTACTAAGGATGGGAGCGTAGACACATCTTCTGGAGAACCACTCTTGTCGATCTCAGGATAAAGGACTGGTGAAGGTTCTTCACTTATCAGGATAAGCAACTGATTGCAGGAAGACTTTGCCTACCACATGGTTGCCATTTTCCAGAGTTTCCTAGGAAAAATTAACACTTTGAGAAAATCTTGCCATCTCCTGTTTTTTATTTATATGGGCAAGTAAGACTTGCTGGGATTTACTAAGAAACCCATTTCTACGTTTTTCTTGATTTTACTTATTTGGGTAAGAAAAGAAAGAGCTACCTCTCTTTTTTTACTTTGATTTCCAGTCAGAAGAGCAAATGTTGCAAGGGGATGATTGTACTTTGAGACTTTTGTCTCAAACTGATTCTCAGGAAATTTCCCTCTTGAAAAGTTATTTTATCCTGAGACATTATCTAAGATGAAAGAAATTTTTCAGTGGGAGCAGAATGAATTCTTATTACACAGAAAATGTATTATGATTTAGTGCAGTTGCATATGCCTAAATCTGAAGCTGTTCCTCCAGTTTTGCTTACTTTGGGGGATGTTTGTCACTGCTGCTAGTCAGTGCCTTGCCCCAGGAGGTCTGACATGTCACATGGGGTTCCTCAGACTTGTGTTTGTTTTCCATTCCTAAAGGAGACCCAGCATATAATTATTACTAACCATATTTTCACCAGGGAAAGATGGGAAGGCTTTTGACAAGTTAGGGAAGACCGTGTATTATCTGCTTTGTTAAGTTTCACAACTTTAAACAATCAAGCTCATATGTTGAAAGTTTTTACCTTTATCTTTTTAGAACATGCAAAAGGTAATAGTTAACCTTCTTTCCTTCTTCTGATGGTAGAAATTATTTGAATGTCTCTTTAGCATCTACTTATGTTATTAATCATGCTTTAAGGTGTATTAATGATTCTACTAATTATTCATATGGAGTTGCTCCTTCCATGTCAGTAATGAGAAGACTTGTTTGTTTGGCATCTTTCACAAAACCTTCCAGAAAGTGTTAAACATTGAATTTTTAAATTATCCCTTAGATAAGGAAGTCCCATCTGTCTCTTCTACATCTGACATGCTCAGGAAGTGCACTGAAAGGAAAATGTTGATTCAAGAGTGACACAAATGCTTCAATCCTCATTTTTTAAAGCAAATAAACATTCCCCCTCCTCTTCCCTCCTCAGCTTCTTTTTTCAATAAGCAGTTTAAGCAGCAAGGAACTATTAAGCAAGAGTTTAAAACACAATGGCATGCAGGCTCCAAAAGTAATGGAAAAGCTACAAAATAATCAAGGACAGTCCTACCAGTCAGTGTGACTCGTTGCCTGTTCAGGCTACCCCAACTCCCACCTTGGCAATCTGTCCACATACCCACTAGGCTTTTGGATACTGGCTAAAACTTTAACCACCTCCTTAGAGCCTTTTTAGGCAGTGACAAAAAGACAAATCTCCCAACATAATGTAAAAGTCCCCAAACATCCTTAAGGTGTTACTGCTGAATGCTAGGAGCCTAAAAAAATGTCCACACCCTTCAAACTCTCCTCACTCTCCAGAAAGTAGACATCTGTGTCATGACCAAGCCTTGGCTTATAGCCATAGACAGTACTCCAGCAGTTTAAGGCTACAGTACCTTCCAAGCATTTAGACATCAGCAGCGCAGTCTGGAGCCAAACGTGGAGATGTTTTGAATTTACATTAACAACAAACATACCAGCAGGTTGTTTAAACAGGATGATATCATGGAGCTCGTCCACATGCAAGTCACCATATATAAGATCCCTAACCATGTCATGGCTAGCTACAGGTTATCATCTATGCCCTTAACCCTACAAGAGATGCTTACCATCCAACCAAACACTCTTTTCATGGGTGATTTTAACTACCCATCTACAGACTGGTAAACATACACTCCCTCTAAATGACAGGCACAACACTTCCTGGAGTTTATTAACACAAACACCATGGAACAGATAGTGCACACTCCAAACATAGGCTCAATCATATTGGATTTGGTACTCAATGTGATGGCCCTCCTCTGGGCCAGTGATCAAGGAGTCTCAATCCTGGTCACTGACGCTGGTGAGGAATGTCCACTTGGAAAGAAAATAGATACACACAGTATTTTCAGGTGCAGTTCTCTGCACCAAGCACAATTTCCCTTAAGAGTGCACAGGGAACACATCCCCATCCTGGGGCTGGGTTTCCCTCTCTCCCACCAGGCCCTAAATGAGACTCCCCACTGCCTCAACCACCCTTTCTGTAAAACCAGTGCCCTGTGTCCCTTCTCCAAGTAGTTCACACACAGTCTCTGAGAACACTCCAAAGCCAGCTACTCTAAGACTCTTACCAGGGTATCCAATTATACTTAGTAAAATTAACACTTATACAAATGGTAGTGTTTATCCAATGAGGCAAGACTTTCAGGATTGGCCACAGTGTCCCCTCACCAAATAAATATAACTACTCTCAAAGGTTAAAATATTCTCTAAAAGACCAATCACAATGAAAAAATTAAATATAGTTAATAATAAATAAAAGAAATATCTACTAAATATCTATTTAAAATAAACACCAGAGTTTCAATCCTAGGAAATATTAACAATAACACAAATAGATAGATTCACACAGATACAGAAAAATGTTACTTAACTAATCTCACTGTATTATCCTGACTGATCTAAAGAATTACTATTCCCTGATTATTTTCTAAAGCAAGGCAAGATGGAGTGGGTGAGTGATACTTCATTGTCAGGTTTCAAAAATAAACCACCCTGAGACTTCTGTCTCATCTAGTATTAAAAACATCATTTCCATGCTGGATTACAGAATGGCATCCCATACATCTGGTTATCTGACTTCTGTTTCCCACACTATCTACTTTACTAGAAAATGAACCAGAATGTAACACATATGTGCTGTAATGCACATACATATAACTTTGCTAAGATGTGTTATTGCATCTGGAAGCTATAAAACCTTTTCAAAAACTTCCACCCTTCCAGGGTAGCAATTAGCTTACATCTAAGGACAATACAGTAGAATTCCTGGTCCTGGTTTTCACAGACATTTTGCTGCAGTCAGAACTGTGCGATATGATCTTTATGGCCTAAACCAGGTAATTTAATATTAGACTATTTTTCAAAGTTAGCTGGACTGAGATTAACCTCTTCTCTTTCAGTCTCCTCTGTTACAATATATTCATTTCAACAGTTACAATACAGTCTGACATACAGGTGTATTTCTTTTCTGTCCACCAGGACCCACTGTTGGTACATTTTTAACACAAGCTGTTTTACAAATACATTTTCAATACAAGCACCTGTACAAATCAGGCTGATATACAAATGACATATAATTCTTTACAAAACTCCAGATACTGACATATATTACACATGCACTGCCCTACTCTGTCTCTGGCATAACTAGCACTACCTCACATCATCATACTTATCAACATGGGAGAGCATTGCACCCCACCCCTGTATCACGTCCTCATGCTAGTGAGGTCGGATCACAAAGCTGCCTCCTTTGAAGTAAAAATTAATCCAGAAAACCCAGCTAAACAATAACAGTTAGGAACTACTCTAGGGCAAACAACATCCTATTAAGTGACAAACCCTGAGACCACTGGTACCTATGCAGATATATTCACAAGAGACTCTATAAAAACATGTGAATGGCTGCTTAGAGGCTACCATAACTACCAGATGTAAACTCAAAACAAACACTAAAACCAAATTACACTGGTGAAATTCACAGCTAAACAGAGTATATAATAAAAGAAAAAAACTCATGGGCAAAATCAGAAAGAGAAACTCTCTTAAAGACAAGTGTTCTCTTATACAACTAAACAACAAAGCTAAGAAGTCCAATTAAGTCCAACAAGGCCAACTATGTGGTCAGGATAGCCTTGCAGGCTAAGGACACTCACAAGGCCATCTTCAGCTGTGTCCAGAACCTTAAAGGTAACACACATTAGTGTGCTGAACTGGTAGTGAACAGTAACACCTTCACCAATCAGGGTGACATAGCAAATCTACTGGCTGATTAATTCAGCTCAAACTTCAAACCCCACTCCCCCAAGCCACTCTAGGTGAAATCCCCTCCAAATACTTCTCCCAGCAATTAACAGAAAGCAAGTACTGGCAGCACTTGCTAAAGCCAGGAACTCTGTGGGTCCCAGAAACATCTCCGTTTGCCTACTGAACAGTCTAAAGCACAACCTATCAGGAACACTTGAGGCAGTCTTCAGTTACAGCCTCAAAATAGGCTACATTCCAAGTGAATGAAAGACCACAGAAGTCATCCCCCTCCACAAGGACAGACCATCAACTGACTCAGGAAACTACAGATCCATCAGTTTAACAAGCCTAATATGCAAAGCCATATAATAAATTATCATGGAAATGATAAACAAGGACTTTGGCAACATACAGGTAGTGGACCCATCCCAGTTTGGCTTTGTTAAGGGATGGTTGTGCCTAGTTAACTTGGTAGACTTCTCTGAGAGATTCACCAAGTCAATGGATGAGGGTAAAACAGTGAATACAGCGTATCTTGACTTGGTCAAGGCATTTGAGACAATAATCCACTCAGGCATCATTGACAAGCTCTCTGAGCTAAGGTATAACTCCCTGTATAACTTGCTATATTGCCTGCTGTCTGACAGACAGGATCCAAGAGGTCAGTGAGACCACCTCCAACACGAGACTGGTCACTAGCGGAGTACTTCAGGATTCAGTGGTTTTCCCACTACTGTTTGGCATCTAATTTTTGGAAGGCAAAGCTAACATTTAAAACCTCTCTCTCACTAAGTTTGTAGGTGACTGTAATGTGGGAGCTATTATTGAGTCCTCCCTAAGACACCAACATCTTGCAAGAGGGTTTAACACAGACAAATGACTGATGCCAAAGCCATGGCCTAAAATTCAATGCCCGTTGGGAAACTGTCAACCCAAGTTAATTACTCCATCAATAAAATGCCCCAAGAGTTCACCCAGTAATAAGGTATCTGGTTACATATGTAGACAACAATCTAGCCTTTGATCAACATGTAGCTAAGGTACAAGAAAATCATTCTGTGTCACCCAACATATTGGTAAGGATATGGCATCCAGGTCCAAGGAAGTTATAGTACCACTCTACTTGGCCCTTATCAGATCTTTCATTTAGTACAATGCCCTCTTTGGCATGTACCTAACCAGACACTTACAACAACTGGAACACCCATAAAAGATTCTCACCCGGAGAATTCAGAACATGAATATCCTGCCCCACACTGATCACCTAAAGTATCTGTCTGTATATACAATCTCCTATAGGCTGCTGAGAAATTATCTTTGCCTGGCTTACAGGGTTTCCTCATATCCAGATCTGATGGATCTTTTGTACGTGCACAACACAAACAACACCAGAAACGCTAGATCTAGGAATCTGAACTTCACTTGTGACTTAAACAAAACATGCTGGAGAGACATATTAAGTGTCCCAAAGGATTCATGCGCTATGGAATAGGCTCCCCCGTTCATGTAAAATAGAGTTCATCTCTGACCCTATTCAAACAAAACCTTGGCAATTGGATGAGAAACTGGAAATTTACCCCTGGTCTAGCTTTCATGTCCCTTTTTTTCAAACACCTTTACTGAATCATCACTTGTGACATAGGTAAATTTACATTCATATAAAAGTAATAAAACTATATTAACATAAACATTATACTTCACATATATTGCTATAATATCATATAATCTAAGCAATATTACATAAATTATTTAATTTCTGCCTTTTTAAAAACACAAAGCATCTTTATTAAGCCATTACATACTACATGTGCAATCCTACTTTTATATAAATGAAAACAAACCACACCAACACAATCTTAGTTGCAAGCATTTTACATCACAAGCCATACTGACACACTCCTAGTTGCAAACATTATACATCACTTATAATCTACCCTATTTTTCTTACTCAAACATTACATAACTCATTTAAGTCCTGCCACCTTTTAAACCTCATTCCACCCTTGTATGTATTGCTCCCACAATTTGCATTTTTCCTATGTAGTTTACTCATACCCCTTTCTAAAGATGTCATTTCCAGTTATTTTGTCTCTGTTACTATATTCATTACTTCCAGTATAGTTGGTTTAGATTTTTATTTCCATTTTCTAGCAATTGCTTTTTTGGAAGCCACCATTATTAGACACAGCAAGGCCTTACTATGTCTAGGCAATTCTGATTCTGTATCATAGCTAAGAAAAAGCATCTCCCTTTTCAGGCCAGTCTTCCCACCCAGCATCACTGATAGTGCACCCCACAGGAAATCCTTAAAGTCTGCCAACTCAGCACACTCCCAGAAAATATGTTCCCAACTACCTCTTTCTTCCCCTTCATACCTCCAACATTTACTGTCTGCCTGAGGAAAATTTCTCTGGAGTCTACTTGGAGTATAAAAATATCTATGTAAACATTTTCAGGCAAAAGTCCTAAAACTTCTAGATTTTGTTGCATATTTGGAAGACATACATATATCATCCCATTGTTTTTTTATGAATTACTTACCCAATCCTTTCTAACCTCCTCTGATTGATTCTTATAGTTATCATGCAATATTTATATGCTCTACTAATTATTCCTTTTTTAATGGCAGCTTCTGTTCTAGATTCTATTAAAAACTCTACCAGCGCTGGTCTTTCATTTAGAATCCCCCCCATTTCTTTCTCTTTGCTTATACTCTGATATCAATCCCTGATAGGAAAGGCAATCTCTAACCTGTACTCCAAATAAATTCTTGGCATCTTCCCATTCTATCATCTTTCCTTCTCTAGTTATTTGCTCCCAATACCTTGATTCCTTTGGCAGTTTTCTCCAATAAATTCCAGCCCCCTCTTATCTGTTGTCTGCCTCCCTAATTGCAGTCATCCCTATCGGCAGAATCTCCTTTCTCCATCCCTGTGTTGGTTTATTTCTTAGAATACTTTCTGCTACTTTGTGGATATAATATTCTACATGATTATTGTTATCCTCCTTAAAGGCCTACATCCAAAATCCCATTCTCTCCTTGTTTCTTGAGCTTCCCCCATAATTCATCATCATCCCTTTCCACTTTGAATTATAGTTATCTATTTGTGCTATATATAGGAGTCTTAATTGTGTAGCTGTGGAATACCCCATTCAAATTGGGTAATCCCAGTTCTCCCTGTTCTACTGGAAGAATCAACTTATCACACATGACTCTTGACATCTTCCCCTCCCAGATAAAGTCATTCAGCTCTTTATTAATTGCTACCCACAACTTCTTCTCTGGATGATAAAAATATGCATGACCTGTGTATAAGACTAAAGAGTCTAAAACATTTTAACTACTTGTATCTTACTATCCATATCCATAGAAAAAGCTTCCATTTCCTCAGTTTTTGTATTATTTTTTATCTTCCCATATGTCCTTAGCTGCCACACTAAAATCATTTTAATCCATACTCCTAAATACTTCCTTTTATCATGTCTCAATATGGGCATTCCTGAACCAGTTCATGTGTGGGTACATAATTTACTGCTATTGCCCTTGTTTTAGTTTTATTAATTTTGTATCCCAGAATAATCTGAAACTGTCTCAAAATATTTCACAGCACTGTAATGTCTTTTTCTGGTTTTGTCAGGTATAAACTAATATCATCTGCAAATAAAGCCAGCTTTTCTTGACTACCATACCGATTATATCCTTGAATTTTTGACTTCCTTATTGATATGCCAATGGTTCTAAATATAATGTAAATAATAAAGGGGAAAGAGGACAACCCTGCCTGGTTCCTCTACTCAATCAGAAATTATCAGAGAGGACCTCACCCACTTTAATTTTTACCTCTGATCCCTCATATATCCTCCTAATCAACCTTATAATTTTTTCAGGAAATGCAAATGCTTAAATTGCCCTTCTCATCAAGTCCCAGCTTCAGTGGCGGATGGTGACTTCAAATCAAACGGGGGGGGGGGGGCTGCAGGAGACAACTGAATGGGTGGGGCCAATGGGAATGGTGTGCCCAACTAGAAAGGGGCAGGGCTATTCTCAAAACCACAAAAACTGGAACATTGATTAAATACGCTGCCCAGGGTGCCAAACCATCATTATGAGAGTCCAATCAAGACAAAATGAAGTGTAGAAGAAAAAAAATATTTCAATGCACTGGCTACATGACAGCTTACTTCATATCTAGATGGAAAAGAAAAGGTTGTGAGGCATGAAAAAATAGATTACTTTTTAAATACATTATTGGAATGCTGTTCAAAATCAAGTAGAAAAAAACAAGCAGCACTCAACTCAAACCACTTCTCCTTGCACTGCAGTTCTAATTATAATTTATACTCAGCTTTATAAAAGTACCAAGTAACATGCTGAAAGTAGCTATCTCTGTGATACTCCCCACTTGTAAAAATGTTTCTTATCCAAAAAAAGACCTGCTGCCTGACAAGGACTATTTACATTCATGGGGAAAACATGATCAAAGTAAAAAATGAACAGAAAACAAGAAACAACTCAAGATAAATTGCTTAAAGGATTACTGCACATATTATGGACCACACACGATAGACTGGTATTCTGTTTAGTTTACGGGTAAAGCCTGCAAAGATCACTGCAAGTCTCCAACAAGTGTAATGAACTTCTGAAAATACTGTAATCCTGTACTTTATTACAAATACTGTCATATGCATTTCAATACCTAAGGCTTATACGTTATCTAGTTACGTAAATATTCTCTGCATGGTAACAGAAAGGCTGTCAATGTCGGTAATTCTTTAACAGTACGCTTATTAAAGCTTACTTGCATCTTACAATCTCAGACAAGCTTACCTGATGGTCATTAAAGCACTGCTACTTAAACACAGAGCAACATGCACTGCAATGGCATGCATTTTCTGAATAATAAGAAGCATAAATCAACAGTATAAAAATATGACAGAAAACCAGAACATTCTGCAAAATCAAGGACAGATAAAAAGCCATTGTATTACTTGTGTCTACCTTGAATGGGGGGATACTCTCCACACTTACACTGCATAACTGCTCCTTGCTTTGCTTGGACACATCCAAAGTCACTACATGGGGGAGTGGGGTGCAACAAGTATGTCACAATTTGAAATGTCTCTGGCTGATGGTGATGGCTCTGACACATTTGTCATACCTCTCAACCTCAGAGCAAGAAATCTGGACAAAGTCATACATAGAAGTGGGAAAAAGGCCCAAAAATAAGGCCAATTTTTAAAAATTGTCTTATAAACTTAGAAAGATTATAGAATAAGTAGGTCTTGCATTAGTAAGAATTTTCTGAAGGGTATGAAATCTGAAACTCAAATGTCTGTCATTATTTTCTAACTTCAGTCTTTAATGATTTGCCACTAATTTGTCAGAAAACCACAATTTTATGAAAAACGGACCACAATGCGATGCAAAAATATAAAATAGCTACATAATACAGCTGGGAAACTATCAAAGAAGGGACACATTTTAATATTAGTACTGTTAACTTGAGCAGCTGACAAAATAGGAGAATCTACATGCATTTCTGAAATAAAAGTAATCTATAACTCTTATCATTACATTTATTTATTAATTGTAAGCCCTCAATGTTTTCTTCCAAAATTGCCATTTTGCGATGGGATTATTAGGGGGAGAGCAACATTTTGAGTCAAAATTCAGGACAGATGAGAGCTTTGGATATGCCCAATTCTATAAAGCGATTTATTTGTACGTACCTCTCAACCTCTTAACGCAGGAAATCTGGACAAGGCCAAATATATTGGGGGAACATACAAACAGTACTAAAAATTGCTCTTGTATAAACTTAGACAGTTGATAGAATAACAGGTCTTGCTTTAGCATGCATTTTTCTGAAAGTTATGAAGTCTGAAACTCAATGTCTGTCATTATTTAGTGACTTCTTTCCTAAATGATTTGCCAGAAAACCACAACTTTTATGAGGAACAAGCCAAAAATAAGAAGCAAAAATCTATTAATTCTGTGACAATCTTGACAGTTGAGAGGTAAGTCTTGCTGGGGCTATCTTTGAGTTTGCCGACCTTTCTCCTTCACAAAATCATGGTCGAATGGGGCATCCCCCCTGCAGGCATTACAATGTCCCATTACTTGGCTATTTCCCTCATTTACCATAAACACTGTAATGTGCATACTATTTTACTTCTACGATGATTTGGATTTCATTTAAAAGCTTTATTTTACATTTTACAGCACAAACACTAATAGACATCTGCTAAACAAAGCAATGCAGTCTCACAAAGAAAACAGACTTAGCATTACAACTTCTCTGCCCTTGAAACTCACACTAATTGAAACAGTACTGAAACCCACATTCAAAGAAAATGCATTTGGCCAGTGGCAGATAAAGATTAACTTTGGGCTGTTTTCAAATCACAGGCCCCTTGCACATGAAACATACATGTGTTCTTTCATACACATTTCTGATTGTATTAAATTATATTCCTTGTATAATACAGTACAGTTGTTAGACGGTGTTTTAAATGTATTGTTTTGAACATTTTTCCAGTAAACAATGAAACAAAATGCATACACAAATAATGACAAAACTGCCCAATTCAGAACATTTCCATCATAAAACTCTACTCAAACTTCTACAATCCACCAGTATTAGTACATATGAACAATCTCTGCAGAAGTAAAAGTCATCTAAATAATTCCACATTAAAGAGATCTGTAACTAATGAAGAGGTTGTTGCTAGCAAACAACTTTATATTTTAATGTTTCATCTACAAATAAAATGCCTGTTGCCCTTGAGGAATAAATTGCCTATGTTACATTAAAAAAGATAAGCTAGTAATATTGCAATAGGAAATTGATGGTAAACTAACAGGTTCATAGTTACTAGGTATCTTTGCCAAAGAGGACATTCTCAGGACTGCAGCATCCACCCCCTTTACAACACAGTACAGTATCAGCAATGCATCTACATACTGTGGGATTAGAACCCACAACCTTCTGCATCAAAAGCAAGCACACTACCTGTTGTGATATTAACAATGCAAGCTGACTCAGCATAAACAGCACTAAATTTCTCTTCCCCTGAAGCTCTCAGCTCCTTGTAAAATTCACTCGACACTGTATCTCTCAACTTTGCAGGAGAAAAATCTGAAAAAGTCAAAATTTATTGGGGGGGGGGGGGCAAAAGCCCAAAAACCAGGGACACATTTTAAACATTGCTTGTATAATCTTGGAATGTTGCTAGAATAAAATGCTGTGTTACTACCATACATTTCACTGCCAAGTCTTGAACCCAGAACCCTATGCAGAACAGTCAGAGCAACATATCACTATGCCAAATCAGCTGTTTCTTGAAAGAGAGGAAGACTGAGACTTAAATGGCTACCATTTAGTGAATTCAATTCTCAACATAGTCTCAACCTCTTAGCACAAAACACCTGGACAAAGCCAATAATGGGAGAATACAGCCCCCAAACATATTCAGTGAATTCAGTTCTCACCATAGCTCTCAACCTCTTAGCACAAAAAACCTGGATGAACCCAATAATGGAGGAATACAGCCCCAAAATAGGGACACATTTCAAATATTCATCTTATAAACTTAGAAAATTGCTAGAATAAAAGATTTTGTGTTACCATATACTTTCTGAAGAATATGAAGTCTGAAATTAAATGCCTATCATTGTTATTTATTTAACATTTTTTTCTGAAATTCAAATGCCTATCATTTTTATTTATTTAATATGTGTTAACCAGGAAAGTCCAACTTGGAACAAAGCCAAATTTCTGCAGAGGCCCAGGGAGAAACACTCTAGACACATGTCTTTGCAACATGGGAGGAAACCCACACAAACACAGAGAGTACATGCAGACTCCACACAGAAGGTACCCCAACGAAGAATCAAACCAGAGATCCTGTAGCTGTGAGGCAACAATGCTACTACCACTGCACCACCAATTACTGAGTGAATTAAAAATCCAGAAAACCACAGATTAACAGAGCAGAACAAAAATATGAGGCAAAAATCTGAAACGTTTTCACAAATGGTGGTGGGTAGGGAATTTAGGTTCTTGCTATCTGCACCCAAGGCACAGGGATTTTGCCTGAGTTTCTCTATAGCCACCCATATATATTAACTGGGGCATTTCACACACACACACAAAATCTTGGAAAGAAATCAAGAGCATGCAAGATAAATAGTCCACAACAGAAGTCAAAACAATGTTGTGCTTGAGATAGCATAAGCTGTGTGAATACATATTTGCCTTAAATGGCTAAACAATTTTCCTTTGCAGGTGTAACAAGATCATGTCAGAGAGAAATAAAGAGACTTAGCATTATAGTGGCTAGATTTCGAATGAAATGGTCTACTGCCTAGTAACAACCAACAGTGAGCATGAAATCTCATAGAGAAAATAACATCACATTTTTTAGCTCATGGCATTACAAGAGAGTTAAAGTGGTAATGTCACACTAAGGCAGGACGGTCAAACGTGTGACTGCCTATTTTGGGTCATGGAGTGTTTAAGACAAGTGGGTTGGAACAAGACACATAAAACCGAAAAAAAACACTAAACAGTGGGTACCACAATAAGTCTGTGCAAGAAATATGTCTTTTTTTTGTTATTTTGTTTTTACTCTGACACTTTCCCACGGATTTACTAATCTTCCATGTAAGACTAGATTAGTCTTACACGGAAGTGCCAGTGTAAGAGTATGATGGCAGCACGCCATGCATATTAACGAGGGCACGCTGCCTCAACTCTAAAGCTTACACAGAGCGTGGATGAGTGTAGGGGGTGTGTCGGACTGCCGAGCAGTCCAAAAATCCACACCCTTGCAATGAAGAAACGCCACAGTTTCGAGTTACATGAGCGAGTCTGTTCACATGTGTGCAATGTAACACTCCACTCCACAATATGTTAAACAACTTACAAAATTAAAAATAAAAAGAATTTTTTTTCTTCCAATATAGCTGCCCGTATTTGCACGGGTTTGCGTGGGTTTTCCCATTGCTTAGCTACAGTTAGCAGCTTAGACACCAGAAGAGGATAATAAGAAAAATATATGCAAATTAAGCAAAATAGCGATATTTAAGTGGTTAGAGCCTTCGCACAAAAAGGAGGCATTCCCAGTTTGAGTCCCACTACTGCACGTTCCATTTTCTGTGGGAAATCTGTATACAGAAATATTTCCTGACATTTTTTATGTATAAGTTTTGTAAAAAGCATTGAAATGTTAAATGTAGTAGTGAACAAATTATATATATATGAAGGTGAAATGGTTATGCATTCTGAGGCATGAGTACCCTATTTTAAGCAATATAAGTCACTGCTAAGCACATTTTACCATTATTGAGCATATTTAAATACAATTGCTCGTAGCTGCGCACTGCGCTAACCAGCAACCGCAACATATTTGCGTGCAGCTGCACACCGTGCTAACTAGCGCAACGTCAGACAATGTCGGGCAAAATCGAGCAACGTTGAGCAACATTGAGCAACGTCAAACAACGTTGAGCAACGTTGAGCAACACTGGGCAAAGTCGGGCAAAGTTGAGCAAAGTCGGGTAAATATGCTCACACCTGCTTTACTGTTCCTTAACCAGTCAGGTCTGCCCAGCAGGAAAATAAAAAGCAGTGACAGGGCTCGAACTCAGGATACTGTGCACTATAGTCACAGTACTTAACCACTAAGCCATGACAGCATTTCACAAACATGCACTTTCAACAGACACATATCTATCAAAGAAATTTTAAACATTGCCAACATCAGCTAAGCAGGCATGCCTACAGATGAGTTTTTCCAAAACTGGCCAATCACAAATAAGTTCAGGAAATGAGGCATATTTAAGCTCCACAGGCTGGAATACTTGCTATAACTGGTTGTAGCTTCCATCTGCAGTCAGCATGGCTGGTGTTGGTGAAGACACTCGATTTAGAGTGCAACATTGGGGCTTCCAGGAGTCCAAAATAATAGTTTGGCTCCTTGTCCACAATCATGAGGAAAGACTCCTGCGGGGCCAGTACCATGGTACCCAATATAAAACGGAGGCCTGGAACAGTCTTGCCCCTGATCTCACCAGTGCCACTGGTGTTCCTCAGACTGGTGAGCAGGTCAGGCACCATTATTCTGACCTGAAGTGACATAGGGAGGATCAACTGGACCAGTGGATCCAGGAATCCTGTACAATGCGTAATGCCCCAGTACTGAGTAAGTAGCCATTGTATTAAGTAGTTAAGAATTGCTATGCCTGTCTATACTATAGATAGGTATGTCTCAATATCACTACATTTACTTCACAGCTGCAGGTGACCGGGCTATGAACCAGCAAGCCCCTGAAGATAGGCTGCAAAGGCTGTGTCATGAGGCAGGTTAGTAATTATTCTGGATGTACTGTTATATAAAATAAATGAGAGAGCCTTCAAAAAGTCTTTTAACCCAATAAAGAAAGGTGTAATAATCCTTTAATAAATGTATAATTCATGGAGTGCATCTGTGTCATTTTCTTTGATATGTTGTTGTACTGTTGCATTCTACAAATAGTAGTGTTGTATTAAGCAGTGTCAAACCACACTTGGGTAGGCCCATATAACGTGGATGAAGGGAGTGCCAGTAGCTTGTGTGCATATGTACAGCTCTCAACTGTTGGTTCATGGCCAGCATGTACAGGTTAATCTGGCACATGAGTAGCTTGGTATTGTGTTCACCAGAAATGTCAGTGTGCTGCCAGAAATGTAGGGAGCTGTTAACATATAACTGATACTTTCACCTGAACATATCTAGATAATTATATGAAAGTAGATCTGTCAGTGTACCATCTTAGCAGTAGTGTGTGTGAGCAACTCTCAAAATATGTTGCAGTAACATCTGCATCTTGGACAGTTTGTATGTAAGATACAGCTCATGTATATAATGATCTAGCAAAATCCAATTGCACAATATAAGGACATTGGGTAGTGTAATAATACATGCAAGGGACATACAACTGCAGTTAATAGGAATGTAGTGAAAACTAGAAGAATATATAAGTTGTTAATTGAGCTATCTTTTCCCACCCTACTGTATGTGCATAAAAATTGCAATTCCACACCTCAATCGGTATGTCTAATCTCAAAACTTTTGTTGGGACATATGTCCTATTGGTTTATAAATATTTGCATTTATTTCTATGCATGTGCCCTGTTAAAATATCACAATATTGGTGGCCTGTTGCCATCAATTCAACCTGCATGCTGTTGTAATGTCAACTATTGTTCTATATATGCATGTGTTATTCAACTGTTGAAAATCTGGTGTGTTGGTTTAATGGGAATACTTCTGCATGCTGTTATAACTAATTGGAAATGCTGTTGACTGTTACTAACCCATATCTTTATTAAACTCTCCAAAACATAGTTCGTATGGGAAAGCCTGTCCCAGCGGACCTGCCTGTCCCACCTCAGCTGGCCATGGCACCTGGCACCAGCAGATCTGGTGCCCAGCCAGGGACCTCCTCCTCCATTGGCCCTGTGCCACCTTCAGGTGAAAGTGCTGCAGGTGATGGGGCTCAGTCCCCCTGTGCAAGCGTGGGCGGAGGGGAACCTATCACCTTTCGAATGGTCCGGGCTGTGGTGCGTATAGAGATTGAATGTTCTGTTGCAGAACCTCTACGCCAGCTTGAGGGCTGAGAGGCATAACTCCTGGGTCAGTCTGCACCTCCTACACAGCCCCCAGCACAGCCACCCTCTGGGCCGTGAAGGTGCAGTGGTGACTGCCCATGGGTGCGGACCTTAGTCCCACTGTTTTCATCTGGGGGCTCATGGGCTTGCGATTTCCAAACATACCTCCCCATCAAAGGTGTTCACCCACCACATGTGTTATATACCGCCCCTGTATGCATCTTGTTTGTCTTGTCTGTTTACCTCCCCAACCTACCTTCCCAAATATACCTACTTCCCCTTACTCACATTCCACTCTCACCTGAAAAAAAATTTAAAAAAAGGGCAATCTGCTCCCAAAAAAAATTACGCCCCATACCTAACTGCCCATTTTGCACACATGTCCACTGGACACACAAAATGTTATTTAATTGGCATTACAACATACTTTGTTGTCCTCATCCCTCTCTCAGGGGGTTGAAGGGTTCATATCTACCTCCAAATTTATTGCATATGCTCAGCTGTTGCTGTTGAAGAAATGGGCAGCTATGGACCTTCCCTACACCCATCCTGCACATCCTGAGCTATTTTCCATACTGTCTTTCCCTCTTTGTGCCCCTTTTTCACCACTTTCCTATCTTTCCATTTTTCTTTTCTTTCAAAGAAAGTGCGGGGGTGAGTGGGAGTAAGCACTATTAAGCAGTAGTGAGCGGGTTTGCGCTTGTTTGCGCTTGGCTAAGCAATGCACAGCAATGCACAAACCCGCTTACAACTGCTTAAAAGTGCTTTAGTCACTCTGTATGTGAGGGCCCTTGTTCTGCTCAGGAGCAAAATAAAACACCTCTGTAAGTCTTGAACCCCGGACCTTGCACACACTACACAACATGAAGTACCACTAAGCCACGGTAGATATACATCAAGTTGGTGCTTAAATAATTATATCATGCATCAGAATGAGTGAATGTAAAGGAAAATTAGGAATACCATACCACACAACTTGTTCTGTGGATGTTGACCAACAGTTATTGTGGGATTACATTACATGACTGTGATAAGAGAATCAGCCATTCTAGCAGGAAATAATGTTACACCATCACTTTACAATCCCACACAGTATCACAGCAGGACAAACACTGGCATATCTGTTTAGGGCAGAGGCCATACCGCTCAACTGTCCCTAATTTTCAGGGATGTCCCTGATTTTGACACAAATTTTAGCTCTGTCCCTCTGAATCCCTCCTGAAACTACTGACTTTGGGCAGAAAGGTGGTGAATTACACTTAATGAATAATGACAATAATTAAGAGTTAGACACTTCTTGTACTTCAGAAAAGATGTATTAATTCATATGCTCTGATTCTCTCAATGTTTCAACTTCATGGCACTAATATTTTAAAGGTGTCCCTGATTGTCCCTGACTTTTTCTTGAGTTTTCCCTGATTCTGTTCAAATATGTACCTGATTGGTTGAGAGGTCTGGCAGAGGCAGAAACACAGAGGCATATTAGCCTTTCTGCTGTTACACACTGTGAAAATAGCTTTGGAAGGAGTTTTGGAAGCATACCCTTATGTAGGAATACAACGCTGAAATACAAATGGATGCAGCTATATACTGGTAGCAACCAACTGTAAGAATACCATTGCTCTATTGCTGAAAAGACCTGTGTGGTGCACAGACAAAAAATAACAGGCTATTCTCTGGCTATCATGTTGATAGGTCCACAGTTGGGAGCTATGCAGACAGACTGCTTGCCTTAATAAATTAACATGTACACAGCAACCCTGTAAGTTCAGCAAGATGAAATCCACACAATACCACTTATGTTCTCTGTACTTCTGCAATCCTACCCAAATGTAGAATATACCTGTGTGTGCAGGGTCTACCAAGGATGTAGGAAAGCATACTCACTGTACTGAAATGTGTCAGGTTTTTCTGAGCAGCTCGTGCAAATGTCAACACTAAAAAAGCACAAACTGTTTAGAACCGAGTAAATGAATATTCACAGTATAGCAGTTCACAAACAATTCTTGTGCCAAAGGAATACATCTCTATAATTAACTTTGTATGGAAGTTAATTGTAACAGTTGAAAAGAAAGTACATCTGCCCATGTATCTTGGGGTAGCATTTTGAGGGGTGAGTACATTTCTACACTGACAAGTGGGTACTGGAAGCAGCAACATTAGGTCTGAGTACAAAATGTAAATCTCTGGCTACACCCCTGGCTTCTGATATAAGAACTATACCAACCTTCTGTCTTAAACAATTATGTCCACACCAAACATGGATGATCTCCATTATGGAAAGCTGAAAGGGCCACACCTACATGAGTCAGAAATTTATAGTACTCGGTTGCTATGACAGTGATTACTGCAATTACTACACAGCAGACTGCATGCAATTAGCAAATGATGCAAATTCCTACAAAAACTGGCTGCAATCTCTGCCAACAAACTCAATCACTCTGTTGCAGAGACTGACAGAGAGAGAGAGAGAGAGAGAGAGAGAGAGAAAAGGAAAAATAAATATTACCAAATTATACAAAGGAAAGGTATGTGACACATATGTATTTACTGGCATGTAGTAGATGTTATTGAAGAATAGTTTACATAACGTGAAACATTCATATGTGGCAGCAGTACTTCTTTATGCACAGATGTTCTGCTTAACTACTGCTATGGACAATACTGTATGTACCTGTGGGCAGTGGGACAAAATTGTGAAATGTGTAGCTCAGCATTAAATGTCAAAGATCTGATCCATGTTATCTGTGTTCTGTACAGCAGTGTGACCAATGGCTAATGGGGGGATTAGTGCTGACATTATATAAACATGGGTGTGACAGAACAACACATGCATGATAGTCATATGAATGTGTAGCTTAGCATTGGCAACTGCTGTAGCAGTCTAGTATGCTTATCTAGCATCTGTTGCCATATATACCCCGCAATACAGAGACAAGATGATCAGCTTTAACAATTGGCTTAAACTCTGGTGTCATTCAAAGGGGATCCAATGTCTGTCTGCCTGGGATGACATGCTGGACAAGCCACGCTGCTTCGCAAGGGACGGCTTGCACTTGTCACCCCTGGGATTCCGGATTTTGGCAAAGGCTCTTGCCACCCCCATCGTGCCTTTTTTAGGCAAGGCTCAAATTCTAAACCTATCACCCTAGAACACAACAAAGAAAAAATACTAAGGGTAATGCTGCTCAATGCCAGAAGTCTCAACCTCAAGATGCACTGAGGCCCTTCTCAATATGGAGAACATCGATGTCTGTGCTGTGACAGAAACCTGGTTCAAGGCTCCTGAGAGCACCCCAGCACTATCAGGTTTTACCTCATATCATGCGTTCCGGCCCCAAAACCCGGACAATACCAAGAAAGGAGGAGGGGTATCCATATTCATCAAGGACACCCATACCTCTAGATTGGTGGCAACGCACGATGCATCAGAAACCATCCAGGTGCAATTAACCATAGGCAAGACTGCTCTGCAATTTGTAGCATGTTACAGGCCACCCTCGCAAACTCAGGAACCTCATATGGCCTTCCTGAAAACACTGGAGGGATAAATGTATCTCCGAACACCATCATACTAGGTGACTTCAACTACCCTAATATAGACTGGGAACACTACTCAAGCCCAAACACTCTAGCCCAGAAGTTCCTGGAATTCATAAACTCAAATGCCATGGAACAACTAGTCACCATCCCCACAAGAGGAGAAAACATACTTGATCTCATCATCACGAACATGGGAGCACAATGTTCAACGCCGGAAGTATACCCCTCACTGGTGAGATCAGATCACAAACTAATCTCGCTGGAGGTCCTCATCCCGCCCCCCCCCGCAAAAAAAAAGACCACAGTAAAAAATTTTCCCAAAGCCGACTTCACACTTCTAAAAACTAGTGTGGTCTCCTTTAAGGCCCCTGAACCGGCGGTAAATATTACTCAAACCGCTGAATCACTTACAGATGCCTTCTACCAGCACCTGCAGGGCTGCATGGATCAGGCAATCCCAAGCAAAACAAAGACTCTTTGTACCAAAGGCAAGCCCAGTCTGGTGGACCCCAGCCATAAACAAACTCTACAACAAAAGGAGAAAGCTACTACAAGATAGAGCAAAATCCTTAAAAGGTAAGACACCGCTGATCACTATAAGTAAAAAGCTAAGAGCTCTCATAAAATCATCCAAAGCTAATTTTGAGAATAAAATAGCTAAGGACTCTAAAGACAACCATAAGGCATTCTTCAGCTATGTCAGAAACCTAGGAGGAAACTCCCAGATATGCTCAGAATTAGTTCAAAATGATGTGAAAATTACTGATCCTACAGACATTGCCAACATACTGGCTGACAGGTTCAGTGCAAACTTCTCCCCTCCCCTAAAGGAGAGATATCTATACCAAATGATTGTAGCCTCCAAACATCTCTAACGCCCAGGTGAGAACTGCTCTCCAAGGCAAAGAACACAGCATCCATGGGACCTGATGGTGTCCCCGGCTGTGTGCTCCATGAACTCAACGAGGAATTAAACCCACAGTTAGGACAGCTGTTTAATCTTAGTCTCACCTCCGGATTACGCATCCAGGAGTGGCGCACAGCGACTGTGGTCCCACTCCACAAAGGCAGTGCCTCCACCGACCCTGGAAATTACCGTCCCATTAGCTTGACAAGCCTTATCTGCAAAACCATGGAGAGGATCATAATGGATCTCATAAATAAAGACATAGGGAATTTGCAGACTTTGGATCCAACCCAGTTTGGCTTTGTCAAAGGCAGATCATGCCTCTTAAACTTGGTTGACTTTTTCGAAACAGTCACCAAGGCCATTGACGAAGGAAAAGCAGTCCATACAGCCTACCTAGACCTGGCGAAGGCTTTCGATACAATACCCCACTCGGGCATCATTGATAAACTCATCAACTTAAATGTAAACCCATACATTACAAGATGGGTTGCAAACTGGCTGAGTGACAGAACCCACAGGGTCAGAGTTGCTGGCGCCATGTCAGACTCAAAGCCTGTCACAAGTGATGTCCCACAGGGCTCAGTCCTGGGCCCACTCTTGTTTGGCATATACTTTTCTGAAGTACAAGCAAACACAGGAGGGTTATGGCTGACAAAGTTTGCAGATGACTGCAAACTGGGCGTAGTTGAAAACACATCCGACACAGATATCCTTCAGAAGGGTCTCACAGAAACAGATAACTGGTGCCAGAGCCATGGCCTAAAGTTAAATGCCAAGAAATGCATAGTCATACCCTTCGGGAAAAATAAGGTTACCCCTAGCTACCATATAGGAGGCAATCCCCTGATCACAGAAGAAGTTATCAGGGACCTGGGAACCCAGGTGGACAGTAGCCTTTCATTCGACACCCATATTGCTAAAGTAGTTAGGAAGACCTTCTACATTGCCCACCTCATCATGAAGGGATTCACATCTAGATCAAGGGAAGTCATAGTCTCCCTATACTCATCACTCATCAGACCAATGATCGAGTACAATGCCCCATTTGGAATGTATCTGACCCGACATTTGCAGCAGCTGGGGAGGCCACAAAAGTTCCTCACCAAAAGGATAAATGGTCTCAAAAATCTGTCTTATGCTGCCCGACTGAAAGATCTCCAGTTATATTCAGTTGCTTACCGCTTGCTCAGAGGTGACCTATGCCTGACATACAAGGCCATGTCAAACCCAGATTTGATGAACATGCTTCATCTCAAAAAATCTAGATCCCTCAGAGCCACAAGGGCGGGAGACTTAAACCTCGACATGGTTATTAATAGGATGTGCTGGAGGGATAGATTCATCACCCAAAGACTCCCTATGCTGTGGAACAAAATCCCGGTTTATGTGAGGCAGAGCACCTCGCTGGCCTTGTTCAAGAGGAATCTTGACCAATGGATGGGGGATCGCAGATACACCCCAGGGGTTACCTCAGTGTCACTGCTCGACAGAGGCACAGCAAAATAATGGGCATAGTTTCTCCAAACTAAAGGGGTGGCGTAAGCCACAAAACTATGGGCTAGGCTTATAAATGCCCTCGGGCAGATAGCCTAGTATGAACCTATGAACCTATGAACCTATAATGTTAGTCTGTGTTCATATGTGACACCTAGTTTTTGTTGCAGCAAGGCCCAACAGTTCAGCTGTGAGGTCCAGGGACTTACAACAGTGTGGACCATGTGTGTGTATGCCACACACATACAGAGAAATATATATGTGTCATATATATTCACATCTGTATATGTGCATAGAGCAGGGGACATATTGCAACTGTTTGCGAAGGGGGGAGATATATATGTTGGTGAAGATTAGTATGCGCATATTTGTATGTAGGTTTTAGTGTGTGACAAACAAGACCGCATACAGTGCTGGTATATGACATGTAGTGGTTAAACACTGTAGGTGGTTTGTTCAGTTTGCAGTGTTGAAGCCAGTAAGTCCTGCTAAAGCTACCTGGGCTGTGAGCACCTTCAATGCATTTATCCCAAGACCGTGCAATTTTATTACATTACTGTACACCTTGCACGTAAAACTCTACTGCCAATTATTAGCGGACCGGAGTTCCGCTGTGGCGACCCCTAACCAGGAAAAGCCGAAAGACACAAACAAACTGTACACCTTACATTATTTGTATACTTGATATTCTTATTATGAAAGGTGAAATTATATGTGCCTCTATATATATATATATATATATATATATATATATGTATATATATATATATATATATATATAATATATATATATATATATATATATATATATATATATATGTATATATATATATATATATATATATATATATATATATATATATATATATATATATATATATACACTCATACACACCTACATCTACTTGTTGCAATAGATTCTCTGTACTGTTGACTGACTGTGATGGTCAATATATTTGTGAATACATCAAAGATATGTATCTGTGGGATAGCTTAGTGGGAAACTGTTTATGTTATGGTATTATGGGTCCTTGCTTTGATCCTAGCAAAAGATGTGTATTCTGTTGCTAGGCAGAACAAGTGCTATTGCATACACTGTGATTAAGTCCCTTGGTTTTAACTAGGGTGTGTCATTGGAGGCTGAAGCACTATACCTATAATTATTGATTGGTACCAATGTTGAATGCAAATCCTGTGTGTACTGTAGTACTAATTGAAGCTCTGGGCCTGTACAGCAAAGTATGGTGTATGTCCACATTGCTTGCATCCACTGTTTTGTGTGGTCCCTGTATTCATCACAGATTACGTTTCTCAAGATTAAGGTTGTGTAAGTACTGACACACAGTACTGTATAGTACGCACTGAAAGCTTATCTGGGTTGTCATACCTTTGTGTCCTGTAATTATGTCTGATGTGTGTGTGGGTATGTCTGTAACATGTCCTTTGACATATGTGTGGTAATACATATAACTGCGTATCTAGCAACATTCATAGTGTACTACAGCAGTATGTGACCTATATTCCCAATTGTGCACATATTTTGGCCATGGGTTTGGCATTAACAAGTTGTGTGGTATAATAGTAATACATTTATAGGACCTTACACTGATTGTGATGGATGATAAATTTCTTTACACATAAGCTTGCTGTATATCTGCTGTGGCTAGGTGGTGCATCGTGTTGCATACAGTGTGCCAGGTACTCTTGTATAGTCTTATATAGTGATTTTATTTTGTTGCTGTGCAGAATATGGTTCATTAGATAGAGAGTGAGCAAGGCACTTTCAAGTACTTGTGGGGTGAGCAGTGATAAGTGGCTGTTACAGTGTTTCACTCTCGGTTAGCTTATAGGTTGCTATATATGGTAGTTCAGTGATATCTGTACTGTATAATGTTAAATGTGCCATATGACTTGCTTAGACATATTTTTGTATTTATGTCTTCCAGGGATCATGGCCCACCACAGGAACCCGAGTTACAGTGGTGCTGAAGATGATATAATTACTAGCAGTATGATTCAGCACTACCGTGACATGTTTTCACGAACCAGCCAGGACCAGCAGGAGCATACTGCAATGTGGCAAGATGTTGTCCGCAGAGTCAATGAGGTAGGCCTGCATAACTGGACATATTAGCAGGTACGCCACCACTGCAGTGATCTTCTCAGACATGTCCATCTGCGTGCTGCTGATGTGAGTAGACAACAGCTTGCAACAGGGGGTGGTGTTAATATCCACCCCCCTCACCAGAGTGGAGGAGCTGCTCGTGAGCCTGGTAGCACCTGCCCAGCAACAACAGCAGCAGACATACACCATGATGGAGGTTGGAGCCACTCAGCAAGCACACATGGAGCATGCAGGTAACATGGAATATCTGTAGACTACTGTTATCTGTATTGGTAGCTCATGCATATGTGAGATGTGGAGTGTGCTTTTCAAAGATGTGGAGCCTGTTGTTGTGCAATACTGATCATTTAGAACATAAGCTGTAGCTCTGTGAATGTAAACTGTTGTCGTACTGTAAGACTGCAAACACACAGTAGCAATGCCACAGTTGTGGCCACTGACAAACTGTCTCATCTCTATGTAGGTACCTCTGGGGTGACATCAAGACAGCAGACAGATGCTGGTGAGTGTGTTGTACATTTATTATTGTAAATAAAAAGTGCATGTCATAGTTAAGGTGTAGGCCATGTACACATGTAACACACCGACCCATAATGCATGCTGTGCATGTTTGGTGTAAGAGCACGCACATCTCACTAATGTGATTAGCTGCCTCAAATACATGCAATACCCAGACCATCTCAAACAAATGTGGCTAGACTGTAGTGACCATTGGATAGGCACAGTTGATACTCAACATGCACATAACATACACATCTATGTCATACACAGAGTATTTTAACATGCTACACATAAAGGATTCCCAAAGCATCTGTAAAGACACACTCCAGTATCCAAAATCGCATCCACACATTACACATAATATACCTGAGGGGTAGAGGCCTATCCTGGGGCATTTAAACACTCTGCAACACACTACACATTCATGTCAGGGAATGCTCCTTATTGGCTTCCTTACAAACTCACATAACAACTGGTTGTGAAATGGTGAATTTAGCGAAGGTAGTACAGTTCTGGCACAGCATGATTAGTGCTGGTTTGTGAAACATTTGTAGCCTTGAGTGACCACCTGATGCTTCATGATGATGGCCTATGGTACTATACCCATCCAGTTATTGTAACCACAGTACTACACATAGCTGTCATTGCTATACACCATAATGATGCATGTGTGCACACATATGCACCTCTAAACAGTATGCATACCAATCACCATTTGCACAACTGACACATATATGTCTTGTGATGCTTTTGAGTGGCTAGGTCATATGACACATATTGGGTATGTGTAGTGTTTAAATATGCAGTTGTGTTTTAGTATGCCATGTCATGGATGAGACTGGCATGTCCACAATATGATCTACACTCACCATAAGTACCGTACATTGGGTATGTGGCCGAATGGTATTCCATCAATTTATCCATGCACCACTGATGATGTTGTGTGAATACTCATCATGCATGTGCTAAAAATGTGTCCACAATTATTTGCTAAAGACATAGAGGCTGTAATCAGCATTGGATACCTATCTGACACACAGATACACATCCAGAAATGGTATGTACACCTGTGAGTTATGGTGCACAGTACATCACAGGGTTATGAATAACTGCACAGCAATGTTGTGTCCATGTATGCATTGTGTTCCAGGGGCAGGGCTATCACCTAATAACACAACACATGCATCAAAGCCATGTATGCTGTTAGTAACAAGGCCTGACTACACTTGCACTGCATGCTGTTGAGCAACACATGTCCTGCATGCTGACATGTGTGATATGACTGTTTTGCTTGTGATACTGTACCCCACCATCACCTGCTATTGTGTATGTTCTGTGATTGATGGTGTTGTGTGTGTCTGCTTTCAGGAGGAGTGTAGTTTTGTTTGTGTGCATGTATGCATGTGCGCATGTGTGCATGTGTGCATGTGTGCATGTGCGCATGTGTGCATGTGTGCATGTGCGCATGCGTGCGTGTGTGCATGTGTGCATGTGTGTATGTGTGTATGTGTGCATGTGTGTATATGGTCGGAAGTCATGTTCAGGTCTTAAAGTGTGTTTCCTGTTTTCCTCTCACAGGTGGTGAGGTGGGGCTAATTCAGTACAGCAGGGAACCTGATGTCACTGAAACAGACAGTGATCATGAGGATAGGTGTGTTGAGGCACAGGCAGGTTTGTCAGAGTCTGTTGTTGGGCCACCAATTGACAGTACACAAGTCTCCATCCCATCCATGCACACAGTCATACTGCCTGTACATCCATCATCACCATTGCCCTTAGCTGAAGGACAGTGTACGGTTGGCACTGGCCAGGACAGTGTGGTATCTATCCAACATGTATCAGGATGCAGCAGCTATAGCTAGATGTCTGGAATGGTACCACATAGGCAGATGCCCAGGGATTCTCATCAGAGCACTGCTGGTCATCATGCCCCTGGCAGACGTGCTACACCTCTTTCTACCACACGCATGTTCCAGGCATGTAGGCACAGACATGAATGGAGTGGTACACCAGACAGGGGCTAAGGGCACAGAGGGCTCATTACACCTCTGTAAATGACAGTATCCGTGACCTAGCAGGTGCCATACGTAACTACACTGAGGTCATTGATAGACGTTGAGGTGAGACATTGGATGTCCTCCACAATGTCATGTCCATGTGTCAGGACAGTGTGGGATGGTTGAGACGTCGACATGGACGTATGCCAGCAACATCACCAGCTGGAGGTCACCATGGATGTCCAACAAGTCACAGCCGCCCCCGTAGTGCCAGCACCAGCCCCAGCAATGTTGGGGGGGCTGTCCATAGACCGTCCTAGCAGACCACATGTATGTGCCTCTGGCCAGTCCCAGCAGGGACCAGGATCCAGTGGACATTTGTCAACCTCTTCGGATAGTACCGAATCTGGATTAGTACCTGATACTGTCTGTAGCACCCCTGCCAGGCACAGGTTCCATATCCGTGGCCAGAGACAGTGATCGGTAAAGCCTGCCAGGTACAGTCTGTAGCTGTCTCACAAATCCCCATATATGGCAGCCACATGGTGAAACTATGTACATGCAGACACACACACATAAACCAGAAAGCTATGGCAAACACATACCCACACACATGACATCAACATTGGTCCATAACAGTACTCATGGCCCTCACACACACACTCACACACACATGTCAATTGTATGGCTCAGTGTAGGCCTCTAGCAAACCAACAACACGCCCTGTGCATATGATGAAACCTGTGCACCTCCTGTCATCTGTAACATTGATGCAGGAACAGGCTAACATGGTGCTGATGCACAGAGTGACTTTAATAAAGTATAGGAATGGTTGGATGTGTTACAATTTGTCAGCAGTAAAGTGTAATGATATCCTTGAAGGTGTAGCTGAGCAGGCATGATGCATTAAAGCTGTAATTAGCAATGTTGTATTGTTTTCACCAGTGTTTATTCCAATTGTGTTTTGTTTGCCCATGTGCCACTTGGCTGTTGTGTATAGTTGTGACAGCATGCGTTATACAGTGAACAGTAAGTGTGGGGTGTGTGCAACACATGTTTGCAGGTGTCCATTTGTGAACATGGTGGAGGTGCACTGTCTGCATGTACATGCATATTGGACACACGGGCAGGGTGACATGCCCTGTACTGGCCAGTGTTAACACTCCATAGTTTCTATTGGTGGCCAGTACTACACACATTTTGGAACTTGAATACGCATGTGTGTCCATGACACGGGTTGACACTGTGCTGTGGGTGATGCTGTTGTTGCTGTCTGTCATTGGTTTGCATTACTAAGGTTAACACTGTCCCAGCTGAATAATCCTTTAGTAATGCACACTGTTCACCTACAGGGTTGTATGGACCATGCTATCACAAACACAAGAAATTTTCACTTATACAGTAAAAGTGCATTAGTCTCATGGACCCCTGCCATAAACTAAATATATAATAGAAGGTGTGAAGTTGTACCATAAAAGAGTTACATATCAAGAAGGGATAACCTCTCTGGTCGGTATCTTTGGTAAAATACAAACCCTCATTAAACATACAAGGCAAGCTTCAAAATACAAAATGGCAAGGATTCCAAAGACAACACTAAAGCTTTCTTTAGTGTTGTTTATAATCTACAGGGGAAATCTCAGATTGGGTCACAGTTAATGTAAATGGTCACAAAGTACACTTATCTGACTGACATTACCAATTTCTTGTCAAACAGTTTGAATGCGGATTTCACCACCCTGTCGTTACACAAGGGCCACATTTCCAGACCTGAAGAATGTAAAACCTGATGATTCACACTCTAGTTAAAACATCTCTTTACCAAAGTCCAAACCACAGTGGCAATGGTACTGAACAGTGTCCCTGGCTGTGTCATACACAAGCTGACATATGAAGTTACCACTCACCTAAACACTCTGTCCAGATGTAGCGTCTATACAGGTTACATTCTTGTGGAATGACACACGCTAATGGTGTTCACAGTCCACAAGGGTTGAGCTACAACGTCTTCTTCTTCTTCTCCTTTCGGATGCTCCCATTAGGGGTCGCCACAGTAGATCATCTGTTTCCATTTCTTCCTGCCCTCTGCATCTTGCGCTGTCACACCATCCACCTGCATGTCCTCTCTCACCACAGCCATAAACCTCACCTTAGGCATTCCTCTTTTCCTATTACCTGGCGGCTTCATCCTTAGCATCTATTTCACAATATACTCTGCATCCCTCCTCAGCACATGTACAAACCAACTTAATCCTGCCTATCTGGCTTGGTCTACTAACCTTCAAACCTGGGCTGACCCTCTAATATACTTATTCCTAATCCTGTCCACCCTCGTTACACCCAGTGCAAATGTTAACATAAATTGATTAAGGGTAGAACTACAACAGATCCTGGAAACTCTCACCCTATTAGCCAGACAAATGTTATCTGGAAGGCTATGGAGCACAGCATTATGGAACTCATTAACAGAGACATTATGAACCTGCAAACATTGCACCATACCCACTTAGGTTCTCTAAAGGCCAGATCATGGCTCCTACATCTAGTAGACTTCAAGCCAGTTAACAAGGCTATAGGTGAGGGAGGGGAGGTCCACACAGCCAAGCTATAGCTCACCAGCAATTTATACCCATCCCACATTCTGGTATTATACATAACCTCAACAGACTGACCATAAACGATTGTTAGATGATGGACTGACAACTGACGCACAGGTGTATGACACACAGTAACATCTGCAGCCTCCATGTACAATTCTATGCCAGTAACAAGTGGTATTCACCTGCACTCAGTCCTGGGACCACTCCTGTTTGGCATATAGCTTTCTTAGGTACAAGCAAACACAGTATGGGTATGTCTGCCCATGTCTGATGAAAATGCATACTGTGGGCTATACTTTATTCTCCAGATGACACACACATCCTCCAAAAGGGTATCATAGAGACAGATACCTGGTGTCAAACTCATGCTGTAAAGCTATAAGCCAAGGAAAGCATAGTTATCCACTTTTAGAAAACAAAGTATCCCCAGAGTACCACATAGGTAGTAGCCCCCAAAATGTGGAACAGGTACTAATGTATACATAGAGCCATGTGTTTAGTCATCTCTCCTTTGATAATCACATTACCAAAGGGTTTTGGAAATCCCTTTGTGGAGCACATAAGCAATAAAGGGTTTGCATGCAGATCCACAGAGCTTGTTGCACACCTATAATGATTAGTCATCTTTGCCAGACTTTGCTTGCTTTGGAACAGTATTGAAATATACCTCAAGCATAAACCCTCACTCACACTCTTTAGTAGAAACCGTGATGAGTGGATGTGAAACAGAAAACATAGCTCAGGGATCATTGCAGTGGCTAAGCTTGTCACAAGCATACAGAAGTGACCTAAGGTCTGGAAAGCGCCTGCACACTCTGGCAAAGATAACAGATGCTTTCATGGAGAAAGCAGAGTACCCACCTATGAAATAATTGAGGTCACATGTATGTATATGGCTTTGCCCCACAGCTACCTTATATGTGTAATGCACATACAGTTGTCATTGTGATATGTCATACACTAGAAAAATCAAAACCCACTCCACATTGACCAATGGTGTCACACACCTGGAACACACACAGTCAGCAAGTGCAGGAATCAAATCCCTACCTTTTACACGATGTGCTACACACATTACTGGGATTTTACCTTTCCACAGGTATATTTATAGGATGGTGACATCATCAGACTTGACAAAGATGAGTATACCACTTTTAAGGGGTGTGAGTAGTCTCCAAAAAGGTTACTCCTCCCCAGGAAGACACACACACTCACATTTGACAAGTGCAGGATTCAAATCCCTACCTAACTTCATTATGATACTATAGCAGTACACATTTACATGACACGCTATACACATTACTGGAATTTCACCTTTCTACAAGTATATTTGTAGGATGGTGATATCATCAGACTTGACAAAGATGAGTATACCACTTTTAAGGGGTGTGAACAGTCTCCAAAAAGGTTGCTCTCTCCCCAGGGAGAGACAGACAGACACACACAGTTGGCAAGTGTGGGGTTCTTAATCCAAACTAAGTACGTCTTTACACTTCAGCAAGCAATATGGAGTTACAGGGTGCAATACAGACATTACTTGCTGACAGTTTGCCCAAAGGTTTTTTTCACATTTGCTAACCTCAGCAGGCTTATCATACTAGGTGTATTGTGAGTGTATTGTATACATAGGCCCTGACTATATCATATATGGGTTGATGCACCACATGCTGGCACACACAGGGTCAAACCGGTGGCTAAGCTCTGTCAACCCAATACTGGACAATACAGTCAAGAGCAGTAGGGTCATACAACCACAACACCAAAAGTCTCACATAGACCTACAATATAACCACCAGCAAAACACACACATAAATACACATTACAATATTCAGAGAATACCAATATTAATCTGAAAGAGAGAGAGTGTCCTCCTAAGCAGACGAGCAAGCAACATGCACCTCCAAGCACATGCCAGAAAACACATAATACACCAAAGCAGTGTGCCTCACAACAGGCCCTAAGGCAAAACAACATACCCAACACACTGGTAATAGGTGACTCCATAGTCAGGCACACAGATGTTCCACTCACTCGGCTGGACAAGGGGAAAGTTACTGTCAGTTGTCTGTCAGGTGCTATGATCCGCCACATAACACAAGCACTTGCATCACTCCAGAACAGGTACATATATGATGTGTTCTTTGTACATGTCAGTGTGAATGATCTGAGACATACCTCCCAGAACAACATGACAAGAAATATATAGTAGCTCTATGATCATGTAGCCCAGGCTGGTATGACCCTGACCTTGAGAAGCATCTTACCTTCACCTACATGATACTGCAATATAACAGAAAGATGATTAACTTCAACAATTGACTGAGCTTCTGGTGTCATTCAAAGGGGATCCAGTCTCTGTCTGCCTGTGATGACATGATAGACAAGCCTCATTGCTTCGCTAGAGATGGTTTGCACCTGTCTCCCCTATGCTTCTGAATACCGACCAAGGCTCTTGCTGTCCCCATATTACCTTTTTTAGGCAAGGCTCAAAGGTTCATAGGTTCATAGGTAGGCACTAGGCTATCGGCCCTGGGGCCTATACAAGCCCAGCCAAAAAGGTACCCTGGCTTTTGCCACCCAAGAAATTTATTTTCCTGTGCCACTGTTGAGCAGAGACACAGAAGTGATCCCCGGGGTGAATTTCCTATTTCCCATCCAATCATCAAGATTTTTCTTGAAGCGTGCTAATGAGGTGCTTTGTTTGATATAGATAGGTAGTTTAATTCGGAGTATGGGAAGTCTCTGGGAAAGGAATCTATCCCTCCGGCATGTTCTGTTTATTGTGGTGACAAGGTTTAGGCCCCTAGAGCATGTAGCTTGGAGGGATTGGGATTTCTTTAAGTGGAGCATGTCCAGCAGCTCTGGGTTTGAAATAGCTTTGTATGTTAGACAGAGATCACCTCTGAGTAGGCAATATGCGATGGAGTAAAGCTGGAGTTTTTTGAGACAGTCTGTGTAGGGCATGTGTTTGAGGCCGGTAATCCTCTTTGTGATGTATTTCTGCGGCCTTTCCAGTTGTTGTAGATGTCTTGTGAGGTACATACCAAAAGGGGTGTTGTACTCTATAATGGATCTAATGAGTGATGAGTAAAGGGGAACAATGACCTTTTTTTTCTGCATGAGAAACCTTTTGTGATGAGGTGTGCCACATAGAAGGATTTCCTGACTACTGTGGCGATGTGATTATCAAAGGAGAGACTACTGTCCACCTGTGTCCCATGGTCTCTTATCACACTTTCAGTGTTAAATATACTACCATCTATGTTGTAATTCATGGGTACAGAGTTTTTACCAAAGGGGATGACAATGCATTTTCTGGCATTGAGCTTGAGGCCATAGCTTTGACACCAGGCATCTGTCTCAGTGAGGCCCATTTGTAGGATGTCCACATCGTTAGTACTTTTGATTATGGCTCCTAGTTTGCAGTCATCTGCGAACTTCATTAGCCAAAGATCTTCTGTGTTAGCCTGTACTTCAGAGAAGCAGATACCAAACAGGACAGGACCCAGGACTGAACCCTGTGGTACTCCACTTGTCACTGGTCTGAAGTCAGATTTGGAGTCTGCCAATTTCACAGTGTGGGTTCTGTCAGTGAGCCAGTTGGCAACCCATCTTGTGACATAGGGATTTATACCTAGTTTAGTGAGTTTATCTATAATTCCAGAGTGAGGGATGGTGTTGAAAGCCTTGGCAAGATCTAGATAGGCTGTGTGAACCACCTTACCCTTGTCTACGGCTTTGGTGACTGCTTCAAAGAAGTCTATCAGATTTAGAAGACATGATCTGCCTTTTACAAACCTGAACTGGTTAGGGTCCAGAATTTTGCATTCTTCCGGTATAGAGATGGGCTCTTTAATGGGTGAGAGGGGAGTAAAGTTAGCACTGAACCTATCTGCCAGGATGTTGGCAATATCAGTTGGGTCTGTATATTTAGTGCCATTGTGCTGTAATTCAGAGCAGATCTGAGTGTTGCCATTGAGATTCTTGGCATAGCTATAGAATGCTTTGTGATTGTCTTTAGAATCAGTGGCGATTTTGTTTTTGTAACTAGCTTTGGAGTATTTTATCAGGGATCGCAGCTTCTTACTGAGGCTGACCAGGGAGCTCCTCCACTCATGGGATTTTACTCTCTTTTGCAACCGTTTCTTCCTTCTGTTGTACAGTTTGTTTATGGCAGGGGACCACCAGATTGTCTTCCTTTTTTAGGAGGAAAGCGTCTTGGTTCTGTTTGGGATAGCACGATCCATGCACTCATGTAAGTGCTTATAAAGTGCAATTGTGTAGGATTCAGTAGTCATAACTGTATTGTCCATCTGTATGGGTGTCATAAAGTTCACCACTTCTGTCTTAAGAAACATGAAGTTGGCTTTGGAGAAAATTTTTAGCATTGTTTCCTAAATGGGGGGTGGGGGCAGAATGTGGATATGTAGGGTAATTAGCTTATGGTCGGATCAGACCAATGAGGCATTGACTTCAGGTGTGGAACACCGGTCACTCAGGACAAACCAAACCCCGTAACCAACACAAATAACCACAAAGTGAGCTAAATGCTGCTCATTGCCAGAAGTCTCAGCCTCCAAATGCACACATTCGAGGCACTTCTCAGTATGGAGAATATTGATATCTGTGCAGAAACAGAAACCTTGTTCAAGGCTCCAGAGAGCACACCAGCACTACCAGGATACTACTCATTCCATACCTTCCAGCATCAGAACCTGGATCATAGCACATAGGGTGGGGATGTATCCATAGTCATCAAGGATACCTACATCTCTCTCTACATCCTCGCTAGAGGATATGTACCCATAGAATGTTGCACAGCAACGTTCTTCCCACTCCACAGGGGTGGGGCCACAAAAGACCCTTGGCATTCCTGCTCTATGAGCCTGACAAGTCTGTTCTGCAAGGCAATGGAGCCAATCATAATGGAAGTCAACAATAAAGGCATTGGGAACCTTCACACAGTTGAGCACACCCAGTTTGGCTTCGTCAAATGCAGATCATGCCTCCTGAACTGGGTGGATTTCTTTGAGACAGTTACCAAGGCTACTGATGATTGAAAGGAGCTCCACACTGCCTACCTATACCTCGCTAAGGCCTTTGACACCATTCCCCAGTCAGGTATCATAGATGAACTCACCAACCTGGGCATAAATCCATACATCACAAGATGGATTGCAAGCTGGCTCACAGATAGATCCCACAAATTAAGAGTTGCTGGCTGCATGTCAGACTCTAAACCGGTAACAACTGGTGTCCCCCAGGGTTCAGTCCTGGGGCCCCTCCTGTTTGGTATAGACTTCTCAGGAGTACATGCCAACACAGGTGGGTTGTGGTTGGCTAAGTTTGCTGGGAACTGTAAAGTGTTTGCCATAATAGATTCCCAGGATGACACAAATATTCTCCAGAAGGGACTCTATGTGACAGATGTGTGGTGTCAGAATCATGGCCTCAAGCTCAGTGTGAAAGAATGCATAGTAATCCCCTTTGGGGAAAACAAAGTACCCACAAACTACCACATAGGTGTTACCCCCTAAAAATTGACAAGGTAATAAGGGATCTGGGGACACAAGTAGATAGCCATCTTTCCTTTGACAACCATGTTGCCAAAGTGATTAGGAAATCCTATGTGGCACATCTAATCACCAAAGGGTTTGCATCAGGATCAAAAGAGGTAGTGGTGGCCCTCTACTCTTAAGTCATTAGACCCATCATTGAGTACAATGCACCATTTTGGATGTACTCGACTAAGCATATCCAGCAGCTGGAGTGACCACAGAATTTCCTCACCAAGAGGATTACTGGCCTCAAACAGTTGTGTTATGCAACACAACTGGTAAAACTAAATCTGTTCTCCGTTGTGTACCGCCTGCTCAGAGGCACACTCTGCCTAACATTCAGAGCCATGTCCAACACATAACTTTTGAACATGCTCCATCTAAGGATAACAAAATTGAGTTGCACTACACACTCCAGGGATATGAACCTCATCACAACAATGAATACACCATGCTGGTGGGATAGAGCACCATCCCATAGACTTGCCTTTCTGTGGAACAGAGTCCCAGTGTACATCAGACAGAGCCCCTCGCTGACACTCTTCAATAGGAACCTTGATGAGTGGATGGGAAACAGACAATTCACGCCAGGCATCACATCAGCAGCCCCACTAGAAATAGGCTTAGGGTACTAACTATTAGAACTAGGGCTTAGGAGACTAACCAATGGGGTGGTGAAAGCTGCACAACTTGCCTAGGCTAATATATGCCTTTGTGAAGTCTACTACATACCTATGAACCTATGTGACAGGTACATGTCTACAGATAGTAGATGTGTACTTCATTGTACAGTCATGTTGTACAGCAGGCACATGCACCACATACACTGTAATGCTTACAGATACTGGTGGCTATTATGTACAGTGGGTGAGATGTGCACCTCATTTCTTTTGTGCCATTGGGATGTGTGCTGGCTGGGACAGTCCTGGATGGCTCCCTGTCATGGTCACCCTCTTACTCACATCTCTGCCCATCCATCTTTGGCTTATTATACTGTGTTCCCCTACATATATATAGGTACATAGGTAGGGAATAGGCTATCTGCCTGAAGGTATATATTAGTATGGCCAGAGTGTGCAGCTATCACCACACATGGGGTTAGTTCCCTATGCCTCTGTGTAGTAGAGCTGATGAATTGATCCATGGTGTGACAGTTCAGTTTCAGATACACTCATCAAGGCTCCTCTGGAAGAGTGTCAGTGAGGGACTCAGCTTAATGTAGGTTGGGAGCCTGTTCAAAAGCAAGGGAAGTCTGTGAGTTAGTAATGTATCCCTCCAACATGTTCTATTTATTGAATCAACAAAATAAACAGCAACAAAAACAATGTATAAAGCACCACGACGAGTACACCTATAAGTGCTCTCACACCACGACAATATATGTAAGACTTGAGGCAACGAGATGTATATTTATATTCCCAATTTATTGAAATAGCGGCTAAAAACAGCATATTACATGACAAGGAAAAACAAAAAAGTTAAGCGCTTTCACCCAGCAATCCTGGGCTTCTTCAGAACTAAAGACATAATTCATTCCAGGTCTTTTAAACCTTTTCTGGCACCAAAAATTTAAAGTGATAGTTGCTACTAAACAAAATAATCTATTCCTGGTACGAATAAATGTAAACATAACATAACAAGGTCCCTACCAAATATTATGCTAAACAACTGTGATTTTATAGTAAAACATCTCAAATCATATAATATATGACATGAAATAGTAATGTTATTAAATATAATTTTAAAACAATCTATAAAAATCTATTGTGTAATATATAGTGTTTCCTAAATGAAAACTGTATACTAAATATAAGGTATTACTAATAACATTTTTTACTTAATAAATACAATAAAATATTTTTATATATCTAAATGATGAACTGATATATACCATATAAAATATTTCCTTTCAGAAATACATTTCTCATAATCTTACGAGAGTAATAATAATATATTAATTTACGAGAACATTAACAAAGGTTTGACAGATATAAATTCATTTAAACCTGGGGGTGTGGTGGCATCTAAAAATATTTGCCACTTTACTTCCTTATAACTAAGTAAACTTTTAGTGTCACCCCCTTTAGGGTCGGTTTTAATCACTTCCAGTATAATAAATTTAAAATGATGGTCACCTCCTTCTCTTTCAATATGTCTGTACAGTGCGTTATTACTGTCTTTGGTTTTTATACAGTATGTGTGATCATAAATCCTTTTTCTAAGGTTTCTTTCTGTTTTTCCTACATAGAAACTATCACAGTACTGACAAATACTCAGGTATATCACCATCTTGGCATTACAATTCCCAGCCATCCTGTATACAGTGCTTCTATGTCCGTTACTTAAATGTATAATAGTCTCTTCGGACATAAATTTACACTGTCTACAGGTACCAGATCTTGGGCTCTGAACTGAAATCGACTTATTGTTTTTTACTCCTACATGTTTGTGTTCTACTATTTGCTTTATATTGGTTCCCATTTTAAATATAAAATGTGGTTTCGAACCTATAATTTTGGTTAGCTGGGTATCTTTGGTTGTATAATACCAAAAATCATATATTAATTTCTTAATATAACTTGCTGCTAAATTAAATTGCAAAATAAAAGACTTTTGATATACATCCACGTTCGAGGCTGGTATTTTGTTCTTATCTTGGGATGTATATGTCTCATAAGTGGACAAAACTAATTTTCTTCCCAATAACGGTTGAAATATGCTGTTCCTCAATTGTAATATATATTGAATAGTGTGTTTCATCATATTTAAGGGATATCCTCTTTGTGTGAATAACTCTTTAATGAAATCTAATTCAGTAGTTAATAATTTGTCGTTGGATGTCATACGAGCTGCTCGTACACATTGACCTTTAAATATGTTGTTCTTCATTTGCTCAGGATGACAACTAGTAAAATGTAAGTAATTATTGGAAAACGTATCTTTCTTGCATATGGAAGAAGTAAGAGTGTTAGCTTGATACTGAATAAATGTATCCAGATAAGGTAAACCAGTACTATTATAAACATAAGTGAATTTTAGATAATCACTACTCTTATTCAAATAATTGATAAAAGATTCCAGGGTAATGTCATCTGCATCCCATAAAATATATATGTCATCTAAAAACCTGGAATAATGTTTCACGTGTTTGAAATATTCACTAGTAAATAGTGTTGAGTCCTCCCAATGAAGCATAACTAAGTTAGCATAGATGGGAGCACAAGCGGCTCCCATCGCTACCCCTTTGGTTTGCTTGAAATGTTCACCTTCAAAATAAATGTAATTATTGTCCAATACAATAGACATCATCTCTTCCAATAACCTAATTTCATCCCATTCCAGATTTGACTGTTTAAAAATGCTGGCACTAAATGCTTCAAGCCCTTTTTCTTTTGGGATGCAGGAGAATAAGTCTATTACATCTATTGTGAGAAATGTAATATGATCAAAGTTCATATCTATAGGATAGTTTCTTAAAAAGACCCAGGAATCCTTCACCATATGAGGAACATTGTCATATAAAAATTTTAATTTAAAATCAATGTATTTACCTATAGGGAAGGTCTTAGATTTGTTTCCAGAGACTATTGGTCGAAAAGGTGGATCTTGAACGTCCTTGTGAACCTTAGGTATACCAACAAGGGTGTCCAGCCTAGGAAATTTAACTGTTAAAAAGTCATATGTATCTTTAGTTATTCTCCCTTCTAAATAATATTCCTCAATATATGAATCAATTCTTTGGTAAGCAGTATTCAGCTCATTGATGGAAATGGGTGTGTAATTGCCAGAATAGTGCAATAAATCATATAACTTTTTAGTGTATTCCGTGCTATCATATAAAATAACCCCACCCCCCTTATCTGGTTTCATCACTCTTATGTTCTTGTTGTCTCTGAGGTCACACAATAGCTTCGCTTCTTCTTGTGTTAAATTACTAATGGAGGTGATTTTTTTCAATTTCCTTGACCCATAATATGTTTCCCTAATGATAATGTTCTCAAACATTTCAATAGCGGGGTGACTTGGTGGAACAAACCTACTAACTTTCTTAAGAGGTATACTAGAATGACCTTCATGAACGTAATTGTCAATCTCGTGTACCCACAAATTGTTAAAATAAACATCCAAATTAATTTTCCTAATAAATTTTTTAAAATCAATTATAGTGTCTACTAAATCAAACTTAGGATTTGGGATATATTTCATTCCCTTACTGAATAAATCAAAATGTTCTTTATCTATATACAAATCAGTATAATTAAAATATTAAAATTGTTAAAAGTATATACTTTCCCTTTAATTGTAATCTCATTTAAATAGGTATTACTGTTGTTATGAACAGTTTCTGAAGTGTGAAAATTAGTCAGATCTAATACCCTCTCTTCCTCATAAATTTCTGATGTCCGTTTTTGTAAGGTTGTGTATGTTGTTTTCCTATCCTCTGAAAATCCCTTTTGTAGAAATCATGTCTATTAGGGTAAGAATTACCATATCCCCCCTGGTAATCGAAATACCTCTCGTCATCCATCTGTTGTGTATGTTTACCAGTTTCATCATTAAAATGTTTTCTAAGACGCATGTTAGGCCAGATATATGCTTTATTGTTAGTATATTGCTCACTGTCTCTATTCACTTGTTTTGTCTTTCTCTGTGTAATATTAGAAACCCATTTTTTGGCTTCCAGATACTGCTTATTATATAAATTCTCCCATTGGGAGAATAATAAATCATTAAGAATATTATTATTCAATCTTTCAGCCTCAATAATAAGTTTGCTCAATTTCTCATCATTGTATTTAATTAATAAACACATAAAATCAAAACCACATTTGTCAAAAAAACTGTTGAACTCTTTTTCTATATTTACAGTCAAGTCAAGACCTAGGGGCAACTTAAAGAACCTAAGGCCCTTAGGTACCATGTTCAATTCCAAATTTCTAGACAAATATGCATCATCAATTTTTATACCATTAATATTTTTTAACATTTTGCCAAATGAAAAGATCATTGTCTTCAAATTGTCATACTCTCTATTGTCCATTTTAAAACTGTTTTCTTCCCCTTTAAAATAATCTGCACCGTGATTAAACAACAAAAACTCATTGAATTTATTATCTTCACTGACTCGATGCTTATGTGCAGCAGAATTTACAGTACTAGAGGAAGATTTAACAGTACCTTTGTCTTGTTGTGAAATTCGACCAGCAACAGTAGAATATGTTTTAGCAGGCAAAGCTCTTTTAGGTTTGGATCTGGTTCTGATAGCCTCGTCATTTATGTCATATAAAGAAAAATCAAATGTAAAATCAGAAAGATTGATTTTACTATGGTTGTAAGATTCATGAATGTCCAGGGTGTTTAACCCTCTCCTTGAACATTCGCCTTGTCCGTTAGGTATATCTAAACTGTCTGATGAAACAGCTTCTTCACGCACGCCAGGTTTGGTAGTATTCCAGTGACCAGTATCCCCTTCACATATTTTGTCATCCAATACTCTCTGGTGAAGGTGTTCGGAAGAGATGGGGCTCTCAGTATTAGCGGAGTTGGTGCACTCAACCAGCGCACATTTCTTGGTGAAACTTGGCTGGGATGCAGAAACTGGATAGCCACCCTGTATAAGTTGTTTAACTAAAAGGGTGAGATTGTTCAGTTCACCCCTTAAACCGTTAATGTCATCTCGAATATGGGAAATGTCCTCTATGCCCACGTCCTGTGGAGATGTTTCTCCTCTTGCAGGTGATGCACCGGTGTTCTCCATGGCTAAAAATGACAACTGAATCAACAAAATAAACGGCAACAAAAGCAATGTATAAAGCACCACGACGAGTACACCTATAAGTGCTCTCACACCACGACAATATGTGTAAGACTTGAGGCAACGAGATGTATATTTATATTCCCAATTTACTGAAATAGCAGCTAAAAACAGCGTATTACATGTAATATGTAATACGCTGTTTTTAGCCGCTATTTCAATAAATTGGGAATATAAATATACATCTCGTTGCCTCAAGTCTTACATATATTGTCGTGGTGTAAGAGCACTTATAGGTGTACTCGTCGTGATGTTCTATTTATTGTTGTGATGATTATATCCCTGGAGCATGTGGCACAGTGAGCTTGGGTTTACTTCAGATAGAGCATGTACATCAGTTCTGCAATGGACATGGAACTGTCTGTTGGGCAGAGATCGCCTTAGTAGACGGTATGCAACAGAGTACAGATTAAGTTACTTCAGTCTTGTTGCATGGGACAACTGTTTGAGGCCAGTAATCCTCTTGTTGAGGTACTTCAGTGGTCTTTCCAGCTGCTGAAGGTGCCAAGTCAGATTCATCGCAAGTGTGTCGTGGTACTCTCTCATGGGTCTGATGACTGATCAGTAGAGGAAACCTCATTTGACCTACATGCAAAGACTTTGGCAATTTGTGGGAATACATAGCATGATTTTCTAACCACTTTGTGAATGTGTTTCTGAAAGTAGAGATGACTATCCACGTGTGTCCATAGATCCCTTATTATTACCTCCATATTTAGGGTGTTGGCACCTATGTGGTATTTGTATGACTATAGCTCGAGGCCATAATTTTGACACCACATCTGTCTGACTGAGACCCTTTTTAAGGATGTCTGTTATCCCAAACATCGATTATGACGACCTTTTTGCAGTCATCCACAAACTTTGCTAACCATAGCCCTCATGTGTTTGACTGTATTTCTGAAAAGTATACACCAGACAGGAGGGGTTCCAGGACTGAGCCATGGGGGACAGCAGTTGTTACCAGCTTACAGTCCAACAGGGAGACCACAATTCTTACCTTGTGGGATCTATCTGTGCCCCAGTTGCAATCCATCAGATGACATACGTGTTTATACACAGGTTGTTGATTTTGTGGATACGACATGTGTGTGGGATGTTGGAAAAGGGCTTTTCAAGGTCTATGTAGGCCATGTGGAGCTCATTTCATTGATGTATGTCCTGGGTAACTGCCTTGAAAACCGTCTAGCAGGTTTAGGGACCATGATCTGCCCCTGACCAAACCAAAATGGGTATGGTTGGGTGTTTGTAAGCTCCCAATAGCTCTGTTTATGATTTCCATAATGATGGACTCCATGGCCTTACAGATCAGGCTTATTAGGCTTATAAGACAACAGTTCCCATGGTCTGTTGTGCACCAACACTTGTGGAGTGTGCCAAACGTTGTTGCAACCCATTCAACAGTTTCATATCCTGTATAGAGGGTGAGTCTCAACAGACTGTTCAGGTACAGGGTTTGTTTGTTTTAGAGTTCACATATGACACAGCCAGGGACACCATGTCATCCTATAGCACCGTGTTTTTAGGTTTGGTTAGAGCTGTTTAACCATTGTATATGTGATTTCTGGCTTTTCACAATCTCCAGGTATGGTAATGGGCCCTTTTGTCAGTAAGGGGGGGGGGGGTAAATATTTATGAACCTGTCTGACAAGATGTTGGCAATGTCAGTCATGTACATGTATTAATTTACACTTTGCACTCACTCAGAACATATATGAGTTTATATTGATATTTATGACATAGCTAAAGAAAGCTTCATGGTTCTCTATGGACTCTTTGGCAATATTTTTGGCAGAACATGGCTTGGATAATGTTAGGAGTGCTCATTGTTTCTTGATGATACTGACAGGAGATTTATTGATCTTCTTTGGATTTTCACTTTCTTTGAACAACTTAAGTACTTGTATTACATAGTTTGATTATGACAGGGGTCCAGTATATTATATGGGTCTGTTTTCATATCACTGTGTACGCAAGGCAGGATTAGTGAACAGTGACATGTGTCTGGCGTAAGAACTGCAACTGCCAGATATGTGTGGCCCGCTGCTGTACTCAGACATGGCCTAAGTGTGTGAGCATGCTTAGTATGACCTTTCAGTATGTTGTTGACTGACATTTGCTAAATTTGTTTAAGTGTGTGAGCATGCCCACTGTGGGCATATATATACTATATATGTGTGTGAAAATTCAAGTTGGTTTTTACTTCAGGGCTCACCTTTGTGTTGTACATTGACAGGAAGCACGCTGTGCCTGCAGGGCTTCCATGAGTCAATTTGCATAGACTTATCAACATTTCTACATACAGGGGGGACAGCTGTTATTTGTACATTTCTACCTGGGGGGGCACACCTGATTGTTACTGTGGGTGTACATAGGATGAGGGGTACACCTGACACTTATACACATTTGCTAGGCCTGCACTGCTATGTCAGGTACTCCATTTCAGTCTGTACTGTTGCCTATCATATTGGCTTGAGACATACCAGTGTACTACAGACCTTAGCTTCCAATTACACGCATATTAGTTTGTGACTTCATAGCCTACCCATCCCACATCACACTGCCTGGCCTGCTGTTATCTGTCTGCATAGGCCTGGGGGGAGGTTACTCATATGACTCTTCAGAGGGCATGATACAGCACTTGTTTGTGTTTGCATTTGTCTACAATTGTCCTGCTGGCTGTGACTGTTAGGTATGTGACCCTCCCCAACTGATATGTGTGAGTGACTTAAGTTGTGTCTGTGCCAGTGAAATGCTGTCATGGCTTAGTGGTTCAGTACTGTGACTATAGTGCACAGTATCCTGAGTTTGAGCCCTGTCACTGCTTTTTATTTTTCTCCTGGGCAGACCTGACTGGTTAAGGAACAGTAAATCAGGTGTGAGCGTGTTTATCCGACTTTGCTCGACTTTGCCTGACTTTGCCCAATGTTGCCCAACTTTGCTCAATGTTGCTCAACGTTGCCTGACGTTGTGCTGGTTAGTGCGGTGCGCAGCTATGCCCAATTGTATTTAAATATCTCAATACTGGTAAAATGTGCTTAGCAGTGCTTTATATTGCTTAAAATAGGGCAGTCATGCCTCAGGTGGTGCTGCAGGGCTGCCTATGTTAGATGCACATAGTACACTCCCTATACATGTTTGAAAACAGGTAGTGTCAAGTTAGGCATCCCTTTTACTGTATGTGTTAGTCAGAGAGAGGTGTCATTTCCAGGGTTCCTACTGAGTCAGTGTATGTGCTATGCGTTGCCTCTTTGTCAAGGCCAGGGCATACTGGGCACACCTCCTTCTGCCTACTGGGGCAGGCTCAGGTTGTTCCTCCTCTGAGTCACGCTGTGCCTGTGCAGGCCTTGGCAATGGTGGGGGGGCTGTTTGGCCCTGCCCCATGCTGTTCCTGCAGCAGCTGTTTCCGCAGGATCATATTGTTTAGCATGGTACATACCATAACAATTTGGGTACATATAGTTGGCGAGTACTGCAAGGCTCCACCAGATGCATCCAGGCACTGGAATCATGACTTGAGCATCCCAAACACACGCTCAATTATATTTCTTGTTTGTGTGTGTGCCTCAGTATGGAGTTCTTGTTCAGGTGCATGTGCATTTCTGATGGGTGTCATCAGCCACGGCTCTAGTGCATATCTTGCATCCCCCACTAGGTGACCCTCAGGGATGTCTCCATTGGCAAATCTCTGGTACAGCTGGGTCAGATGCCAAATGTGGAAATCGTGATAGCTTCCAGGGCATCCAACACACACATTCATTATTATGCCCTGGGCATCGCACACAAACTGGCAGTTGATGGAGGGGAAGCCTTTGCGGTTGATGTAGACCCTACCCCGCTCACCGGGTGGTGCTTTGATGCATATGTGTGTGCAGTCTATTGCACCCATTACCTCAGGGTATTTTGCTATTTGGTGGAAAAGATGCATATTGCTGGCCAATGCCTCATGGGAATTGGGGAAATATACGTGGCCACCGATATGTGCTGACATGGCATCCAGGAACTGGTGGAGTACCCTGGATGCTGATGCCTGTGAAATCCCCATCATATCGCCAGTTGGTCTTTGGAAGGTACCTGTAGCTAGTATTCTTAGGCCTGCACATACCTTGGTATCCACTGGGATGGGTTCCCCTCTGTTGGTTCTGTGTGTGAGGCGTGGCCGGCAAAGCTCAACAATTTGCTGTAGGAGGTCTCTGTCCACCCTATAGCACTCCACTATCTCCAGCTCATGTAGCCCCTGGTAGGTTACCCTGGGTCTGTACACTCTTCTCTGTCTCCTCACTGTGGGTTGCTCAGCAGCATTCATGACATCACCACCCTCAGCACCTTGCACATGTTGGTTTATGATAGCAAGGGCAGCCCCTAACATTTTGTCTGACTTAAGCTTTTTAAGCTTTCCCTCTTTGTATGCTGCAGTGTTGTAGATTTCTTGAGAAAAAACAGGGGGGAATGGTGTTTGCAGAGTTTAAAGTGCTGGGCTGGGCTGGGCTGGGCTAGTCTGCTGCCTGTGTAATTGGTTGATTCTGCTATATTTCACCTGGCATCTCTGCTAGTTCTCCTTGGTTAACTACTTCTTTTCCTTCCTTTTGCCTTTCTGTTTCTGCCCGGGTGAAGAGCCGCACAAACGAGTGCAAACGCGCGCACATGCGCACACACGCTGCATGCATGTTTGCAAGGAGTTTCCTATCTTTTAACAGTGTGCACCTTTGGTTTGAGGTTTTCAAATAGGACAACTGTAGGCACGCCTCTTGCAATCCTGAGCAACTCAAAGCAAACATAAGCCATTGTGCTCCAATTAGCTTACAGCCTGTCTGAAACACTCCCTCATGATGTCACCTACATTCTACTCTACTACTCACCTACTCCTACTCTTACACTCTTGGGACATGCCTCACATGCTGGGGAAAATTGGGATTCACTATCCTTATCCTCATTTGCATAGTATTGCCTACTAATGCATGGTTGCATCTCTCACACTGAGCTTCCTCCCCCTTAGCAACTACTACTCAGTGGCCATGTTGTCTTCAGCCTGCCATTCACCTGCATGGCAAAATAAGCTTTTTAGTGCAAATGCTTATTTTTGGCTTTTTTAATTATTTTCTTGTTTTTATAAGCACCGCACGTTTGCGCAGTGCTACGCTATGCTTAAACATCAGAGATCGGGGGGAAAAAGTTACATTTTTATATTTTTAAACATTTTAAAATGCCAGTGGCCTGATATTTGGCCATTGGCATGCTTCCCCAACTGTATGCATCCTTTATTTGGAGCTGTCATAGCTCCGTTTAGCTATTTGCAGAACTGTACTCCGTTACCAATGGAGTACATTTCTGCAGCTAAGACTAATCTTCCACGGACAGATTAGTGTTTTCTGGATCACAAATTTATCTCATTTGCATGCCTTTCACCAGCAAATGAGGTAATTTGAATACCATGACGCTGTCCATGCAAGAGTAGCTTTAGCACCTGCTGGCTGTACCTGGATTGCATGGCAGACATATTGTCTGCGTGAGCTCCTACACTCTTCTTGCACTCCGTGCAAGCTTTCGTAAATCCAGCCCTTTATCTTACAAAGAAAATGGCCCACAAAGAAAACAGATCAGCAGATGAATCTCTCACTGCTAAAACACCATGAGAGAAAAAACAAGACTGAATCAAGTTGTGGGGAAATTAACATAAAATACAAAGTAAAACATAAAGAGTTAATGACTGGGATAGAATTGTCAGTTCAATTTGTTATGCGTTATACTTTTTGTTGTATACGTTCACACCCCAGCAGTGCCTGAAAAGGGTCTTTGGACCAGTATGCTCATCTGCTTAATACATTTATAAATAAATAAAGAGGTACAAAATTCTGACCATGTACTGACAGGTAAAAGAAAGGGTAAAACAGTGACAAGATGTCAAATTTAATGTAAACATTGGGGCAAACAGTGAAACAGACATCCTAACCTTTATGGTGGGGGGGCAAGGAAACACCAAAAGAAGTGGCATAAGGGAAGACAACCAGCATACACTAACAGGTGATAGGAGAAATAGGAGAAATAGGAAAAGAAAGGCCCCAAAGACCATCATCAGGGGACACAATCAAATGTATAAGTTAACAATAGAAATCAAGAGAATAGGGGTGGTGGTGAGAAAATACTAATCCAAAGAATGTACTCTAGCATAGGTGTGAGACTAAAAGGGTAGCAAGATGGAGAAAAGCAGTTAGTACCACACCAAGGAAAACAGGCAAGAGGGGAGAAAGTGAAAAAGGCAGAACAAGTCCTGAGAGAAAATACAGTTAGGACTGTGTCAAATTACAGGTACACTAGAAGAAAGAGTGCTGGAGAAGGAGAGCAAAGAAGAATGAAGATGAAAGAAGTTCTGAAAAAAACATGTGCTTTGCAGGCATAAGGACTAAAATTTTTATTTATTTATTTATTTTTTAGTTAAGTGTCTTTGTTTGCTGAAAGCCGTGCTTTTTCTGGTTCTGTTTGTCTACACTATAGTAGTGCTGTTTTTGGTTCTACTCACAATCAATGTCACCATGTAAACATATGGTAGCCTTCTGGTAGCATCAGAAAACTTATTTATTGACTTATAAAATAATAATAAAAACACAAGAATTATTTGCAAATCTTTGCATCTAATTGTACAATAAGGAGCTAGAAAACAATCTAAAGAATATGGATGTATGCCATTTTTTTCTGCATCCCACAAGTTAGATTCCACATCTCAGCTAGTCATAACTGACCTGTATAACATTTTAATACTTAAAGGCAACCAGCAAATGTGTCTTGGTTTCATATAACACCCTTCTTTAGCATGAAAAGTACATACCAAAACTATGGTCAATACGATCGTGACTAAACTTATGTTGCAGACGTCTATACCCCATGACTAGACAATTATTAACAAGAAATATATTAGTTCCAGAGCTATTATATAGCCCCCCCCCAATAATTTATACTGTATTCATCATCAAATTCACGCGTACTTGAAGCTACAGTAGGTAACATTTTCCACTTTGTTTAGTTGGCAGATCCCTTAACACATAACCACAATTTTCTAGTACTTTATTACTCAGTACTCCCCTGTTTAAGAGCATAAATTTAAATTACCGACCTCTGATTAAGGTTTAAAGTATCAAGAGAAGAACAGTCATATGACTTCACAGACAAAATCAATAAATCAGTGATCCTTTCATGATCACATATTAGAAATACAATTGGAGAGAGCATTTTCAGAAATCAATTCAGCTACTTAGAAGCATGAAAATTATGCAAAACTTGAAAAAGAAATTCAAGCAACACCTAATCCAGTTAAATGAGAGTAACAGTTTTAGCGATAATGGATGAATGTAATTTTTTTTACCATGTTCTTCTCTTCCTCCTATTCTTTCTGCCTTTTAGATAGCAGTAGTAGTGCAAAATACTTTGCTCACTCTACAGAATAGTGCATTCACATGCAGTTCTGTAACTGCTCTTACTGGTGCACCATGCTTTAACCTTCAACCCTGTACCTTTCTACACATTTCCCTTCACCAAATTGCACTGAATGAATCAGAAAGAAACCATACATACGCACACCAGTACCTGCATTGGAGACCCCGTCCCAGCAGCTTCAAAGTCCCCGGTTCATTCCACGCTACAAACATCCTCTTGCGAGAGCAAACAAGCTATCCATCCTGCAGATGTTGCAGTCTGATCCCCTTCTAGTCTATGTGGTTATAAACTACATAGTCTTCTGGGGCATCTCTGTCTGCAATGCCTTCTTCTGAATCCGGACTGTTTTTAACCAGTCCGGATTCCTGTGCGCATGTATGCAGTTCTGATGCCGAGCATGCATGCGCACAGTTCTGGACTCATCTCTATTATTTTTGTGTTCTCTTTTGTTTTTGTTTTCAGCTGGGGGGGGCTGCAGTCCTGCTGTAATAGCATGAGCCACCCCTGCCCAGCTTACTCTGTCAAATGCTTTCTCTGTATCAAGACCCACTAACAACAATGGTATTTTCTTACATTCTGCTTCCCTCTGGATCATCATTGTTCAGTTAATGTTGTCAGATGTTTATCTTCCCTCCACAAAACCACATTGATCCATATCTATCAGTTTTTGGAATTACTTTTGCTATTCTTTTAGCCATTATGGACATGAACACTTTATAAGCACGGTTTAGGATTGAAATGGGCCTGTATGAAGCTGGATCTGCTGGATCTTTTCCCTCTTTAGGTATTGCAGCTTGCTTTCTTCCTGGACAGTGGTACTACTCCTCCTCTTAAGACAGTGTTAAACAAAACCTTCCAGATCTTTATCAGTGTTTTTTTGTCGTAGCTTCCAAACTTCCACAGGAATATAATCTATTCCTGGGGACTTTCCTGTACTTGGTTATACATCACAGTTTTTATCTCATCTCCTCCTATCCTAAATGTTAGTAATTGAGTCTAATATACTTCTAATCTTGGCATATTTAATTCTTCCATAAAAATTTCCATTTGTATCTTTTCTTGGTTTTCATATGTCTCTGCTTTAGACTCTTATGGAATTTACAAAATATTTTTAATACCTCTACAGGATGTCTTGTTACCTTCCTTGCTATAGGCTTCCTAAGTTTGGTGAAAGTTCTTTCTACTTTCTGTTGCCTGAGTCATTGTGCTAAAAGTTTTTGGGCGATATTGTACTTGAGGGCCTCACCAGATGTGCAGTGGCAAGCCCCGCCCAAAACCCGCCCCCATGCTGTTTCGTAATCGGGCACCAATGAATATGTATTCCCTCGAAGAATCCTAATACACTGTCTGGCTTTTAGTACGTGTCTTATGTTGTCTTCCAAAACAATTGTTTGTTTCTTATTTTAATATAAACAAAGAAATGCATATTTATTAAATAAAAGACATATTTCAGAAACTTTGTTTTGTTCCTGCATCTGGCTAGCTGCAAAGTATATATATTTTTAAATTAAATGGTAAACTACATGGTCACTTTTTAAGCTAATGATTTAATCGGGAGATACATTTTTTTGTTCAAAATAAAGTAAATAAGCTCACTTTTTATTCTTGTCCTGACCTAGGGTTACCACCAGTTTTCCTTTAGGCTGGGCAGTCCCTTATTTGGGCAGGTGTGTCCTTGTCGGGGAGGGGGATATGAAAATGGCAAGTGTCCTATTTTTTCTAAGTTCCCTTTATTAGTCGACTAAAGCTATTATTGTTGTATTTGAATCACTTACCAGCCAACTAAAATTCTAAAAAGAGTGGGCTTTTATTTTAGTAAAAAAGCTATTATTTTTGTATCTGAAACACTTCAAAATGTAACAAGCAACTAAAATTCTTCAAGAGTGTGCTTTTATTTTTAGCAAAAAAAAAGTCCATACATTTGCATTGTTTGAATGCCATGTCAGTCATGGCTCATTACATATGCAGACCTGGTCATCAATCATTCACGACATGCCCACTTCTGTGCGAAAAACAAAGTGAGGCCTTCAAGTACAATATCGCCAGTTTTTGTGCTCTAGTGTTATTATCAAAAAGCATTGCTTAACAGCAATCTTTTTAAACTCATGCATATTATCTTGGTAATCCCTTATTTCCTGCCTAGCATTCTGCAGTTGATCTTCTTCTTGTTCTGTGAGATTCCCTCTATTCTGCAATACTTTAACATTTGTCAGTCCCTCTAAATAATTGTTGTTACTTGTTAACCATAGCTCCCTTTCTTTCATTTCCACCCTATTTTTAAACTCCACCTTAATTTTATCCCACTCCCTAGCTATATTTTAAGAATAAATTTCTATCCTAACAGCTCCTGAATAATCTCCACTACCCAATCCTTAAATTCCTCTCTTTTCAACAGATAGGTGGGAAAGTGCCAATGTCTCATATTTATTTCATTACCCATTGCTTTTATTTTAGCTATTATTGGCGCATGGTCTGAAATAGTTATTGGGTGAGTATCAAGGCATTCAATTAAATGCACATGTTCCTGTGAAATGTAAATTCTCTGTAGCCTAGCTGCATTTTTATGTCTTGGGGAATAATATGTAAATTCACTCTGAACTCCTATTACTGAATTCACATCTTCCAGGCCAAATATTTTTATACATTTCTTCAAAAATCTACCCTTCTTTGTTAATTTTTCCTTCTGGGCCCCCAGACACATCTTCACTGCTGCAAATCAAATTCTAGTCCCCACCTGTAAGTAATATTCCTTGCTGAAAACAGATTATTTCTCCCAGAATTTTGTTATGTTCCATTATAGCAATTTTAGGTAGAATATAAATACATGCCAGTGTAATCCTCCCTTGCTAGTAGTCTCTTAGCACTACAAATCTCCCATTGTTATATTTTTATCTTCTTCTTTCACTATTAGAGCTCCTCTTGCAATTAACATAAGTACTCCTATTTTTCTTTGTCCCAGGTATTCCACTGAATAACCTTCCTGAAAACCTTTATTTATCAAATTCACTTGTTCATTTCTTTGTGTGTCCCCTGTAACATAACTATTTGCACTCTACATGCTTTAATATGGTTCACTACTCTTTCTTGTTTGTATTTATATGTGAGGCCATTTACATTTAAAGACATTAGTGAAAGCATCATTGTATTAAAAAGTTATTATTCCCACATTTTATGTATAACGCCTTTTTTGTTAAATGTCTAGTTCCAGCTTTTGTGTTACATGCATACACTGTTTGGCAGGTTGATCTTTTATACAGCTGTTTCTTGTCATATTTTCCCTTCTGGGCCCCCAGACACATCTTTTCTGCTGCAAATCAAATTCTAGTCCTTACCTATACTCCTTGCTGAGAGCTGATTATTTCTATTAAGCTCCATTATAGCAGTTTTATGTTAAATATAAGTACATGCCAGTGTAATCATTCCCACTTAGTACTACAAATCTGCCATTATTATCCTTTTATACTTTTCTATCAATATTGGAGCTCATTTTTCAATTAATATAATTACTCTTATTTTCCTTTGTCCTAGGTATTCCACTGAATAACCATCCTGAAAACCTTTCTGTATTAAATTCACATTTATTACTTCCCAAGTGTGTCTCCTGTAGCATAACTATTTTTACTCTACATTTTTAATATAGTTCACTGCTCTTTCTTTTTTATATTTATCTGTAATATCATTGATATTTAAAAACATTACAGAAAGCATATTTGTGTTAAAAAGTTATTATTCCCACCTTTTATGTGTAACAGCTCTTTTGTTAAGTGTCTAGTTCTAGCTTTTGTGTTACATGCATACACTGTTTTGGCAGCTTGATCTTTTATACAGTTGTTTTTTGTCATATCCATTTGAGACAATCAACAGAGCCAACAAACTGAAACTAAAACAAATGACTGGAAATAGCTTGAGGCTATTAAAAACCCAATTTGTATTAAATAAATTTAAAATGCAGCAAGCTTTAGTATATCCAAAGATAAGCACTTTCATCTCTTTATATAAGTGCTTGAGACTTCATCAGATGACTGTAAAATCATATTATTTGTTTTTATTTGTTACATGCTAGATCAGGTGATTCAGGTTTAAAATTTTTGGAGCCAAATTTCTTAAAGAGCCCGAACACTAATCCCACAATGTGGTAGATTTAAGCCTAAATAGGCAAAAAAATCAAATTTATTTTATTTTATTTTTGATATTCCCACAAATTCAATAAACTTTGAATAGAAATAGAATCATTTAATCCTGGTGGTATTGTTGCATCCAAATATTTATTGCCACCATAATTCTTTAAATTCAAGAAATATAGCCCGCGGACCACCTCTTGGGCTCATATGACCAGTATTCTTAGCCAAATGTCTATATAGTGCTCTTGTTGTCTTTTTCATAAGAATATTGTGTGTGTTCATATAGCCATAGTTTTAATTTGCTTTCATTTTTTTCAATATAGTATGCAGAATAATGTACAGAGTGCACCCTAAATGACACCATTCATTTGACAACTATAATTGCCAGATGCATATAATTCCCTTCCACTGATAGGGAATTGACTTCCATTTAAAATATATACACATTGTGAGCAGGTTCTATATCTTGACATCCTATGTACAGGATGTGACTTATTGTTTGTTATATTATTGAATATATTTTTGAAGCTTCATCCTTTATTATAAGTAATTGTGGGATGTGCTCCCAGTTGATCATACACATCTCTGTTCTGGCTCTTTAAGAAATTTGGCTCCAAAACTTTTAAACTTGAATCACCTGATCTGCCTTTTAACAAATAAAAACAAATCATATGATTTTAGCAGTCATCTGATGAAGTCTCAAGCACATAACATATTAAGAGATGAAAGCACTTATCTTTGGATATACTAAAGCTAGCTGCATTTTAATATCCATTTGAGCCTATGTCACATTTTACAAAACTTTTTTTTTGTTTTATGGAAAGACTTCAAACAAAAAAACAAACACACCTCAATACCTCCCTAAAGCCTATTAACTTAATACTAACACACAAAACCATGCACATCTTCAAACATTGAAGTTTTACCCTCCTAATAGGAACAAGTGTCCCAAACTGAGAGCCACACTCATAGACTTGGGTTAGCCTTAAAAAAGGTTATCCATAGTAAGATACATGGTACAGTCTGTGCTTCTACTAAGTGCTGTCTGATTTTGTCTTATCATTATAGCTCTCCCAGATTGGAAAACACTTGAATGCTTTCAGAAAACATTATCTCCTAGCCATTTCTCTTTATCAGATTATCTCCATGTTGACATGGGGACCAGATACAGAGTTGCTACTAAGCATGCATTAATTTTCTAGAAAAAAGTTCTATAATATTCAATTTTCTATTTCATATACTTGCTTTCTCTTAAATCTCTTACTAGATCAAGCTCAGGTTCGTAGGTAGGTACTAGGCTATTAGCCCTAGGGCCTATATAAACCTAGCTAAAAAGGTACCCTGGCTTTCGCCACCCAAGAAAATTATTTTCATGTGCCCCTGTCAAGCAGAGCCACAGAAGTGATCCCTGAGGGGTGAATTTCCTATTTCCCATCCAATCATTTAGATTTTTCTTTAAGAGTGCTAATGAAGAGCTCTGTTTGACATAGATAGGTAGTCTGTTCCAGAGTATGGGAAGTCTCTGGGACAGGAATCTATCCCTCAAGCATGTTCTGTTTATTGTGGTGACAAGGTTTAGGTCCCTAAAGCGTGTAGCTGGGAGGGATTGGGATTTCTTTAAGTGGAGCATGTGCAACAGCTCTGGGTTTGACATAGCTTTGTATGTTAGGCAGAGATCGCCTCTGAGTAGGCGATATGCGACGGAGTAAAGTTGGAGTTTTTTGAGATGGTCTGCATAGGGCATCTGTTTGAGGCCAGTAATCCTCTTTGTGAGGTATTTCTGTGGCCTTTCCAGTTGTTGTAGATGTCTTGTGAGGTACATACCAAAAGGGGTGTTGTACTCTATAATGGGTCTAATGAGTGATGAGTAGGGGGGAACAATGACCTCTTTTTTTCTGGATGAGAAACCTTTTGTGATGAGGTGAGCCATGTAGAAGGATTTCCTGACCTCTGTGGCGATGTGATTATCAAAGGAGAGACTACTGTCCACCTGTGTCCCAAGGTCTCTTATCACACTTTCAGCATTAAGTAGACTACCACTTATGTGGTAGTTCATGGGTACAGAGTTTTTACCAAAGGGGATGACAATATACTTTTTGGCATTGAGCTTCAGGCCATGGCTTTGACACCAGGCATCTGTCTCAGGGTCTTAATCCAGTCATTCCCCTGTGCAGGAATGAGAAAAAAGTACAACAATTTTTCATAAAATTGAACAAGGTGAAAGAGAAGAAAGGAGAAAAAAACACAACAGAAGCACTTGTTTACACTAGTATCCTCTTTACACTTAAAATAACCAAGAAAACCTGACTTTGTTGCATGCAAAGAAAATCATGTGCTATAACAATATTACTATTAAGAAAAAAATGTTTTACTTACACTTAACTTTCTCCCCTCCTCTTTCCTTCTTCTAAGTATTTTTCCAAACATTAATGACATGAAGTAGGGCATATACTTTAGTGTCCCCTGCAAGTTTAACAAATTCAAAAAAGTCCAATATTTCCAGATTTTCTTGTTCTATCACGCTTCACAAATATAATTATTGGCTTGTAATCCCACATTTGTCAGTTTTCAAGTTACTGGTTTTATTGCTGTTCATATCCATCTCCCAAATCCTGTCTCTGCTTCATTTCCAATGTACTCTCAGTTCTTTTAGTCAACTCTTGTGCTTTTTAACTTCTCTCAAGCATTTCCCATTAAATCTTTGGAAAAGGTTTCACTGGTACAGGCTGTCTGTTGACTTTATTACCAGAAAACCAAGAAGCAGAATCTCCTGTTTCACAGCTCACTTTTTGTTGGACAAACTTTTGTATTTCCTGCTTACCATGTACTGCATCACAAAATGATTTTGTACCTCCAAGAAAGAATATTTTGAAGAGAGCTGGGTACAGCAGTTTGAATCTCATGCCTGCTTCCCAACATTCCCTGAGTAGTGGGATACATTTACTCCTATTCTACTTGGTGTACAGTGAGTAATCATTCTCCACAAACACTGTGCTGTCTCCCACTTTTAGTACTTTGTCCTTCTGCCACAGTTTTGTCAAAATCAACTCCTTCTGCTGGTAGGATTGCATCTTTACTTTTAAAGGTCTAAGTTGCTTCTGCATAGTCAGGTGTGGAGCATACACACAATGTGCCCTTTCAGTTAACAACTCCTGCTGTGGAATAACAGTCCAGTTGCTTATCCATGCATTCATGAAATTAATACGGTCTGTTCCTTCCAGCTTCTCGGTATGTGTTCTACCCTCTAATTCTGTTATTTTTGGAAACATCTCTTCTTATGCAGTTTCATATTCAGCGAGCCTTTTCTTCATTTTAACCACTGATTTTTACTTTTAACACATCATCTGAATATCTGTTTAAAGCTTCTTCCATTTTTTCCAGACTTTTGTTATTTGAGTTGATATACTCCATCAGTGTTTTGTTTATTTTAGTCAGATGTGTGCAGTTGTCTTATAATTTCCTCTAGGTTACTGTAAGTCATGTCTAGAGCTTTCACTGTTTTTTGCTGGACAGCTGCAGTACTCTTCCTAGTCAGTGTTTTTCCTCACCTTTTGTAACTGATTTTCTTTCAGGTTCTCTGTATTTCTTTTTTTCCTGGCATCCAGGCAGTGCACGTACTAGCCAGTTACTGAAATTTACCCACAAATACAAGTCCACTGGCTTTCTATGCTGAGTTTCTGTTGTCACATTGGGAGAGTTAAAATTAAGCTGTTACTCAATGCGCAACCATCTTGGAAGTCTCTGTATCTTTAGTTACATTTAAAATGTAAGGAAGTGTTACTACTAAGGCAAAATATGCTGTAGATGCAATTATACAAAACATGTATACCTCTTGCGAAGTTCCTTGCATTGTTCAGTGATATATTGTTAAGAATAATATAAGGATTATTAAGTTTGCATACAATCACCAGAAGTAATCAGTAACATAAATAAATAGTTATTGTTAGTATTTGTGTAATTGTTTAGAAGTATTTTCATTTACAGCATTATGTATGACATAGTAGACTATCCATCTATCCTTCCATCCATCCATCCATCCATCCATCCATCCATCCATCCATCCACACCCTCTTTTTCCTATTTTTGCCTATGGGGTTGGAGTGTCACTACAGCTATGACTATAGTAGAGTATATAGCTATAAAAAAGTTTTAAGATTGGAGGTCGAGTTGAATCCAAGTGCATTTGTCATTTAAACAGTATGCTTGATAATGGCATTTTTATTTCCACTTATGACCTCAAATTGGAATAAAATATTGCTTGTACATACCTTCCTATTAATCCTACCTGTCAATCCCAATGCCTACATATTAATTCTACTTATCATCTTACTCTACTTTACTCCTTCTATTAATCTCTACTGTCTATAACTGAATCTCACACAATCCTCCCCCACACACTATATTCTATCCATATATCCTTCCAAATCCCAAATATGTCACTATTTCATCTTCTGTCACTAGCATTTCTCACTATGCTCACACTCTCAACCAGTTATCACAAGTCTCTCTCCTACTCTAACTTACCTACACCTACCGCACAATACTTAAACCAACATACCACAACATATTCCTCTAATATCTCCTCCACCCTACTCTATGCTAATTATATTAGCACTCTGAAATACAAGCAAGAGGCAAGTGCTCCACTGTTATTCAAATCATGTAAGCCAATCCACCAGAGATTCAAAAATACTGGTCCTGGTACTTATCAATATGGGAGAACGCTGCATCCCTGCACCCCAGTGTCATGTCCTCACTGGTGAGGTCGGACCACAAACCTGTATCCTACAAAATAAAAATCAACTTGGTAACCCCAGAAACCCCTGTAACACTTAGGTTAGGAACCATTCCAAAGCAAATTACATCCTATTAAATGATAGTTTGTCAAAATGCAGTGACGCCTCACAACCCTGAGTGCACAGCAACCTATGTGGAATTGCTCAGAGAGACCCTGTACAGCCATACAAATGGTGTAAAGAGGCTGCTGTACCTACTAGAAGTGAGCCCAAAATAAACTCTAAAAATAAACCACACTGGTGGAATCCTAACCTTAATAGGGTGTATAACAACAACAACAAAAAAAAAAAGATCATGGCTAAAATCAGGAAGAACAACTCCCATGATGATAGCAGATCTCTAATTAAACTAAACAAGAAACTAAGAGGACTAATTATGTTCAACAAGGCCAATTATGAGGTCATGATAGCCTCACAAGCTAAAGACAACCACAAGGCCTCTTACACCTATGTCCAAAACTTCAAAGGCAGCACAAATCATTGTGCCAAACTGGTGGTCAATGTGCCACCTTCACTGAGCAGAGTGACATACCAATTTTGCTGGGTGACAAATTCAGCTCATACTTCATCTCCTAGTCCCCCCTGTCTTCCCCCATGAAACATCTACTAGCATAACCCCCTCAACTATTAATAGGAAGAGGTCCTGATGGCACTCACTAAGGCCAAAAAAAACAAGTTCAATGGGAGCCAACTACATCCTAGAATGCCTCCTAAATATCTTGAAACAAGACCTATCTAGACAACTTCAGTCACTTTTCAACTATAGCCTCAGAATAGGCTTTGTACCAAAAGAGTGGAGGACTGCAACAGTTATACCACTTCACAAGGGTGGACCTTCAACTGACCTTGGAAACTACAGACCTATTAGTCTGACTAGTGTAATATTCAAAGCTATAGAGCAAATTATCATGGAAATGATCAACAAAGATACAGGCAAACTTCAGACACTGGACCCAACCCAGTTTGGCTTTGTCAAGGGAAGGTCATGCCTGCTAAACTTAAATGAGTGGAAAACAGTACATACTACTTACCTGGACCTGGCTAATGTGTTCAGTATGGTACCTCACTTGGATATAGTTGACAAACTCGTTAAACTGGGCATAAACCCCTACATAACTCACTGGATTGCCAGCTGGCTCACAGATGTGTGTGACCTAGGAAGTCAAGATGGGTGAGATCACCTCTACTGAGAGAGCAGTCACCAGCGGGGTGCTCAGGGTTCCATGCTGGGACTGCTCCTATTTGGAATATACTTCTCAGAGGGAAAGGCTAATGTCAAGGACCTTTGGCTGACCAAGTTCGCAGATGATTTCAAACTGGGAGCTATCATAGATTTGCTGCATGACACAAACGTCTCTGGTGCCAAAGTCACTGATTAAAACTCAGTGCCAAGAAATGCTTTATAGTGTCTTTTGGGAAACTGCCATCCAGGCTAATTACTCCACTAATAAGACACCCCCAAGAGTTGACCCAGTAGTCAGGGATCTGGAAACATATGTAGACAGTGATCTGGCCTTTGACCAACATATGGCCAAGGTAGTAAGAAAATCATTTAATGTTGCCCAGCTTTTCAGTAGAGCATGATATCCAGGTCCAGGGAAGTCACAGTACCACTTTTTTGGTCCTTATCAGCCCATCATCGTACCTGACCAGACATATGCAACAGTTGGAATGCCCACGAAAGTTCCTTACCAGGAGAATCCAAGGTATAAGCATATCGAACTATATGGATCATCTCAAAACCCTATCTCTATGCTGTGTCTCCTACAGGTTATTGAGAGGCAATATATATCTAGCATGCAAGGCATCCTCAGATCCAGTCCTGATGGACCTTTTGCAAATACGCAAAATGAACAGCATCAGAACCACTAGATCTAAGGATTTAAATTTTGCTTGTGATATAAATGAGACATGATGGCGAGATCGCCATGTTCTGAGACAGTCTCTCCATCCATGTGAAGCAAAGTTCATCCCTAACCCTATTTAAGGGTAACCTTGACGGATGGATCAGAGATTGGAAATCCACCCCAGGTCTGGCCCCAATGTCTCTGATAGCTAGAGGAAGATAGTAATGCCCAGACTAACACCACCCTCATGTAACCTCTAGAAACTTCCTAACATACCTCTTCTAATAACTGCCCATGATGCATAGGTACACAATTGGGTTTGGTTGTAGTACTAGCCTTATAAAGGCCTTGGTAGTCATTAGCCTTGTATATATCAATGAACCTATGAACTGAAGCCCAAATATAAGTGGTTCTTCAACAGCCACATTGCTAACTGGACAATAATACTGGGAGGGGATATACATCCCAATCCCATATCCACTCATCAAATCCCAGACTCCACCAAACTAGCCTCCACATATCCTGAAATAGTAATAGGCTACCTCTGCTACCACCTAGGGCTCAAAATACTGCACAGTAACCTAAGAAGCCTCTTAGACACAGACATTCATGCTTGTATAGCCCAATACTCCCCTGATCTCTTCAAAGCCACTGGGACCTGGTTAAAGCCAAGTATCAAAGATACAGACTAGATAGAACCAACAAAAAAGCAGGTGGAGTTGCTGTTTTGTACAGAAATGTTTTAGATTTCTCCACTTACCACAATGCTGTACCCATTTTCAACAATGTTGAACGTCTCCTCTTACTCCTCAAACTGAATACTCACAAATCTCTAGACATCATAGGTCTTTACATACCATCTGTTAACAACATTTCCATCCTAGAAGAGATCTTGTCTTAGATCTTGGCCAACATGTCATTAGAAACCATCTTGCTAGGAGACAATGGCAAAATATAGCCATAGACAATCCATCAAATTCAATTCAGCTATACAACTTCTCTCAGTTGATCAAACCTTTCATTACAATTAACAAAACCACATCTAAAGAATCCATCCTAGACTGGATTCTGCATTCACCCCAAACAATGTTGCCACATGTGACACTCTACCCGATAGCCTAAGTGACCACCAGCTAAGCTACATAATCAGACACCAGAGACAGTCCCACAATGTTCATCACTACAACACAGTCAAAAACCTCAGTAAATTTAATAAAGAAACTTACTTCTACCCTGTTGCAGATCAACTGTGCTTCACTTAAAAGTATTTCTCCTGATTAAGCAATAGATGCATTTTATAAAATATTTCTAAATATCCTGGCAGAAGAAACACCATTAAGAACAAACAGAGATAAAACAAACTAGACCACTGGTTAACTAAAAAAAAAAGAAAGCAACTCATGAAACTTGAGATAAAGCCTTGAAGTCATATCTGCAATCTAAATATCAATCAACCATGCAACAATATAGACTGTTAAGCAACCATAGTAAACAATGTATGAAACAGGACAAAAAAGCTTATTATATCAACTCCCAAAATTCATCATCAAACAATCCAAAAAACTTCTGGAAATCATTAAATACATTGCTCAGTCCTGGAAAATCAACCCAACTCAGCTCTTCTGCCACCAATAACTTCCAAGACATTGCTTCACAGTTGAACTCATTATTTTATGAATACGGTAACCTCCTTCCTACAAAACAAAACTACTACAAATCCAGCCTTCCCACTCTAACCATCGAAACCACATCAGATCTTCACACTCACTCTAATGACAGCATTTATAACTAAAAAATACCTATGCACCCTTAAGACAGCAACCACTGCCGCTGACCGGCCTCCATCTAAATATCTCAAACCCACTGCAGAGAGCGCTGCATAACCTGTTTTTATTCTAATAAACTGCTCTATCCAAGAAAAATTTGTTTCCACCATGTGGAAAAAAATCCCATATAACACCCCTCTGTAGAGGGGGCTCATCAACTGAACTCACAATCTATAGACCAATCGCCATTCTCTCACCCTTATCCAAAATCTGAGAAAGATGTACTCACTCTCAGCTTACTACATATGTTTCTTCTCATAACCTCATCTCTCCCTAAATGATTTCAAACCCAGTCGCAGTATGACCATTGCCCATCCAAGGTTCACAGATATAATAAATCACAATAGAAATTTAGGTCTTCTAACCTCAGCCCTATTTCTGGTTCTATCCAAGGCACGTAACACAATCAGTCTTCAAATCTTCTCAATAAACTCTCTTCCTATGGGCTACCACCATCCTTACTTAACTGATTTCTTAGCTACCTGAATAATAGGTTCCAAGCAATGAAATGGCAAGATGATTTCTCCTCATTCCTTCCTATATCCATAGTAGTCCCACAGGGGTCCGTCATGGGACCACTAAAGTTTAACTTATTTATAATGACTAAAACAAAACAGCAAAAGAAGCAACCATACTACAATACGGTGATGTATGCGTTTTGGAGTATTGGGGGTTGGCATAATGATTAAGGTGTTTACCTTACATCCATAAAATGCAGGGTTTGATTCTCATATGGATAACTGGCAAAGCTTATAATGGTCCACAAGAGAAGTTAGCCTAGTTCCTCCCTATGAACCTGTGAACTACCCAGACTCCAAACCCTCACTCAGAAATCTTTCTCCTCCATAGAAGCTTATCTTGACAACTCACAACTTGTCCTGAAAAAACTAAACTACTCTACTACTGTCCATCCCCAGCTGTCTCCTCCCAAAAACTACTTTTAATATACTATCATCCATCAACACCAATATAGAAATGGTATCCCATACCAAATTGCTAGGTGTGATGATAGATGACTACCTGAAATTTGATCTCTACCTTCAACAAGCCATAAAGAAGATACAGCATAAGTTAGGCTGCCTCTATAGAGTAAAACATCACCTTACTGACTCTGCTAGACAAAACGTAGCCACTTCTTTTCTAAACCCCACCTTTATATGCCTTTCTTAGCTTAACCAGTGTCAACTCCTCTATCAGCCAGAATAGAGCAATGCTATAATAAAGTAGACAAATTCGCAAACAAACAATAATATAGATCACACCAGTGCCTCTGGCTCAGACTAAATCATTCTCCATTGTACTCACAATTAATTACAGCCCTAAAACTATTGTACAACCATGAAAAATTTCCATCTTTTCTCTCCATCATTCAACCTTACACTACTAAGAGATCTCTGTGCTCCACTGCCAAAAAAATTACTCTCCATAACTAAACCTAATACCAATGCAGGATACTCCCTGCATTCACACTTCACTGCCAATATTTGGAATACTATCCCACTTCACTTAACAACAGTCTGCAATCTGAAAGGCTTTAAATGCCACCTGAAGCAGGACCTGATAGATAAATGGCACTGCACCTGCATCAGCCTTGGTTAAAGCGATACTAATGGAGCTGTATAAGTTTGTGCCATAATTCTCTGTTGCACAAAACCTAATACACTATTATCACAACTATACCCTCTTCTATCATTTCAGCTCCTTTATCTTTCTTGTGCCTTCTCTCCTCCTTCCTTTCTTTGGGCTACTCCAACTCTTTATCCTAAAATATTTTATTTATATGCATCCATGCAAGTGTAATTTTAATTAAAATGGTGTGTAAATGATGTAACTGATATCAAGGATGTCTGAATAATGAGAACTGTTGTACATGTTAGAATTTGACTGTAAATGAAACAACGTAAAGGATGTCCATGATGTCTGTATAATGGAACTTTTCTCCCCAGACCTCTGCTGAAAAATGGACTGCTCAGATGGACTATCCCTGTAAAAATGCCAATAAATAAATAAATAAATCAGTAAATATATGCATGCATAAATATTGTAGAAGTCATGGTAAACCAGTTAAATAGCTACACACATTATAGCATAGATTAAATAAATGGATAGGTGTAGGAAGCTATGCTTACTGTCACAGCAGAACTAAAACACTCTATACTTATACTGCTTCTTCCAGAGCTGAGTCATGGTCAAATGGGGCCCTCAGTAGGGTAATGGATCAAGCCCCTATGGATCCAGTACTAGCTTTTGATCTAGTTAACCCTCAGGGAGTAAAGTTACTTATACATCTTTCAGTCAGGGTCAAGAGAGAGATAGATGACAACGATCTGGGTGACTGCCTAGGCATCCCACTGACCCTCACTGAAGATATGTGATCTAAGCATAAAAGGCAGTTAGACCAAAATAATCATAAAAAATATGTTGGTGCTTCAGAAGCCCATGAACAAGAGACCCAGAACTAGTAAATGGAAATGAGTCCATTGAACAATGACATGTGGAATGGCTCACGATCATTAATGAGGAAAAGATAAAATCAGTATCTTTGATTCAGACAGAGTGGCCTAAGCAATGATTTCTGCACTTTTTCTGGAGCTGCTGATCCAAGTCCACCATTGCAAAATTAGCTCATATAGTAAACCCTCCACTGTCTCACAGTTTAACAGCCCCCCTTACAACAAGGAATTATTATGACTAATAATCTTAAGTGCATAATTGACATGAACAAGATGCCATCTTTTATTATATGGCAGAGACCCTTCCATTAGTCCATAAGTCCTATCACATTGCTGCATGTACACCAGGTCATTAAAGGTCACTATTAAACTGAATTGAGAAAAGTAACTTATTTATTTAACAATAAAATTTACTACCTAAGACTTAAAACTGTCAGGTCCGATATTGTCCATTCTGTCTGCCTCAAGAGTTGGATGTATTGAATCTGATCAGATCTGAGGCTGGCAACTAGAGTTTGGATCCAAGATTTATGGTCCTCCTCTTTCATAATGCAACAACATCCATTCTACCCTCAGATTTTATTTACTACACTAAATGATGGATGCATTCTTCAGGGCTTAGCTCTTTGCAGATAAGTGATGTTTGATCTTAGCATCTTTTCTTAACCTTTTGCCTTCCTGCCTTCCTTACTCTTTGGCCACCTTGACAAAATCTGTGAAATGTGTGCCTATTTTTGACCTAGGGCTCTCTCTGATCAGTTGTCTAATCTGGTTTTGAAAAGACTTCTTCCTATCCAAGCAAGAGATTCAACACCTTCTGTATTTGGGTCGCCTTCTTCCAAGAAAGTTTCCAATTGAATATAGAGGTATAAATCTAGGGAGAGAGACAGAGACAGGGATTCTCTAAGAATGTGTCTAAAGAGGGTGTTCAAAAATCTCTTCAAATCCTTCAACCTTGGAAAGACCTGTCCTGAAGACCTTTTGGTTCATGGTTTTGAAAGCCTCCCCATTGGTTCTGAGTTTAGATTGCTCCTATCTATGGCTACCCTCTATCTGCTGAACTGATCACCTACATGTGCTGTCAACAGGCTGGGGCACAGATACTCCACACCACCTTCTGTGGCTTCTTCCAGGTCAGTATGGTCCTCTACAAATTTGTCCAAGATTGAATTGGGTAAGAAGATGAGGACCTTTCTGAATGCCCAGATCCAGGTGGGAGTTCTTCCTGCCCCCTCCAGGTATGGTGAGACCCTCCCCTTCCACCCCTTTGTTATCTCTCCTTCTCTTGTTCATTTGCCGGATCCAGCGACCTTGGAGCTGGGTGCTGTCAATGTGGTACATCTGTTGAAGCTGACAGTCTGGGTGTCATTGACTCAGACAATTTTGTTGACTTACTCCACTCTGATGACTTCAGAGATGGATGGGTCCCAGAGCTAAGGGGTTGTAGCCAGGGCCCCAGAGTTGGGGTTGATTACAAGGTGATTTATGCTTTCCTTGCCTCTTGGAACATTAGCTTTTGAAAATGTGGCACCAACCTCCATCTTAGATTCTGCTAGGGAAGGGTTCTGGTGAAGACTTACCTTTGGGTCTTCACATCCAAGGAGGTCTTCATTGTGCCCAGCCTTGGCATCAGCATTCAAGGTGTTTGAGATATTTCTGCTCACTTAAGAGAGGGGGTGTCCCACTCTTCCTGGTATCCAGCCCAGACCCCACTGCTTCTGTATTTTCGGTACCATATCATCACATCCTAGGTCCATCCTGAGTCACTGACTAACTTGAGCCACCCTAAGTCATGGGTTCCTCTTCTGCTTCTCATTGGTATCTTTCCTTATGGATGAGCACAGGAAGCATAAATACAAAAGGAGGCATTTAGATTCCCCCCAGAAACATTAATGGAAGACACTGATCTCAATAAAGGGGGTCTCCCCATCTCTGTCCAGTAAGACATCTCATTTAGCAAGCTTCTAGAATTACTTAGACAGAGGGGAGGTTTGTCCACCAATGCCCCTTACCTGGAAGAGTCTGTGTTTTTGAGGCATTTGGTGCAGGCTCATCTACAACCTTACCACCTTACAATCCTGTATCAGGCAATCTACCTTCCTATATTATGAATAACAGAATACATTTAAAAATATTTTCTCAGTTCTTAATGTGGCATCTTATAGTCCTCTCTCTTGATAATACAACTTTAAAGCTATGGCAGGAGGGTATTGACAATTGTTTTTGAATCCATTTTTCAAGTATTTTGGAGAGGGGGATAAGGTTAGGGGAGACAAGAGTGCCATAGGTTTAAAGTTAGTAATGTCTGTTGAATTTCTTCCTTTGTGTATTGAGATAATGTGTAACTTTTTTCCAGGGAGAGATAACATGGGATTCCTGGATTGATCTATTATAAGGATTGAGACAGGATAGGCAATACTATTGGTTGCTATTTTAAGGTACTCTCTCGGAAGGTCATCAGTTGAAATAGAGCATGGTTTGAGTTTGTTTAAGTGTAGTTTTGTATGGATGAGGGAATAGGTTTGAAGGGGAACGTGGATGTGGTTATATGTGGCTGTTGGGCAGGGTTAAGATTAGATGCTGGGGAATCCTTGGTTAGAGATGCTATACTAGCTATGAAATAAGAATTGAATTGTACTGAGGTTTCAAGTGAGTTCTTGAGAGAGGGATTAGGGTTGTATTTTTTGCCAGGATCCCGGATTTCTTTAATAGATGTTCAGAATTCTTTAGGGTTGTGTTTACTATTATTCTGAAAGTTCTTACAGTACAGCTTTTGTCTTCATTTATTTGCTTTTTTGTATGACTGAGAAGCATTCTGAAGATTTCAAGATATTGTGGTGTTTCATATTCTTCCCATTATTCCCATGCTTTTTCTATATCCTGCATTAGCATTCTACTCCTTTTGGATAGCCAAATTGCATTATTTGTTTTTAGTCTCTTCCTTCTAGGAGGTGCAAGGCTGTTTAGGATACTCAGGAACGTTGTATTGAATTAATTTACAACATCACCTAAACAGAGGAGTTTTAGGAAGTTCCATTTAATAGATGATAGGGTGGTAATGAACATATCTGGGTTAAACTTGAAAAGGTTGCATGTTGATTTATAAACATGCTGTTTAAGTTGATGTCTGGTTGTAAAGACAGGGAAATGATCACTGAGAGAGTCTGACATTGTACCTTTGTGGTGATGTATTTGCTAGTGTCTGATTCCATGATCCAGTCTAATAAGGAATTTGATGTCTTGCTATACTGTGTGGGGCTGTTAATGAGTTGTGTGACACTGCATAACTCCATGCTAGATATAGGGGAGTTGCAGGTTATGTGCAACCAACTTATATTGATATCGCCTAGTAGTATTTTTTTTGTGGAATTGTTACAGATATCCAATGTAGGATATCTTCCACTGTAGCTGTATTTTTGCCAGGAGTAATGTGAAGGACAGTAATACATATGCGCTTATTTTCAGAAAGTAATAAGAAGCTCCACTGAACTGAATTTTGGAATTGGTTTGTTATAGGGGAAATATGGTAGTTGTTGAGAAATATTAAAGCAATACCACCACCTTTCTCTTCATACACTGTGTGTTGCATTTGTATCAATGTCATTCAGATTGGATAAGCTTCATGTATGTATGTTGAGTCTGTGCCCTTTAACAAGTATGCAATGTGAGTTGCTGGTGTTTTGCTTTATATAAAAAACACTCTTTCGACATACTAGGTGATGGCTTTATATTGGGCCTATTTAGTGTAGGGCTATGTAATGTTAACTTACTCTATACAGCTCTCTCTCTCTCTGCATATGTCTATACACACATATATATATATATATATATATATATATATATATGTATATATATATATATATATATATATATATATATATATATGTGTATGTATGTATTGTATTACTATGGTTTTCTATCAGTATACCACCTAACCTACTTTGAACTTAGATTCATTAACTTTCTTACCATCTCTCTATTCTTATACTTTCCCCATATGCTCGTGCTCTGACTCACTGTTGTCCTTCCTCCATCTCTTTTTATAATAAGCATTCACTTTGTTACTTCAATATAATATGACAGATTAGTAGAGTTTTTCTCTTTTATTTCCTTTCAGAGCCTGTGGTTGCTGCATCTGACCCCAATATTGCAGGGACTCTGCCACAAGGCCCAACTCCAAAACATTTTCACCAAGAATTTTGTCTTTTATACAGTGTATTTTTAAATAGTACTTTTAAGAAAAATATGTTTCACTTAAAGTTAACACTCTCCCTCCTCTTCCCCTCCTGAGTATTTTTCTGAACATTAATGACATGAAGTAACCCAGCCACTGGGGATGCACAAGCCAGTGCATTTCTTTGTGCCGGTCCCAAGCCCGGATAAATGGGGAGGGTTGCGTCAGGAAGGGCATCCGGTGTAAAAATTCTGCCACATCACTTATGGCGCAAAAATTTCATATTTCCATACTGGATCGGTCGAGGCCCATGTTAACAACGACCGCCACCAGTACTGTTAGCCAACAGGGTGCTGGCAGAAATTGGGCTACTGTTGGCCGAAGAAGAGGAGGGTGAAGGCATGCCCGAAGGCAGGAAGAGAGGAGGAAGGTTAGGAGTGTAGCAGTGAGGGTAGGAACTTTGAATGTTGGCAGTATGACTGGTATAGGAAGAGCGCTAGCTGATATGATGGAGAGAAGGAAGGTTGATATATTGTGCGTGCAAGAGACCAGATGGAAGGGAAGTAAGGCCAGGTGTTTAGGAAACGGGTTCAAATTGTTCTATCATGGTGTGGATGGCAGGAGAAATGGGGTAGGGGTTATACTAAAGGAACAATATGCCAAGAGTGTTTTAGACGTGAAGAGAGTGTCTGACAGAGTGATGTTTATGAAGCTCGAAATTGATGGTGTAATGATGAATGTTGTTAGTGCATATGCTCCACAAGTTGGGTGTGCGATGGATGAGAAAGAGAAATTTTGGAGTGAGTTGGATGAAGTTGTGGTGAGTGTACCCAAGGGTGAGAGACTAGTGATTGGAGCGGACTTTAATGGGCATGTTGGTGAAGTGAACAGAGGGGATGAGGAAGTGATGGGTAGGTATGGTGTTAAGGAGAGGAATGCAGAAGGTCAGATGATTGTGGATTTTGCGAAAAGGATGGACATGGCTGTGGTGAATACATATTTTAAGAAGAGGGAGGAGCATAGGGTGACGTACAAGAGTGGAGGAAGATGCACACAGGTGGATTATATCCTATGTAGGAGGGCCAGTCCGAAGGAGATTGGAGACTGTAAAGTGGTGGCAGGGGAAAGTGTAGTTAAGCAGCATAGAATGGTGGTCTGTAGGATGACATTGGTGATCAAGAAGAGGAGGAGAAGTGTGAAAGCAGTGCCAAGGATTAAATGGTGGAAGTTAAAAAAGGGTGACTGTGAAGTGGAGTTTAGGGAAGAGTTAAGACAGGCACTGGGAGGCAGTGGAGAGTTACCGAATAGCTGGGTAACTACAGCAGAACTAGTAAGGGAGACTGCTAGAAAGGTGCTTGGTGTGATATCTGGACAGAGGAAGGAGGACAAGGAGACCTGGTGGTGGAATGAGGAAGTACAGGAGAGTATACAGAGGAAGAGGCTGGCGAAGAAGAAGTGGGATTGTCAAAAAGATGAAGAAAGTAGACATGAGTATAAGGAGAAGAGGCGTATGGCAAAGAGAGAGGTGGCGAAAGCTAAGGATAAGGCGTATGGAGAGTTGTATGAGAGATTGGACACTAAAGAGGGAGAAAAGGACCTGTACCGATTGGCTAGACAGAGGGACAGAGCTGGGAAAGATGTGCAGCAAGTAAGGGTGATAAAGGATAGTGAGGGAAAGGTACTCACAAGAGAGGAGAGTGTGTTGAGTAGATGGAAAGAGTATTTTGAGAGGCTGATGAATGAAGAGAATGAGAGAGAGAGAAGGTTGGATAATGTGGGGATAGTGAATCAGGAAGTGAAACGGATTAGCAAGGAGGAAGTAAGGATAGCTATGAAGCGGATGAAGAATGGAAAGGCTGTTGGCCCAGATGACATCCCAATGGAAGCATGGAGGTGCTTAGGAGAAATGGCAGTGGAATTTTTAACTAGATTGTTTAATGAAATTTTGGAAAGTCAGAGGATGCCTGAGAAGTGGAGAAAAAGTGTTTTGGTACCTATCTTTAAGAATAAGGGTGATGTGCAGAGCTGCAGTAACTACAGAGGGATAAAATTGATCAGTCACAGCTTGAAGTTATGGGAAAGAGTAGTAGACGCTAGGTTAAGAAGGGAGGTGATGATTAGTGATCAGCAGTATGGTTTCATGCCAGGCAAGAGCACTACAGATGCAATGTGTGCTCTGAGAGTGTTATTGGAGAAATACAGAGAAGGTCAGAAGGAGTTGCATTGTGTCTTTGTAGACTTGGAGAAAGCATATGACAGGGTGCCTAGAGAAGAGTTGTGGTATTGTATGAGGAAGTCGGGAGTGGCAGAGAAGTATGTAAGAGTGGTACAGGATATGTACGAGGGTAGTGTGACAGTGGTGAGGACTGCAGTGTGAGTGATAGATCCATTTAAGGTGGAGGTGGGATTACATCAAGGATCAGCTCTGTGTCCTTTCTTATTTGCAGTGGTGATGGACAGGTTGACAGATGAGATCAGACAGGAGGCCCCGTGGACTATGATGTTTGCAGATGACATTGTGATCTGTAGTGAGAGTAGGAATCAGGTTGAGGAGACTCTGGAGAGGTGGAGATATGCTCTAGAGAGCAGAGGAATGAAGGTTAGCAGGGCTAAGACAGAATATATGTGTGTAAATGAGAGGGGGGAGGGTAGAGGAATGGTGAGGATGCAGGGAGTAGAGTTGTTAAAGGTGGATGAGTTTAACTACTTGGGATCAACAGTTCAGAGTAATGGTGACTGTAGAAGGGAGGTGAAGAAGAGAGTACAGGCAGGGTGGAATGGGTGGAGAAGAGTGTCAGGAGTGATTTGTGACAGACGGGTACCAGTAAGAGTGAAAGGGAAGGTCTACAAGAGGGTAGTGAGACCAGCTATGTTATATGGGTTGGAGACAGTGGCATTGACAAAAAGGCAGGAGTCCGAGCTGGACGTGGCAGAATTAAAGATGTTAAGATTTGCACTCAGTGTGACTAGGATGGATAGGATTAGGAATCAGTATATTAGAGGGTCAGCTCATGTTGGACACTTTGGAGAAAAAAGGAAGAGAAACGAGATTGTGTTGGTTTGGACATGTGCTGAGGAGGGATGATGGGTATATTGGGAAAAAGATGCTAAGGATGGAGCTGCCACGTAAGAGGAAAAGAGGAAGGCCTAAGATAAGGTTTATGGATGTGGTGAGAGAGGACATGAAGGTGGTTGGTGTGACAGAGCAAGATGCAGAGGATAGGAAGAAATGGAAAGAGATGATCCGCTGTGGCGACCCCTAACGGGAAAAGCTGAAAGATGATGATGATTAATGACATGAAGTAGGGCATATGCTTTAGAGTCCCCTACAAGTTTAACATAGTCCAAAGAATTCCAATATTTCCAGATTTTCTTGTTCTGTCATGTTTCACAAATATAATTATTGCTTTGTAACCTCACATTTGTCAGTTTCTAAGTTACTGAGTTTATTCTCCAAAAGTTAATGACATGAAGTAGAGTGTATTCTTTAGAGTCCACTACAAGTTTAACAAAGTCCAACAAAGTCCATATTTTCAGATTTTTTTGTTCTATTCTTGTTCATCTCCATCTCTCATATCCTGTCTCTGCTTCATTTCCAACGTACTCTCAATTTTTCTAGTCAACCCTTGTGTTTTTCCCTCTCTCAAGCCTTTTCTGTTGAAACACTGGAAAAGGTTTCACTGGCACAGTCTCTCTGTGGTCTTTATTACCAGAAAAACAAGAAGCAGAATCTGCTTCTGTTTCACATCTTACTTTTTTGTTGGACAAACCTTTGTATTTCTTCCTTACATGTACTTCATCAAAAAATGATTTTTTTCCTCCAGGGAAAAATATTTTGAAGATAGTTGGGTACAGCAGTTTGAATCTCATGTCTGTTTCTCTCCATTCCCTGTATAATGGAATAAATTTACCCCTCTTCTGTCTGGTGTACAATGAGTAGTCATTCTCCACAAATACTCTGCTGTCTCCTACTTTTAATACTTTGTCCTTCTGCCACAGTCTTGTCAGAATAAACTCCTTCTGCTGGTAGGATTGCATCTTTAATATTAAAGGTCTAGGTTGTTTTCTCATAGCCAGGTTTGGAGCAAACACATGATGTGCCCTTTTAATTAACAATTCCTATTGTGGAATATCAGTTCAGTTGCTTATTTATGGTTTCATAAAATGAATGCATTCTGTTCCCTACAGCTTCTTGGGTACAGCAGAAAAATCTCAGGTTTTCCTTACATGCTCTGTTCTCTAATTCTGTTATTTTTTGAAACATCTCTTTTGGTGCAGTCTCATATTCAGTGAGCCTTTTCTTCATTTCGACATCCAAGTTTTGCAGTTTTATAATCTCATCTGAGTATGTTTAAAGCTTCTTCCATTTTTTTTCAGCCTTTTATTGTTTGAGTTGATATACTCCATCAGTGTTTCATTTATTTTAGTTAGATCTGTGTGCAGTTGCCTTATACATTCCTCTAGGCTATTGGGAGTCATATCTGGAACTTGCATTTCTTTTGCTGAACAGCTGCAGTAACTTTCCAAGTCAGTGTTCTTTCATAACCGTATGTAGGTTATTTTCCTTCAGGTCCTCTGTATTTATTTTTTCCTGGTATCCAGGCAGTGCACTTACTAGCCACTTACTGAAATTTATTCACTAATCTAGGTCCAGTGGCTTTCCTCTGCTAAGTTTCTATTTTCACACTGGGAGAGTAGAAATAAGCTGTTACGCAATGTGCAGCGATCTTGAAAGTACCAGGTTTGAAGCTCTTTTGCTGACAAACTTTCCAGCTGTCCTGAATGGTTGCAGATTGTCCTTCTCTGGAGGCAGTCTGGTGATGCTTAACTTTCCACTTACAAGGGTAGTGGGCCATATCCCCAATTCTTAAGTGATGACAGTGATTACCAGAGGATATAACATTTCCATCACATCCCTTCCAAAAACATCAAATAAAATCCTTCCAGATGTTCTACCCCAGCAGAGATGGGCAGCAGCATGGGAGATAGTAAAACTTATAGAAAAAAGAGTAATCCAGGAGGTCCCACCAAACCACAGAGTATTCAAAATCTACTCAAGATTGTTTTAGGTGACAAAAAAAAAACAAAAAAAAAAACAATGGGGACCTAAGGCTATTTTTGAACCTAAACAAGTTGAGTTATTTTGCAAACACTTGTCATTCTAGATGGTCTTGGTACAGTTATATTGCTTCTTCTTAGGAAGGATGATGGGATGTGCTTGGTGGAGTTACAGGATGCCTATTAACACATCAAGATATCCAGGCAGACCAGGAGGTTTCTATGCTTCCAGCTGGGAATCAGTCATTTTCAGTTCACAGCATTGCTCTTCGGTCTCACTACAGACCCCTGGGTGCTCACCAAGTGCATGCCAGTGGTAGCAGCCTGACTTAGGTTGAAGGGGTTCTTACTGGCCTTACTGGCTCATCACAGCCCCTATAAGGGATTCACTAATTCATGCAAAAGACTCTTACTTTGCTTGTACTGATCCTTAGGAATTATTGTAAATTTTGAAAAATCCAAGCTGGAACCTGTTCAAACCTGGAGGTCATAGGTTGCCACCTAGACAACAGAGCACAGATAGCCAGGCTTCTTCCATTTGGATATTCATCTCTGCATGTTGATGTTTTGCAAGTTTTGCACCTTCAAAACTCACTGTTCTATCTGATTCTCCAACTTTTAGGATCTATGAGAACTACTTTTACTCTAGCTCCACATACCAGATTCTGCATGAGACAACTGCAGTAGAGTGTTTCTCTTCAGTGGTCCATGACATTTTAGTCAATGCAATATCCCATCAAGCTCACCATGATCTGCAGACAGCACATCATATGGTGGATGACTTTCCCGTTGACCAGCCTGGGGTTTCGTTTTGTATTTTCCCTGCCAAGGGCAATGGTAACCTCAAATGCACCTACTCTCAGATGGGGTAGGGGATGGGGGCATTTCAAAGTGATGATGATCCAATGTGCATGGTCTCAGAGTGAGGCCAACTATCACATAAATCAACTGGAGATGTGGGCACTTTACCTCATATTACAGGCTTTATAGGATTGCCTTCCCATGAGTGTAATAACTGCACATATGGACAACATGTCGGTGATCTGGTACATCAACAAATGAGGAACCCGGTCATACCCATTATGTGGAGAGGTCATGAAGGTGTTCCTATGGGCAATGTCTTGCCAGTGCTATCTTGTTCATAGGTGTTTACTAGGCTAATGACCACAAGGGCCGTTTTAAGTCTAGCCATGCATCCCAAATCTGACAAGTTCTGGTACCCTTGATAAGTGTAAGGAGAGTCTGGGAGATGAAACATTTACCATGGATTGTTGCAACAAATATCCTGGGTAAGTCCAATATCTTAGCAGAGAAACTGACAAAGTTGATTTTCCTAAGGCACCTTTGGGCTGAGGTCCTACTTTAAAAGTACAGTGTGAGAGAAAGTAGTTCAGTCTTTGTCATACTGGCCAGATGCACAGCTAACCTTGGTAGGATATCTCAGCTGTTAGTAATGCTGTAATAGTGATCAGTTGGACAACTGTACTTTCTTCTTCTACCTTTTTCTACTGCCTCTTTCCTGAGGTGCTAGAGCCCTGCATATTTCTTTAAACTGTTGTGTTTTCAGTCTAGTCAACTTACAGGTCTTCAGCCTAGTATTTGTTGATTTTAAAGCCTTGTCTAACAAGTGCTTGCATCTGATTGTTGCCAGCAGTAGCTTGTGCATTGTACCGACTGTTTCACTGAGGATGACTTTGCAATCACTGATTTTACCCTCATTGCCCTTTCCTTACTAGGAGGAAGTCTACCTGAGCTACATGTTGACCACTTGTATGTGATCTTGTGACTGTCTCTCTTGCTGAACCATGTGTTGGTCAACATTCAGTCATTTGCCAGACCAAAATCTAGAGTTGCCTCTCAGTCCTCATATCCTTTTCTCTCTGCCCTGTTATGAGCATTCAGGTTCCTCATTATCAACACCAACTTATGTTGTCCTGCTTTATCTAGTAGGTCCTCCAACCACTGCCTGACTGCAGTCTTTCCCTTCTTGTCTCAAACCTGGTGTGGGGCATAGGATGAGATTATGAATACTACTCTATATTTACACTGGAGTCTGATTGCCATGAGTCTATCACAATTGCTGATAACATATTTCACTGTCTTCTGAACTCCTCCCCTCACCACAATTTCCACACCATTTCTAATCTGTCCCGCTCTTGAGTAGTACACTCTGGATCCCAAACCAAGTGGCTTTGGTGTACTATTCTTCCATCTTATCTCCTGGATACACAGAATGTCCAACTGCCTCCTTACCATCATGTCATCCACTTCCAAGGTACTTCATTTCAGTGAACCTATACAGAGTGTAGCTATTCTCAATTCATGTTTGTCAGCCTGATTAGTTTTATTTCCAGCTTTTGATCAACAGAGCTATCTCAGCCAACCAATGCTGGACATCTAGACACTGTTTGCCCAGTAGCTTATTGATCCCGGACTTATAGGATTTTTAGTGGGCATACACTGGCCAATAGGGACACGGACCCCTCTTCCTATTAGCATGGCTCACTGGCATAAGCCAGGTCATCACCCACTTATCATCAGTAAATACTGCTCATATTTGTTAACATTATTCAATGTGACCAATCACCTAGAGCAAGTTTTACACACTCAAGTGGCTAGCTAGCCCTGACATGGAATGCAGTCTGTGATTCATGATGTCCTATCTACAGGATACTATGCTACAGTTTATGTCTAAAGAGGTTGGTCTATACAAGTCTTGCTCCGACAGACACCGCCAATAGTCTGTGCTGCTGCCCATGAATCCATTTACTTATTGGGTGAGTTTGTGGTAGATATACACCTTCACACAGGCAATAACCATAGGTCAGGCTCAAACCTTGCACTCTGTCCATGGGAAGTGAAGCCCTTAACCATTACGCCAGCTGTGTACAGTGATGCAGCAAGTTCATGGTCCACTAGGGAACACACCAGATCTTATAAATTACAGTGATCATTGCTGATTTATTAACCTGACTTTGGCATTGCCATGTAACAGATTTTATCTGAAACATTACAAATTTCAGTAGTTCATTCTTAAAATATTTCCAGACAATCCTTGGCAAGTATTATACGAATATGGTTATTGCATGCCCTTCTTTGCAGAACAATCACTGATTGGGCACATCTCCCTTTAGAGAATAAACAAACAATGACAGCTGTTCTTATATTTTTCTAACTTTGGGTCACATAATGCAGTAGACTGTGATGTTATATCTAAAACACATTAATGTAATACCATAAAATTCTGTCGCAGTTAATTTGTATTTTGGTGTCTTTTGCAATGTGTGGGATATGGGATATAGCTTGCCCTGCAAAATATCGCATTTTTTGAAGAAACATAGAAATCAGGAAATATGAATAATTGGCAACTGAGCTTAATAGCCGGTAGTTAAAAACACGTGTGAAAAAATAACAGAAAAATTCAGTTCAGTCAAACTGCGCATACATGACTGTGACAGTACTATGAGCTACATTAAAATCAGGTTTATAATATACTGTAATTCGTTTCATATTAGTAAAGCAAAACTAATTCATGGTAAGGCAGCTGTGTAAGAGCAAAGTGTCTAAAGTTACCTTTTTTGAAAGTAACAAAGAACATTTGAACACAGATGCATAGATACAGGTGTATACTGGTTTTCAAAATAATATGTTTATTATGAGTAAGTGTGTCTGATGCCATTGTGCCAGGACACACTGTCCCTGAAATAATTCTTGAAAGCAGTAAAAATGTTCAGAAATTATTTGAAAATCCTATAAGGACATCTAGTGGTAAAAGTGTTTCAACACATGAAGGCAGTAGTACAAACAGGAAAACAATGTTTGCATCATTTTATTTTGTGTTAATTGCTGTATGGTTGGAATAGATAGATTATCTGCTTGGGGCCATGTTCATAATAATAATAAATTATTTATTATTTTATTAATGTACAGTAGGGAATGATATCTAAAAGCTTCAGAGCACATTACACATTGTTAGGGGTTTAATGGAAAACATTGTTAGGGGTTTAATGGAAAACATTGTTAGGGGTTTAATGGAAAACATTGTTAGGGGGTTTAATGGAAAACATTGCTAGGGGTTTAATGGAAATGAATACACGTATAACTTTTGTCGCTGCATAATCTGTGCTAAGATCTGTTCTGATAGTGTACACTCTGTAGCTGGGTAAATAATTAAGTTTCTCTGTTTCCATAATTCTGAGAAATTTTTCATTATTCTGAGTCCGGAATTACAGACCTGCCCAATCCAGCTACTTATCCCTAAAGCAGTTTACTCTTCAGGACTCAACACTAGTATGCATTCAGGAATCAGACTTGAAACTTTTGAAATGCATATATACACAACATTATGCTTTGGGGGCTTTTGCTTTGATTTTAGTTACTCTATTTAGTACAGAATATAACAAGCAAAAGCAGGACTTTGTTATTTCACTACGCTGACAGCTGGTGCTGTCACATCAAGCATACAGTATGCTCTGTAAATTACATGCATGGAAATAAATACGATGTGGCTCCTTATATGAGAAAATATAGATATAACAGAAATCAAAATCACTGAAATGATGGGCCCACAAAGGAATCAAAAGTTCAAGAAAGCAGCGTCATGCAGACAAACACATTTTTGCAGACTGTCGCTGAATTGCTGAACTGCATTTTTAAGGAGATTATTGGTTTAAAATGGAGACGAATTTCAAGAATACAGGGGTTGAAAAAATACATTATTACTAGGTTCATAGGTTTATAGGTATGTACTAGGCTATCTGCCCAAAGGCATTTATAAGCCTAGCCGGAATGTGTTGGCTTTCGCCGCCCCCTTAGATTAGTTCCCTGTGCCTCTGTCCAGCAGAGCCACTGAAGTGATCCCCCGGGGTAAACTTTCTCTTCCCCATCCACTTGTCAAGGTTTGTCTTGAAGAGTGTTAGTGAGGAGCTCTGCCTATTGTAGATTGGAATCTTGTTCCAGAGCATGGGAAGTCTCTGGTACAGGAATCTATCCCTCCAGCACATCCTATTTATTGTTGTGGTGAGGTTTAGATCCCTAGAGCATGTGGCTCGAGTGGATATGGTTTTCTTTAGGTGGAGCATGTCCATCAATTCTGGGTTGGACATTGCCTTGTATGACAGGCAGAGATCACCGCTGAGTAGGCGGTATGCAACCGAGTACAGCTGGAGTTTCTTCAGTCGAGCTGCATAGGGCATCTGTTTGAGGCCAGTGATCCTCTTGGTGAGGTACTTCTGTGGTCATTCCAGCTGTTGCAGGTGTCTTGTAGGGTACATCCCAAATGGGGCGTTGTATTATATGATGGGTCTGATGAGTGATGCGTAGAGGGGCACAATGACCTCTTTTGATCTGGATGCAAACCCTTTTGTGATTTGGTGGGCCACATAAAAGGATTTCCTAACCACTTTGGCAATGTGATTATCAAAGGAGAGATTATCATCTACTTGGGTCCCCAGATCCCTTAGTACATCTTCTGTATTTAGGGGCTACCACCTATGTGGTAGTTTGTGGGTACTTTATTTTTTCCAAAGGGGATGACTATGCACTTTTTGGCATTTAGCTTGAGGCCATGGTTTTGACACCAGGTATCTGTCTCAGAGAGACCCTTTTGGAGGATGTCTGTGTCAGCCGAAGAGTCAATTATAACCCCTAGTTTGCAGTTGTCTGCGAACTTGGTCAGCTATAGTCCTCCTGTGTTTGCCTGTACCTCTGAGAAGTATATGCCAAACAGGAGGGGTCTTAGGACTGAGCCCTGGGGAACGCCACTTGTAACTGGTTTAGAGTCAGACCTAGCTCCCGCAACTCATACCATGTGGGTTCTGTCCATGAGCCAGTTGGCAACCCATCTCATGATGTAGGGGTTTATGTTCAGGCTGTTGAGCTTGTCTATAATACCAGAATGGGGAATGGTGTTGAAGACCTTTGCGAGGTCAAGGTAGGCTGTGTGGACCACCTTTCCCTCATCTATAGCCTTGGTAACTGTCTCAAAGAAGTCCAACAGGTTTAGGAGGCATGATCTGCCCTTAACAAAGCCAAACTGGATAGGGTCCAGTGTTTGGAGGTTCCCAATGTCTCTCTTAATGAGATCCATGATGATGTGCTCCATAGCCTTGTAGACCAAGCTAGTCAGGCTTATAGGGCGATAGTTCCCAGGGTCTGTTGTGGCTCCACCTTTGTGGAGCAGAATAACTGTTGCTGTGTGCCACTCTATGGGTGCATAGCCTGTGGAGAGGCTGAGTTTGAACAGTGTGTTTAGGTGAGGGGTTAGTTCATCTTAGAGCTCGTGTAGGACACAGCCTGGGATACTGTCTGGTCCCATTGATGCTGTATTTGTGGCTTTGGAGAGGGCTGTTTTAACCTTTCTCTGATTTCAGGGGTGCTACATTCTTCTTGTATGGTTATGGGCCCTTTGGGGGCTGAGAGGGGGAGTGAAGTTTGCACTGAACCTGTCTGCCAGGATGTTGGTGATATCGGTCGGTTCAGTGTATTTTGTGCCATTCTGCACTAACTCTGAGCAGATCTGAGAATTGCCACTTAGATTCTTGACATAGCTAAACAATGCCTTATCTGGTTATCTTTGGAATCCTTGGCAATTTTTCTTTCGAAGATAGCCTTGGATGATTTTATGAGGGATCGTAGTTTCTTGCTGATACTGATCAGGGATGTCTTCCCTTCTTGGGATTTTACTCTTTTCTGTACTAGTTTCCTCCTTCTATTGTATAGCTTGTTTATGGTAGGGGTCCACCAGACTGGTTTCCTTTTCTTGGAGGAGTGAGTCTTGGTTTTGCTTGGGATAGCACGATCCATGCATTCTTGTAGGTGCCCGTAGAGTGCATTAGTAAAGGATTTTGCAGCTTGGGCAGCGTTATCCTTTAGCATGGGGGATTTGAAACTTTCCACCTCGGTCTTAAGTAACTTGAAGTTTGCTTTTGAAAAGTTTTTCACAGTGGTTTCTTTGACCAGGGGTGGGGGCAGAATGTGGATATCCAGATTGATTAGTTTATGGTCAGATCTAACCAGTGAGGGGTTGACCTCCAATGTGGGACACCAGTCGCCCATGTTGGTGATGACCATGTCCAATATGTTGTCACCTCTGGTGGGGGTACTGACCAGTTGATCCAGGGCATTTGAGTTTATAAATTCTAGGAAATGTTGGGCAAGGGAGTTAGTACTTGAGTAGTTCTCCCAGTTAATGTTCGGGTAATTGAAATCACCCAATATCAGAGTGTTTGGTAGGAGCTTTATGTTTCCCAGTGTTTCCAGAAATGCGGAATGGGGGTCCTGGGACATGGTGGGTGATTGGTAGCAAGCTACAGTTTGAATTGCAGTTCTGCCCATTGTTAGTTGCACGTGGATGATCTCTGAAGCATTGTGCTGTGCCACTAACCTGGAGGTGTGGGTATCCTTGATGAATATGGATACGCTCCCGCCTTTTGTATTTCAGTCTGGGTTTTCTGGCCGAAATGTATGGTATGAGCTGTAGCCTGGTAGAGTATAGAGGATGTAGGCTACACATTAGCTAAGTTCTGTAGCTTACAGAACAAGTAAAGAAGGGTGGAAACTAGGATTTCTTTATTTATTTATTGACATTTGATTACTGGGAGCATCTGACTGGGTAGAAATCCATTTTTAGTGGAGGCCCGGGGAGAAAAGCTCCAAATTATTACAAAACATTTTAAGAACAATTATTTTTCAGTCTTCCAAAATAAACAAAAACGTCTGCAGTTTAAATAATTATAACAAATTAGATATAATATGAAAACATTAAGAATCAATACACGTTATATGACAATCATTTAATATTAAGAGAAATTATAGACAGTTTGTAGAGAAATTAAAGATAAGTTAGTCTAATACAAATAGGAATTGCAGTATGAATTGAGGAAAAACAGGCTTGTGATATATTTCGAGAGAAAGTCAGGAAAAAGAATTTGATAGACGTAAGGAAGTAAGTAAAGAAGGGAGAGTAAGGAGGTATAAGGAATGAAAAGGTACTTGTTCACATTTAGGAATATAGTTTATCCTGGTTTTGCGCAAGAACAGAGACAGATTTTAGATAGGAATTATTTCAGAGTGGTTTTGAAAGATGGGAGGGAGTGTATAGACCTGATGGATACAGCTAAGGAGTTCCAGGCCTTAGTAACCTTGTTCAAGTACAGACAATGCCTGGCAGATTTGATATGTTTGTAGACAAGACAGGAGTTTTTTTTCACTGGGTCACAATGACCAACTTTGAACATTGAACACGTTGTGTAGAATTCTTTTAGTGCTGGAAAGGCAGATGGATGCTGGATAATTTTATTGGTGGTATGAAGCTGTTTATATGTTAGTTGATGAGGCAGTTTTAACCAATTTAGTTTTTTTGTGCTGTACAGTGATGGGTTTTATAAGGGTATTTTCTGCAAATGTAGCAACTTTGTTATATCATTGCTCAAGTTTTAATGTTTGTGAAGCCTGGAGGATGGTAAGGATGGGAGCACCATAAAGAAATGTGCAGAGGAGATAAGTATTGACAAGTGCAGTTTTAGTTGCATTGGCGAGAAAGGTTTTGACTCTGTAAAGCATCCCTAGTTTTTGATAAGTTTTTCTTATGCAATTTGCACAATGGAAAAAATGATGCTGCCAAACTCTGTGTTGAAAAGAGTTCAACCACATATATGTACATATATACTTACAAGCATACATCTAGTCAGCAAGAGACCTTAGTCAAGTTAGTTGATGCAGCTGTTGCAGCTGGCAGCTGGCAGCCAGTCTATCCTCTCTCCATTCTGTACTGGCCCACTTACCAAATCCATATGTCTTAAGTGGCATCTATTCTTTTAACAAATCATTTGAGATGTCAGGACTTCAGTGAGTCCTGTAATATGGAGACAGAAGGGCTGAAAAAATAAAACAGACAACAGATATTAAATCTGAGATGACCATTTATTGGAATATTCCCTTTTCTCCAAGTTATAGTGACCTCAGAGTAGGTATATATAAGTTCAGGGGGTGTGGAGGCATGACACTCACAATGGGGGGTTCAGGAAGGCTTGTTCCACTCCTACAAACAAGCTTAGAGGAGAAGAGGGATGTTTGGTATTTGCTCTTCTCCATTTTTGGTCTTTTTAAAAGTGTGTCAGCACTTGGTGTTAGTAGTGCAGACATTTTAATAGGGAGACATTTAACCTATACAAAACATTATTTTGAACTTGTTCCATCTAACACCACTCTTCTTATGAAGAAGCATTTCCTTATGTCCAGGCTAAACCTGGATAACTTTTGTGTCTTATAATGTATAATGTAATACGGCATAGTATAATTAAGTCTGGCAGTTTACTGCACATGGTTAGCATTATGAAATGCAAACAACGTTATATCATAATCCTGGGACTGATTTCTTTGGTCTCTATATTTTTAATTTGTGATGGAGCAATTCACTAAACCAGACAGTACTCCTCAGTCATTGATGAAAACAGTCGCTTGTTTATAGTGAGCTTGTGCATCTAACAAATAAATTAATTAAAAGTGAACTAAAAGTCACTTCTTCCCTACACCATACTTCTTTTTCAGCTCTGTCTCTGTTTATTTTCATGTGCACTTATACCATACGCCCCTTCTCCCTCGTTTTCTCTGCATATTCAGTCTTAGCCCTTTGAGCCTTCCTTCATATGAAACTCGTATAACCGCTTGAAGTCATAGTAGACTTTTCCTGCACTCGGAATAATCTCTGAGGCCTTTTCCTTATAGAGGACACAGAACTGAATAAAACACTTTAGCAGTGCTTTGCAATGGGGAAATCACACTTCTGTCCCATTGTCTTTTTTTTTTTTTTTTTACAAGAAACATTTTTATTAAATTATCATGTGTGACACAATCTTACATTTATATAAATGAAAATAAATCATAGCGGTCTGTCCCATTGTCTTCATCCACAGAGGGCAAACACTCTTTTTATATTACTTTTGCTATCACTTTAAGCAAATCTGCTATCGCTAATATAACCAGGTATCTTTCTCTTCTTAAAGAAACATGTACAACTTAACAGAAACAATTCTCATTTAAAGAAACGTTATTTACAATGGATTATTTACAGCACTGCTTATAGACATCTTCACAGTTTTTTATATATTTTTTACATTTTGGGTCATTTGCAGTCGGTCAAATGTCAAGAACCACAGTACTATACTACAGTTGAGCCCCCAGCGTGAACATGTCAGTTTCAAGCCTATTGGATGGGCTTTGTGCCCAAGATAATGATCAGTCAGACATGTAATGTTGTGGTAAGTTCTTACACAACTGTACTTTCTTCTTCAACGCTATCTTCTGCCTGTTCTTCTCGAGTTGCTAGAACCCTGCATATTTCCTTGAATTTGTGTGTTTACACTTTAGTCAATGCCCAGGTCTTCAGCCTGTATTGACCTTACAGCCTTCTCTGTGCAGTGCTTGCAGATGACTGTTGCCAGCTATGGCTTATGCAGTGTGCCAACTGATTCACTGGGGATGACTTTGCAGTCATTGATTTTACCCCCGTGCCCTTTCCTTACTAAGAGGAAGTTTACCTGAGTTGCACGTTGGCCACTTGCATATGATTTTTTTTGGGAATGTCTCTCTCTCTTGCTGAACCATATGTTGGTTACTGTCAAGCCATTTGCCAGACAGAAGTCTAGAGTGGCCTCTCATTCATCGTCCCCTGTTTTGTCTGTCCTGATATGAGCAATCCTGTTCCCCACTATCAACACCAACTCATGTTGTCCTTATCTAGTAGGTCCTGCAACTACTGCCTGAATGCACTCTTTCCTTTGCTGTCACAGCCCTGCTGTGGGGCATAGGCTGAGATTATGAATATTGCTCTGTCTTTATACTGGAATCTGATTGCCATGAGTGTATCAGTAATTCTGATGATATAACTCACTGTCTTTTGAAGCCTTTCCCCTCACCACAATTCCCACACCATTTCTAGTTTGTTCTCTTCCTGAGTAGTAAACTTTGGATCTAAAGCCAAGTGGCTTTGGTACATTGCCCTTCCATCTTATCTCCTGGATACACAGGATGTCCAACCTCCTCATTACCTTCATATCATCCACTTCCAAGCTATGTTCATAGGTTCATAGGTAAGTACTAGGCTAGCTGCCCTTGTGAGCCATTTTAAGCCTTGCCAGTTTTGTACTCTAAGTAACCTACTCTATTTGGTTAGAGATTGAGCTTATCCTCATGGCTGATAATTTTAAGCCCAGTCAATTTCCCTTTTTGTGCTTGTATTAACCTATCCCATTTGGGTCGAGATTGACCTTGCCCATCCCATGGTCAATAAATAGATATTATCCCTAATGAGAATAACCGGGATCATACCATAGATAATTTGAGGGGAGCCATGCATGAGATAAAACATTTAGGAGCTTCCTCTGCTCATTAATTGTACAGGGTTAAGTCCTGGAGTACATTTTCTAATTCCCATTCTTAGATCAAAGTTGCACTTGAATATGAAGGGGATGAACTTTGTTTTATATGGATGGGGCATAGCAGTATCCTTGGCTAGATATACCTGTTCTTGAAAATGTACTGTTCGTGTTGCAGAAGAAATTTAGATCCCTATACCAAGTATTTCTTATGGCATTTGAACTGCTGGTGTGCAGTAAATCCATAAGTATTGGGTCAGAAGATGTCTTGTGTGCCAGACACAGGTCACCTCTTAGCAGTCTGTAGGATACTGACTGTAGTGACAGGGCTTTGAGTTGGTCCACGTAGGACATTTTGTTTAGACCTTGTATCCTTTTAGTAAGGTATCTCTGTGGGCATTCCAGCTGTTGCATATTCTGATACAGATACATGCCAAAGAGGGCATTATATTCAATGATGTCCTGTCAATGAACCTATGCTGAATATAGCAATCCTTAAAACCAGTCAACCTGCCAAATGTGAATTATGTCCAGCTTTTGCTCAAGAGATCTGTTCCAGGTAACCTAAGTTGGGCATGCAGACACTGTTGGGCCAGTAACATATTGACCCAGGGCTGTTCGGCTTTATGGCAGGCATACAGTGGCCAATAGGAACACATAAACCCCTTCTAAAATTAGCATGGCTTGCAGGTGCAGGTCAGGTTCTCAGCCCACATATTACCAGTGTGATGCCCCACTATTGACCCAGTAATCAAGGAGTGTCAATACTCATCACTGGCAATGATGGGGGGTGTACACACTGGGAGGATGACATGTACACACACAGTACAGTAAAGTGCAATTTCCCTTAAGAGCACACAGAGATCACAGTCAGTCTTGGGCTGGTTTCTCCCTTTTTCTCCAGATCCCCAATAAGACTCCCCACTGGCACAGCTATAGAGTTGAGATCTCAGCTTAGTGGCCAAGGCAAGACCACCAGCACCCTCTCTGTCCAACCAGTGTTTGGTGTCCCTGCCCAAGTAGCTGACACACACACACTTTGAGATTTGATTTACACATAAACACACACATACATGGGAAAGGCTGGCACAGGTTCAATAGCTATGCCCCCTTTTGCTCAGACTATAAGGTAGTTTTGACTGCCACCAACCACTCCTTATCAACTACTCTAAGGACCTTAACAAATGATGTCCAATCTTACTGTGAAATGTTACTATTAATCTAAATGGTAGTTTGACCAAGAGCAAGGCTATTAGGAGTGGCCCACAGTGTCACCAAATAAATATCCACATACTTCCAGAACTTAAATATGTCTCACAAATATCAGCCACAATGATAGATTTAAATATATTTAATAAAAATAATAAAAGAACAATAACAGTAAATAATCACAGTTACATCAGAGTTCAAAATCACATGAAATATTTAAAACAGCATTGCAGGACAGTCTCAAATAAATAAAGAAAACACTGTATCTATACTTCACTGTATTCCTGATTGAATCTAAGAGAAATTACTGTACCCTAGTTAACTTACTTACAGAATAACAAGCAGGCAGATGTGGTGAGTGGATGTTCTTGCCAGGTCAAAGACAAAATACAGAATGCAGTACCTTTCTCAGAGAGTTCTTAAATTAATATATCAAATATTACTGCTGGGTTAGCTTGCAGGATGACATCACTTCTTGTCATCTAACTATCAGTTCCCAGTGTCACAACCTGCTGATTTTAGCATCTACCTGCAAAGTACATAGACTTTAGAGCTTTTGGCAAATGGTGGAAGTTGTAAAATAATTTACATTCCTCCACATTTAAAGATAATATAAAAACCTTCTAGTTCTACACATTACGTCTCCTGTTGCACTGAAACTGAAAGGTAACATATCTTTTATAATGTGGTTATAAAGTAATTTAAGTTTTTAGCTATTCTTCTGAAGTTAACTTCTTGTGTTTCAGTCCCCATTGTTAAAATGCATCTACATCTAAACAGTTACAATAGTGTATATGCATTTCTGCTCAGTATTTTACAAAATATCTCTTCCGCACACATCTGTACAATATAACATAAAGTTCTAATACAGTTGTAACACAAGCAATTGCATCATGCTGTTATTCACAAATGACACACAACTACTTAAAAAATTCCACATAGCTGAACTGGCAGTATCTCCTTTTTGTTACACCCCCCCCCCGAAGACTCAAGCTAGTTTTTCAAGTTACCTTTGAAAAACATGGCCTGAGTGGGTTTAGCCCATCTGGGAATACCTTACCCCATTCCCTGTCTTGAGAGCCCATCTGCGTTGGCATTATTAACCCCACTGCGGTGTTGCACTCTCATATCATATGCCTGCAACCCTAGGCTCCACCTTAGTAACTTGGCATTTTGCTGGCTGGCTCGATGTAGCCATGTTAAGGGATTGTGGTCTGTAATTACAGCGAATTTCCCTCCATACAGATAAGGCTGAAGTTTCTTCAGTGTCTATACTATGGCTAGACATTCCTTTTCTACAGCTGCATACCATTCCCCCCTCGGTTGGAGCCTATGACTGAGATATACCACTGGGTGCTCTTCTCCCTCTGAGGAAACCTGGCTGAGTACAGCCCCCACCCCATGGTTTGAAGCATCCACCTGCACAACAAATTCTTTGCTGTAATCTGGACTGGCTAACACAGGCGATCCTCCCAAAGCTCCTTTAAGCTTCTGGAATGCCTGTTCACATGCTGGGGTCCACACTACCTTATCTGGCTTGTTTTTCCTTGTCAGGTCTGTGAGGGGAGCAACTATGGTACTATAACTGTGGAAAAGCCTGCTGTCCCTAAGAATGCCCTCACCTGGTTTTTGGTAACAGGGGTAGGCCATGCCTGAATGGCTCCCAATTTGGCAGGTTCTGGCCTGATCATACCACTCCCCACTGTATGCCCCAGGTAGGAGACCTCGGTTATATCCACCTGACATTTACTGAGCTTAATGGTCAACCCTGCCCTCTGTAGTCTGCTCAGCACCTCCCTGACATGCTGAAGGCACTCTTGCCAGGAATGGCTGTAGATGGCAATAATCTAGGTAAGCAAGGGCAAAATCTGCTACTCCTGCTAGGATACAATCTACCAGCCTCTGGAAAGTCTCTGGGACATTTTTCATCCCAAAGGGCATCCTTGTGAACTCATACAAGCCGAAAAGAGTCACAAAGGCTGACCTCTCTCTAGCGCTGGGAGTCAAGGGCACCTGCCAATAAAAGATCAATGGTTATAAGGTACTTAGCCCCACCCAGCTGCTCTAGGGCTTCATCTGTCCTAGGCATGGGATAAGCATCTGACTATGTGTGATTATTTCATTTCCTGTAGTCAACACAGAACCTGGCACTGCCATCTGTTTTTTTGTACTAGCACCACTGGGGAGGCCTAGGGACTGCTGGACTCCTGGATTACCCCTAGTTACATAATTTCCAATATCTCCTCCCTCAAAGTCTGTTTGACCCTCTCAGGCACCCTATAAGGGACCTGCTTAAATAGGTCTTGGGGTCCTGCATCCACATGATGATGTACCATGTTGGTGCACCCTGGTTTCCCAGTGAACAAGTCCCCAAACTCCAGTAACACTGCTCGGATTTCTCAAACCTGGGTAGGGGATAGCTCCTGGGACATTGCTACCCCTTCCACTGAGGTATCAGTCCCAGTCTCACTGAGGTGATCAGTCACCAGATCCCCCTCAGACTCCTCCTGCCATCCACTGCAAATGCTCAGCACAAGGGCCTCCCTATCATGGTAAGGTTTCATCATGTTAACATGGTACAATTTGTGCCCCTGTCTCCTGCCTAGTATTTATATCATGTAATTGACATCACTGACATTCCGTACCACTTTAAAGAGCCCCTCCAAAGCTGCCTGCAGCTTGTTGTGTCTGATAGGAATGAGAACCATTACCTGCTGCCCTACCACATAGTCTCTAGCTCGACCATTTCTGTCATACCATACCTTTTTCTGCTGTTGTGCTTCTGCCAGGTTCTCCTGGGCCAAGCTCATGAGCTCCCTGAGCCTTGTTCTGAGGTTTAGGACATATGCCACAACAGACTCCTTGTGGGATTCACACTCACCCTCCAACTCATCTCGAATCATATCTAAAGGTCCCCTCACTGTATGCCCATACAGCAACTGGAAGGGTAAAAAAACTGTGGATTCCTTGGGCTCCTTTCTGTAAGCAAACAACAGATGGGGCAAATATTTGTCCCACTCCCTCTTGAACTGGTCTACAAATGCTTGTAGCATGGTCTTGAATGTAGAGTTTAACCTCTCAACAAGACCATTAGTCTGGGGATGGTAGGGGGTAGTCTTTAGGTGCTTCACCCCACAGTGCTTCCACAAACAAGCCAGCAGGTCTGACATGAAACTGGCACCTCTGTCAGTCAGTATTTCTTTTGGGAAACCTACTCTGGTGAAAATCTCTAACAAAGCATTTGCCACCTTTTCTGCATTAATGGAGGACAGAGCCACCACTTCAGGGTATCTGGTAGCATAATCTGCTACCACTAGGATATAATTTTTCCCTGTGGAACTTGAGGTACTTAGAGGCCCCACAATATCCATAGCTACCCTCTGAAATGGCTCTTCAATCATAGGCAAAGGCATCAAAGAAGATTTGTCCTTGTCCCCTGCCATGCCTACTTTTTGGCACTGCTCACAGGTCCTGCAGTACCCTGTTACATCTCTGGAAACCCTAGGCCAATAAAAGTTCTGCATAATACGTCTCTTTGTATGCTTTATGCCCATATGACCTGCAAAGGGAATGTCATGGGCTATGGCTAGAAGTGCCAGACTGTAGGCTCTGGGCACTACCAACTGCTGTATTCTCTCACCCACTAACCCTCCCTCAGGGGTCCACTCTCTGTACAGTAACTCTTTGTCCCAGTATACAGATTCCCCCTTCCCTTGAGAATCTGGTGCCTCACTGGCTACTTCCCTCAGGCCTTGTAATGTAGGGTCTGAGAGCTGAGCCTGTCTCAACTGTCTCTTTGTAACCCTTCTCAGGTTTTTCTTCTGCAGGAAGTCTGGTATTCTCTGACAGTGATGTCTCACTGTCAGCCTGGGTACTACTACTTACCTCTGCCCTTGTAGTCACTCTGTCCAAGGGAACATCAGTACCGACAAGCAGCTGTGGCTCACCTTCAGCCTCACTGCTACCAGGTAGCTCCCTCCCTGAAGTAACCACCACACCAGTCCTGGCTTCAGGTCCGCGGTCTGTCTGGGACCTCCCAGGCCACCAGACCCTTATGCTTGTCTCCATGCTTGACTGCATGTCACTGCGTACACACAGGGTACTGCATTATCAAAATCATTCCCTATCAGGACATCTGCAGGGATATCGTCAAATATACTACTTGCTGGCTTCCTTTACCACCCTCCCAGTAAGGTGCACCCTAGCCAAAGGTATTTGGAATGAGATCTTTCCTAAAGCTCTGACTGGAGTAGACTGCCCAAGCAAGGAGTGCTCCTCTTTAACCATTGCAGGCTTCACAATGGTTAGGTCAGAGGCTGTGTTTCTCTTAGCAGTGGCCACTTTCCCATTTACTAAGACAGGATATAACCTCTTGTGGTAGTTTGGTCCCCTTCTTATCTTGAGACAACTTACTGCTGCCATTCTGTCATTCCCACTTACTGACCTTCCACCTTTTGTTCCCCATCTTGCCTCCATGGACATCTGTATGCTGCATGGCCCCACTGGTTGCATTTAAAACATTTAACCCTTGGTTCTGGATGTATACCTACTACCGGTGAACTCTGTTAGGGCAGTTTAGGCTGCCCACCATGGGTTCCCTTAGACCCATAAACAGCACTGGGTATTCCTTTTCTGTGCAGTGATGCTCTGCTTGCTAGGTATAGGTCTCCCTTTTTCCCCAACTCATTTGCTGTATTGCATTGCCTATCAGCTAAACAGACTCTCATGTCCTCAGGCAAAGTACTAAGTGCTTGTTCCCTCACCAAAAGGTCTGACAGCCCTTCAGATGTGGTGACCTGATACCCATTCACCCACCTATGGAAATTAATGCTTAACTCAGCAATATATTCACACACACTTTCATCTGCCTTGCAACTATGCTCACTAAACTTTTTTCTATAAGCTTCAGGTGTTAACTTAAAGCACTCTAATGGACAATTTTAATAGTATTATAATTTAAGCAATCAGTATCAGACAATTTAGAAATAGCAGTTACAGCTTTACCATGGACTAAGGGAGTCAGGAACCGTACCCAGAGTCCACAATACCACAAGGTAAAAAGTACAAGATAAAAATAAACAAAAAATGCCACCCAGACAGTGAATTAGACAGCAAAATCAAGTTAACGAGAAACAGATTTAATAAAATTACAATCTCTCCAGCGCTTCAGCCACAGCCTTCTAGGAGTACAAAAACACAAAAAAACACACACCTTTTATACATAACTTAAATACATCAATTAAATAATTAACTCACAATTAATTACAAAAATACTTTCCAATTGCATTCTTTGTTAATGCCCTTAGGGGCTAAAGTGCCATACTTTAAAATAAAACCTGTTTCTTTGGTCAACATTATACTGTTTACATACTCTTTCAAACGTATGAATGAAATTATCAGAATTATCACCCTCTGTAAATTGTGGAAGAAATTTACTGACCTTTGTTGTTTCTGGGGTCTGGTTACTCCCTTCCCCATTACCTCCATGACCTTGGCAAAGAGTCAGCATCTCCTTTTCATGTTGCCTCTGCCTCTCATTCTCTTCAGCTTCCAGACAGCTCAGTCTCTCTGCTGATTCTATTTCCAATTGTTTGGCCTCCAGTTCAAGTCTCTTTAACTCTAGATGGATTTTTAAGTCCTCTGTGGAAAGGTTGAAGTGTCCATTTTCTGAGAGATGTACATCCCCAAGGTCAGTCTGATTGTTCTCTGGTTGCTGGTCTGTGATGCAACTGTGACTAAGGCTGCAATCATCTCTCTTTAGTTATTTTGGCATACCCCAGTCCAAGGCTGCAATCATCTCTGCTTTAGTTATTTTGGCATGCCCCAGTCCTTTGGCTTGACACATCTCAGCCAACTGGCTCCTTGTCAGCTTGCCATACTTTTCTGCTGACATCCTTGCATGCGCTCCCTGACTAACTAAGATAACAAAAAAGAAAGAAAAAACTATTGTGATATGAAACTCTGAATGTTCACTGTGTGGCTGATCAAGAGTGCAAACACCTTCCTTAGAGACCACTGTTTATAGGCTACAGGAATTCAATATCCACAACACCGAATCCTAATATGTGGATATCCCACCACTGCCAACCAATTAATATGCGACACCCTACCACTGGCCCAGTAATTAAGGAGCCTCGATCCTCATCACTGGCAACAGTGGGAGATGTAAACACTGGGAGAATGACACGTATACACACAGTAAAGTGTCATTTCCCTTCAGAGCACACAGAGATCACAGTAAGTCTGGGGCTGGTTTCTCCCTCTTTCTCTAGAACCCCAATAAGACTCCCCACTGGCACAGCTATAGAGTTGAGATCTCAGCTGAGTGGCCAAGCCAAGACCTCCAGCACCCTTTCTGTCCAACCATTGTGCTTTGTGTCCCTGCCCAAGTAGATGACACACACACTCTTTGAGATTTGATTTATACATAAACACACACACACACACACACACACACACACACACACACACACACACACACACACACCTGGAAAAGGCTGGCGCAGGTTCACTAGCTATGCCCCCTTTGCCCAGACTATAAGTTAGTTTTGACTACCACCAGCAAAGGGTGCCCAATCTTACTATGTAATGTTAAAATTAATCCAAATGGTAGTTTGACCAAGAGCAAGGCTATTAGGAGTGGCTCACAGTGTCACCAAATAAATATGCAAGTGCACCCAGAACTTAAATATGTCTCACAAATAGTGGCCACAATGATAGGTTGAAATATATTTAATAATGAGTAATAAAAGAACAAGAACATACTCAGTAAATAATCACAGGTAAATCAGAGTTAAAAATCACAGGAAATATTTAAAACATCATTGCAGGACAGTCTAAAATAAATAAAGAAAACATCTAAGCTATACTTCGCTATATTCCTGTCTGAATCTATGAGAAATTACTGTACCCTAGTTAACTTATGGAATGACAAGCAGGCAGATGTGGTGAGGGGATGTTCTTGTCAGTTCAAAGACAAAATACAGAATGCACTACCTCTCTCAGAGAGTTCTTAAATTAATATATCAAATATTACTGCTGGGTTAGCTTGCAGGATGACATCACTTCTTGTCATCTATCAGTTCCCAGGCTTACAACCATTGATTTTAGCATCTACCTGTGAAAACACATAGACTTTAGAGCTTTTGGCAAATGGTGGAAGTCGTAAAATAATTTACATTCCTCCACATTTAAAGACAGTACAAAAAACTTCTAGTTCTAGACATTATGTCTCCTGTTGCACTCAAACTGAAACATAACATCTCTTTTATTACGTAGTTATAAAGTAATTTAAGTTTTCAGCTATTCTTCTGAAGTTAACTTCTTGTGTTTCAGTCCCCATTGTTAAAATACATATACATCTGAACAGTTACAATAGTGTATATATACATTTCTGGTCAGTTGTTGTTGTTGTGTCTTTCGGCATTTCCCGGTTAGGGGTTGCCACAGCGGAACTCCGGTCCACTAATGATTGGCAGAAGATTTTTATGTGCCGAGTTGCCAGCCCTGATGCACAACCTTCAACGAAGGTATGCCGGTTCACGCATGTCTCCATACAGAAGACGGTCTAGTTGAAAATCGAACCAGACAGCGTCTTACTATGAGGCGACAACGCTACAGCAGCACCACCACCGCAGAACTAGTATTTTACAAAATATCTCTTCCGCACACGTCTGTACAATATGACATACCGTTCTAATACCGTTGTAACACAAGCAATTGCATCATGCTGTTATTCATAAATGACACCCAACCAGTTGCAAAATTATAGATAGCTGGGCTGGCAGTATCTCCTTTTGTTACAACCAGCAAATACCCATGCTCATTTTTGTCAACTTTAGTCAATGTGATCAAATCACCTAAAGGTAGTTTTACACCATGAAGTGGCTAGCTAGCCCTGACATGGTATGCAGTCTGTGATCCGTGTATTATCTAGAAGATACTGTGCAACCTTTCCCCCGATAGGCACCATCTAGAGTCTATGATGTTGCCCATGACTCCATTTACTTTTTGGTGAGTTTGTGGTGGAAACAATTAGCATGTTTTTGGGAGGAGGGAGGAACTCCACAGAGACAGAGAGTACAAGCAAACTCCTCACAAGCATTGTCCATGGGTCAGGCAGAATGCTGTGCTGTGTGCATGAGAGGGGAAAACCTTATCCATTATGTTAGCTGTGTACAGTGATGCAGCAAGCCCAAGGAGGGCCAACCAGGGAACACAACAGTTCTTATAAATTACAGTGATCATTGCTAATTTATTGACCTGTACTACTTTGGCATTGTCATCTTACAGATTTTATCCGAAACACTAAAACTTCCAGTAGTTTATTCTTAAAATACTTCAGGATAATCCTCAGCAAATGTTATACAAGTATAGTTATCCATGCCTTTCTTTGCGGAACAGTCATCGGTCAGGAAGTTTTTCATTGTGAGAATAAACAAATAAACAATGACAATTGCCTTTATTTTTTCTAACTTGGCTCCACATAATGCAGCAAATTGTGACACTATATCTAAAACACATCAATATAATAAAAAATTCAGTTAACACTGAATTTTTATTTTGGTGGCAGAGTGACAACTGTGTGAGATTATGGGGTATAGCTTGCCCTACAAAACATCACATTTTGTGAAGAAATGTCAAAATCTGGGAATATGAATAGTTATCACCCCTACTTAATAGACTGTAGTTAAAAATACATTTGTGAAAAATAGCAGAGCAAATTTCATTTCAGTAGAACTGTGGATACATGGCTGTGACAGTGCTATGAGCTGAATTAAACTCAGGTTTATTCATCCTTCAATTCACAACCTCTTTTTCCCAGTTTTGCACAGGGGTTTGAAGCGTCACTTCAACAATGGTAATTATCTAGAGACAAGGTTTACACCGCCAACCCTGTCATGGAAGTCAGGTTTATAATATACTGTAATTTGTTTTATATTAGTAAAGCAGAACTAACTCATTGTTATGCAGCTATGTAGGAGCAAGGTGTCAGAAGTTACTTTTTTGAAAGTAGTGAAGAACATTTGAACACAGCTTCATAGGTATAAGTGTATACTGTTTTTCCGAAGTAAAATTTTTTAAGAGTGAGTATAGTTGATGCCATTGTGCCAGGAGGCAGTGTCCCTGAAATTATTTTTGAATGCAGTAAAAGGATCAGAAATTATTTGAAAGCCTATGGTGACATCTAGTGGTAAAAGTGGATCAGTGCATGGCATCAGTAGCACAAATGGAAAATAATGTTTGCATCAAGTTTTTTTTTTTTCAATAATAATTCTTTATTTTATTTTTTCCAAACAACTAATACAGTACTACCAACTACTTACAATATGTACATGAATGCTTCCAACAGTTACATAAAATCATTATAGAAGAAAAAAGAACTAGTAACTATATAAGACTTATCTCAATAAAATTCAACAGTTATTCAGTTTTTCACGGAGAATAGAGGAATGAAACTTTAAGCTAATACAATGTTAAAGATTTGTTCCCATATTTTTGTATTGTTTACATTTTTCTTATGATCACTAATTAGAAATTTATGTGCTAGAATATGTTTGGTGGCTACTATCTTGAAATTTTTCCATGATGTCTGGTTTGCATCAAGTTTTATTTCCTGTTACTTGCTGTATGTTTGGAATAGATGCATTCTCTGCAAGAGGTTGTGTTCATAATAATAATAATAATAATAATAATAATAATGATAATGATAATAATAATAATAATAATAATAATAATAATAATAATATACAGTTGAGAATGCAATGCTAGTTCCTGCAGTTGTTGCTGCTTGTAGCCAGTCCATCTTTTCCCATTCGGCATTGGCCCAGACATCAAACCTATATGCCTTAGATGGCATCGTTCCTTTATGTAACCATCTGAAATATTGGGGCTTCATTGTGTCCTGTAATATGGAGACTGCATGTTTGAAAAAAAAAACAGACATATATAAACTCCGAGGTGGTAATATTTTTTGGAAAATTCCATTTTCTCTGAGGTATGATGATCTCAAGAGTTGGTATGTATAGGTTTAGGGAGGGTGGGGTGCTTGCTCCCTGCAACATTTATTTATTTATTTGTCTTTGTTGACCGGGAAAAGTCCGACCGAGTAAAACCCATTTTATTTCCTTTTCTGCATTTTCAGTCTTTTTTTCAGTGTGTCAGCACATGGCACTGCGAGTGCTGACACTTCAGTAGGGGACAATTTAACATGCACAAAACATTCTTTCAAGCTTTTGAGCTTGCTCTATCTATTCACTGCCCTTCCTATAGCTTCATAGGTAAGTAGTAGGCTAGCTGTCCTTGTGACAGTGCTATGAGCCCAGCCATTTTCCCTTTTTGTGCTCTTGTTAACCTATTCCATTTGGGTGAAGATTGACCTTACCCATCTCATGGTCAATAATTATATATTACCCCTAATGAGAATAACTGGGATCATGCCATAGATAATCTGAGGGGGCTCATGCATGGGATAAGGCATTTAGGAGCTGTCCATTAGTAGTACAAGATGCAATCTGGGGGTAAATTTTCTACTTCCCGTCCATAGATCTAAGTTGTGCTTGAAAATGGACAGGGATGAACTTTGTTTTATGTGGATGGGGAATCTGTTCCATAGCAATGGTATCCTCTGTGAAACATACCTGTCCCTCCAAACCCTTCTATTGATGTTGCTGAAGAAGTTTAGATCACTAGACTGAGTATTTCTGATATCATTTGACTTGCTGATGTGCAATAAATCCATCACTAATAGGTCAGAGAATGCCTTGCTTGCTAGACACAGATCACTTCTTAGCAGTCTGTAGGATACTGAATATAGTGACAGGTTTCTAAAATGGTCCATGTAGAACATGTTGTTTAGACCTTGTAGCCTTTAAGTAAGGTATATCTGTGGGTGTTCCAGTTGTTGCATATATCTGGGACAGATACATGCCAAAGAGGGCATTAAATTCAATGATTGGCCTAATGAGCGCTCAGTAAGGGGGAACAATGATATCCCTAAATCTAGACACAATCTCTTTGTTTATAAGCTGTGCAATATAGAAGGACTTTCTTACAACAATAGATACATGTTGGTCAAAAATTAGGTAATTGTACATATAAGTTCCCAAATCCTGAACAACTAGGTCAGCTCTTAGGGGTGTATTGTCAATGTGGCAGCTCCCTGTGGTAGATGACTTCCCAAAGGATACAATAATGCATTTTTGGCAATTACTTTCAGACCATGATTTTGAAACCAGTTATTTATTTGAGATAAAGCTTCCTGCAGGATGGCTAAGTCATTTCGGGATTCAATGACTGCTCCTAGTTTGCAGTCATCTGTAAACTTAGTCAGTCATAGCCCTTTGTTATTGGCTTTTGCTTCAGAAAAGTAGATGCCAAAGAAGAGAGGTCTCAGTACAGAACCCTGAGGAACTCCACTGGTTACTGGTCTTTTTGTGGAAGTATTTTCCCCTATTTTGATTATCTGTATCCTATCTGTAAACCGGTTGGAAGTCCAGTGAGTGACATAAGAGTTTATTCACAGTTTATTTAGCTTTTCTATTATGCCCGAGTGAGGAATTGTGCCACAAGGTTTCACCAGGTTGAGGTATGCAGTGTATACTATTTTGCCTTCATCCATTGCTTTGGTGACCTTTTCAAACAATTCCACCAGGTTGAGTAAGCATGACCTGCCCTTGATGAATTCAAACTGAGATGGTTCTAGTGTTTGGAGGTTCCCTATGTCCTAACTGAATAATTTCATGTTAAGTCTTTCCATGGGTTTGCATATGAGGCTGGTCAGACTTATTGTCCTGTAATTGCCTAGGTATGTGGAAGGTCTTTCCTTATGCAGGGGAATGGCTGTAGCTGTTCTCAGTTCTCTTGGTACAAAACTCGTATGGAGACTGAGATTGAACAGAGTTGTTAGGGATGTGGCTAAATTGTGCTTCATGCTATTTAAGATGCTTCCAGGGATATTGTCAGGACCAGTCGATGCAGTATTTTTAGCTTTTGATAGCACTTTTAGGACTTGGTCTTGTGTGAAAGCTGGAGGTGATCCAGTTTCAGGTATATCTTGAGGGACATATGGAGAGGGGGGAGAGAAGAGTAAAGTTAAAACTAAATTTATCAGCCAGTAGGTTAGCTATATCTTCAGTCTCTGTGTAGGTAACATTGTTCACAATCAGTTCAATGCATTGTTGCATTGTGCTTTTGAGATTGCAAACATAATTAAAAATGGCTTGTGATTGTTTTTGGCTTGGGTAGCTATTTTAACCTCAGACTTGGCTTTGGTGGATTTTATTAAGCTCCTGAGTTGTTTGTTTATTTTGGTGACAAAGACTCTAACATTCTGGGAATTATTCTTCTTACTTTTCATCAAAATTATTTTCCTTTTATTCTAAATCATGTTGATATTATGGTTCTACCATATGGGTTTGTTTCTGGGGTTTGTCCTGCACTTATTCCTATGAGGTACAGCTGTATCTATGCACCTGTTTACACACTGGTATAGGGGGGTGGTGTACATTTCCGCATATTCAGTGGGGTAACTGGGTTTGGTGGGGATTTGATGCTTGCCAATGTATCACTTAGGAGTAGGTAGTTTGTCTTAAAGAAAATTCTAAAGGTACCTTGGGTGAAAGGGATCTCTGGTTTCAGTTTTATTTCGAAGGAGACTGCTTTATGGTTAGACCTAGCAAGTGATGAAGATACACAAGGGATGGTGCAAGATGCACCCATATTAGTAAGGGCAAGATCCGGGATGTTATTCCCCCGAGTGGGTACTCTGACTAATTGTTCCAGGGCATTTGCATTGACAAAGTTCAGGAATCTCTGTGCTTGTGCACTAGTGGTGGTGTAGGTTGCCCAGTCTATAGTTGCATAGTTTAGATCACTTAGGCAAATGGTATTAAGTTTAATACTGAGTGATTCTAGTTCCTATAGATAGGTGTTGTGACTTTCTTTTGTCACAGAGGGGAGTTTTATAGCAAGCTAGTATATAATATGGGGCTTTTCTGCTGGTTATTTGGACATGAAAAAGCTCTAGTGCATCATGCTGCTTTACCAGCCTTGGTGTAGCTCTCTTCTCAATATAGACTGATACACCACCACCTATTTTCCCCTCCTGTGCAGATGATCTATGTATGTGAAAGGCATTATAGCCTTGCACACCCCGAGTCCTCTCTGCTATCTTAAACCATGTCTCAGTCACAACACAGATGTCAATGTCTTCCAGGTTGAGAAAAGCTTCTAGAGAGTGCAGTTTCTTGTTCAGGCTCCTAGCATTGATTAGTAACACCTTCATATTTTCCTTTGCTTGTTTAATTATTTTAGTAGGTTTATCAGGTTAGCATTTCCTGAAAAAGGCACTTTGAGGGTGGACAGTGTCTTTGTCAGTAATTGAAACCCTAGATGAAGCAGATGCAGGCTATGACGCCTGTGCACTGGCCTAGTAATCAAGGAGCCTCAGTTCTCACCACTAGCACCAGTGAGGGGTGTGCACATTGGGGGGTATAACAGGTACCCACACAGTGAAGTACAATTTCCCTTAAGAGCACACAGAGATCAAAGTAAGCCTGGGACTGTTTTTTCCCTTTCTCTCCAGATCCCCAATAAGACTCCCCACTGGCACAGCTTCATGGTTTAGATCTCAGCCGAGTAGTTAAGCCAAAACCTCCAGTACCCTCTCTGTCCAACCAGTGCTACGTGTCCCTGCCCAAGTAGCTGACACACACATACTTTGAGATTTGGTTTGTATATAAACACACAGACACTCCTGAGGAAGGCTGGCACAGGTTCTCCAGCTATGCCCCCTCTTGTCAAGCTATAAGGTAGTAATCACTGACACCAACTACTCTTATCAGCTACTAAGGCCCTTCCCAAAGGGTGACCAGCTGTATTGTGTAATATTACTATTATCCTAATAGTAAGTGTGACTGAGCAGCAAGACTATTGGAGTGGCTTGGAGAGTATCACCAAATACACGCAAGTACTCACTAAGAGCTTAAATTATCTGTACACAAAACAGCCACGGTTGAAAAGTTTAAAAATATTTAATAATAAATAATAAAAGCACAAGACAAATCTCATCAATTCAACATAGTGCTAATCAAGAGTTCAGAGATCACAGGAAACTTTAAAACAATATTGTAGGATAGTCTGACATAAATATATAAAACAGCTAGGCTAATCTGTCTATATTTCTATCTAACTCTAAGAGAGATCACTGTTCTAAATACTACTTACATACCTAGCAAGCCAGTGCTGGTGAGTTGTTGTCAGCTTTAGACAAAATACAAAATGCTCAATTCTCCCTCTGTGAGAAAGTCTTAAATTGGTAACACACTACTGCTGAGTCATTTCACATTACATCATTCTTGACACTTCTGTGGTTTAGTTTCCCAGGCTCACAGATCTTAAAATTTTAACATTTCTTTGATCTTGCAGCTGCCAGGAAACCACAGCAATAAAAGACACTTTACATGTAAAACTTTAGTAATTATCTCTCAAATTAAGAGAATAGAAAGAATGTCCTGGCCCAGACATCCTGTCCCCAAGCTTGAGATCAAACAGTCATAAAAGGCTTCAGTTATCAGCTTTCTTCCAGCAGGGTGCACTGTGGTTACATTGCAGAAGCTCAGAACATACACAGTTTTCTTTACATTTGTCAAACAAGCCTGTGGATCATATTCATATTTACAATGACATATAATTATTTACAAAATTCTATCTAGCTAGACTGGCAGCCTTCACATATCCCCCCCGAGAACACAAGTTAGTTTTTCAAGTGACTCTTGAAAAAGTTGCTTGAGAGGGTTAGGTCTATTTGAGTATACCTTACCCCATTCCTTGTCTTGACAGTCCATCTGCATTGGCGTTGCTAACCCCACTGTAGTGCTGCACTGACATATATGCTTGCAACCCTAGGCTCCATCTTAGCAACTTGGCATTTTTTGGCTAGCTTGGTGTAACCATGTTAGGGGATTGTGATCTGTAACTACAGTGAATTTTCTTCCATACAGATAAGGCTGAAGTTTCTGCATTACCCACACTATGGCTAGACATTCCTTTTCTACAGCTGTATAGCATTCCTCCATGGGTTGGAGCCTATGACTGAAATAAACCACTGGGTGCTCTTCTCCCTCTGAAGAAATCTGGCTAAGTACAGCCTCCACCCTATGGTTCGAAGCATCCAACTGCACAAAAAATATTTGCTGTAATCTGGACTGGCTAACACAAGGGGTCCTCCCAAAGCTTCTTTAAGCTTCTGGAATGCCTGCTCACATGCTGTGGTCCATACTACCTTACCTGGCCTGTTTTTCCTTGTCAGGTCTGTGAGGGGTGCAGCTATGGTACTATAACTGGGGACAAACATTTTGTAGTACCCTGCTGTCCCTAAGAATGCCCTCACCTCCTTTTTGGTAAAAGGTGCAGCCCATGCCTGAATGGCTTCAACTTTGGCAGTTTCTGCCCTGATCTTACCACTCTGCACTCTATATCTCAGGTAGGAGACCTCTGCCATACCCACCTGACATTTGCTCTGCTTAGTGGCCAACCCTGCCCTCTGTAGTCTGCCCAGCACCTCCCTGATATGTTGAAAGTGCTCTTGCCAGGAATGGCTGTAGATGGCAATATCATCTAGGTAAGCAAGGGTAAACCCTCCTGCTCCTGCTAGGATATGATCTACCAGCCTCTGGGAAGTTGCTGAGGCATTTTACATCCCAAAGGGCATCCTTGTGAACTCATACAAGCCAAAAGGAGTCACAAAGGCTGACCTCAGTCTAGCACTGGGAGTTAAGGGCACCTGCCAGTAAACCTTGGTAAAATCAATGGTGGTAAGATACTTAGACCCACCCAGCTGCTCTAGAGTTTCATCCAACCTAGGCATGGGGTAAGCATCTGACTTTGTGACTATTTAATTTCCTGTAGTCCACTCAGAACATGGTGCTGCCATATTTCTTTGGCACCAGCATCACTGGGGAGGCTCAGGGACTGTTGGACTCTTGAATTACCCTAAGATCCAACATTTCCTGTATCTCCTCCTTCAGAGTCTGTTTGACTCTCTCAGACACCCTACAAGTGGCCTGCCTAATAGGCCTTTGGGGTCCTGTATCCACCTGGTGCACTCTGGCTTCCCAGTGAACATGTCCACAAACTCCTGTAACACTGCTCTGATTTCTCAAACCTAGGTTGGAGATAACTGCTGGGACATTGCTACCCCTTCCACCGAGGTGTCAGTCCAAGCTTCACTGAGGAGATCAGTCACCAGATCTCCCTTAGACTCCTCCTGCAATCCACTGCAGATACTCAGCACAAGGGCCTCTCTATCATGGTAAGGTTTCATCATGTTAACATAGGTTCATAAGTTGGTACTAGGCTATCAGCCCTAGGGCCTATACAAGCCTAGCCATAACAATTCCCTGGCTATTTCTTCCCACAATATTTACTTCCGTGGACCCCTGTCTAGCAGGGTGACTGACGTGATCCTCTGGGTAAATTATCTATCTCCTACCCAGCTGTCAAGGTTCCTTGTGAAGAGGGCCAAGGAGGCACTCTGCTTGACATGTATGGGCAGTCTATTCCAGAGTATGGGGAGCCTCTGGGTCAGGAACCTATCCCTCCAGCATGTTTTGTTCATTGTGATAAGGTTTAAGTCCCTGGAGCATGTGGCTCTGATGGATTGGGATTTCTTTAAGTGTAGCATGTCCAACAGCTCTGGGTTTGACATGGCCTTGTATGTTACAGTTTGTGCCCCTGCCGCCTGCCTAGCAGTTCTGCCATGTAGTTAACATCACTGACCTTCCTTACCACCTCATAGGGTCCCTCCCAGGCTGCTTGCAGCTTGTTGTGTCTGACAGGAATGAGAACTATTACCTGCTGCCCTACAGTATACTCTCTAGCTTGAGCATTCCTGTCATACCAGACCTATTTCTGTTGTTGGGCTTCTGCCAGGTTCTCCTGGGCAAAGCCCATGAGTTCCTAGAGGCTTGTTCTGAGGTTTAGGAATATGCCACAACAGATTCCTTGTGGGATTCACACCCACCCTTCCGCTCATCTCAAATTAAATCTAGAGGTCCTCTCACCCTATGCCCATACAACAACTCAAACTGTGAAAACCCTGTGGATTCCTGGAGAACCTCTCTGTAAGGAAACAAGAGATGGGGCAAATATTTGTCCCACTCCCTCTTAAACTGGTCTGCAAATGCCCGTAGCATGGACATGAGTGTAGAGTTTAACCTCTCAACAAGACGATTAGTCTGGGGATGTTAGGAGGTGGTCTTTAGGTGCTTCACCCCACAGTACTTCCACAGACAAGCAACCAGGTCTGACATGAAATTGGTATCTCTGTCAGTCAGTATTTCTTTTGGGAAACCTACAGTGCTGAAAATCTCTAACAAAGCATTTGCCACCTTTTCTGCCTCAATGGAGGACAAAGCCACTGCCTCAGGGTATCTTGTAGCATAATCCACTACCACTGGGATATACTTTTTCCCTGTGGAACTTGGGGTACTCGGGGCCCACAATATCCATAGCTACCCCCTGAAATGGCTTCTCAATCACAGCCAAAGGCATTAAAGGAGCTCTCACATTGTCTCCTGCCTTGCCTACCTTTTGGCACTGCTCACAGGTCCTGCAGTACCCTGATACATCTCTGGAAATTCTAGGCCAATAGAAGTTCTGCATAATACGCCTTTTGTACGTTTTATGCCCATATGACCTGCAAAGGGAATATCATGGGTTATGGCTAGAAGCGCCAGATGGCAGTCTGTAGGCGCTACCAACTGCTGTATTCTCTCACCTCCTAGCCCTCCCTCAGGGGTCCACTCTCTAGACAGTAACCCTTTGTCTCAGTATACAGATTCCCCCTTTCCTTGAGAATCAGGTGCCTCGCTAGCTACCTGCCTCAGGCCTTGCAATGTAGGGTCTGAGAGCTGAGCCTGTCTCATCTATTTCTTTGTAACCCTTCCCAGCTCCCCTTCCACAGGAAGTCTGGTATCCTCTGACAGCTGTGCCACACTGTCAGCCTGGGTACTGCTACACACCTCTGCACTTGCAGTCATTCTGTCTAAGGGAACATCAGTACCCACAAGCAGCTGTGGCTCACCTTCAGACTCACTGCTACAGTGTAGCTCCCTCCCTGAAGTAACCACCTCACCAGTCCTGGCTGCAAGTGTGTGGTCTAACTGGGTCTCCCCAGTCTACCAGACCCACATGCTTGTCTCCAAGCCTGGCTGCATGTAACTGCATGAGCACATGGTACTGCATTATCAAAATAATTTCCTATCAGGACATCTGCAGGGATAGCCTCAAACACACCTACTTGCTGGTTTCCTTTTCCACCCTCCCAGTCAAAGGTGAACCCTAGCCAAAGGTAATTGGAATGGGGTCCCTCCTAAAGCTCTGACTGAAGTAGACTGCCCAGGCAAGTAGTGCTCCTCTGTAACCATTGCAGGATTCACAATGGTTCCCGAGACCTGTCTATGTCAAAATGCTTAACCATCAGGATGTGCAAACTATTTTATCAGCCTACAAGAAAGCAAACCATTTCTCCTGGAATAACCAAAACATTGTCATTTCTCAAGATTTATCCCTTGAAATAAGAGAGAAACACCTCAAACTCTCACCCTACTGTGCCAACCTCATTTCTTGTAAAATCAAATTCCAAATGGAATTTCCTTCTTCATTATCATTTACCTACAAGGAAACAAAGTTCTATATGTCCTCACCCAAAGAAGCGGATTCTAGCTTTGCCAAATGCTTTGGTTCAACCCCAACCAATCGGTGAAGCCCCCGACTACTTCGCTCCATTTGCCGGAGGTTCTTACAGCCTTTCTAGTCCTTCACTGCTGTTAGTGTGTCTTTATTCGCACAAATCTACAACCGGTCTTTTTATTAATCAGCTCTTGAGTCTCCCTTGCTATGATAGGAACTCTCCTTTAGTTCCTGTTGCTCAGGGGATCCATGAAAATGGTGGTTAATCCGAGACTTGATTGATGCACCTCTGAAGCCGGACGTTGAATGGTTTACATCCTTTCTTGTCCTAGAATGGGTGCATAACCTGGAGAATGTTATCATTGGCAGTTACAGGGAGCACTTACACCTGGATGGTATGTCATTCCAATCTCCTTAGAAGTTGGTCTGTTCGGATTGGAAGGGTGAGATCCATTATCTTCCCTGGACTTCCTTTAATAGTTATGCACAGCAGAACCAATGCACTTTATTTTCTGGGATCGCGAACCTCAATCCATTATGCTGGAGTGGACCAGAAGTTGCCTAATATTAACTTGTCTATTGCAAGTCGCTAGGATATCTACGCATGTCCCTTGGCGACAAGGGGCTTACAGCTGGGGACTGATAAAAGATATGAAGGACTAGCGTTTGTAGATTGGTTGTTCCTCTGGAATTGTCATATCCCACAATTATTAATAACTGGTGAAACCTGGCTATACCCCTTCATAAATATATTAGTGTTTGCTCAGGAGAAACTTCAATCATTAATCTAAATGTTTTATATGTCAATTTCTAGAAACCTCTTGAGCTTTGTTCAACTTCTGTGTGTGGCTAGTGTTAATTATACTGGAGTACTCCAACCAGAGATTACTCAAATTATTATACAGGGTCTAACTGCTTTTAGTTGACCTCTTTCTTTTTAGGTTATTCTACAGTTTTTGGAAGCTATTTGGATTTACTAAGTAGGGTTGTTGATGGCTTCATTGGGAATTAGATGGATGTTGTATATTATTTGTAAATATTGTAGGGTCTTTACTTTTCTTTTTTATTTTTAATCCCTAAATGTATGTTGGATTCATGTTTACTTAGTGTATTTTATTTTTTCTTTCTCTCAATTGTAGGGGTTATGTGGTTAAGCACGGGGATAAAATTGAGGGAGTTTTGTGCCATATTTTATATAGTGCTGCATTCTGCAATTCATCTGAAGTTTACTCTTTATTACTTATTTCTCACAACAGTGCCTTTAAATAATATTAAATTGACTCCAAATACTCATGGATAAAGTTTGGAATATTTCTTCATGGAATGTAAGGGGGATTCATGAGAAAAACAAGAAAAATCTGGTGTTGCATCTTTTATGTAAGTCCCAGTCGGACCTTTGTTTTCTTCAGGAAACACATAAGTTAAATGAAGAATGGGCCAAGGATAAAAACAGAAAATGGATTAGAGACATTATCCCATCGGGCGTGAGCCATAATTCTAAGGAGGTGGTGATTATTATCAAAAATTCTTTTAAGCCTACGATTGTGACAAAAGGAGTTGACCAAGATGGGAGGTGGTGTTATTTTACATGTCTATCACATAACCTAAGTAATACTATTTTTAAATCTTTATGGACCTTGCTCAGGGCAACTAGATTTCATCATGAAAGTTTATAATCTCCTACTTAAGTTTCCAAACCATATATTTATCTTGGGTGGGGATTGGAATATGGTCTTAGACCCTAGCATAGACCACTCAAGTAAGACCAAAGTCTCAAATACCTAGGATTCTATAGCTCTAAGAGAGTTAATACTGGATTTTGAGTTGATGGACACAGTTTCGTTCGGATCCGACTCTGGGAATAATAACTTTTTCATCTACTTTTCCAAATGTCACCACTCATGGTCTCGCATATACTTCTTTCTAATTTCCAACATTTTAGCTAAAAGGCAAATCAAACTCTCAACTGAACCTAGATTTCTCTCCGACCATTCAAGGTTAATCCTAGAGATAGGTTTTACGCTCAACTTGTCCCCATCTTATAAAGCGTTTAACTGACCTCTCAATAGTAATTTGCTAAAGGATCAGCCACTAATTGAAGCAATTACTTCTACTTTAAAAGAACTCTTCTCTGCTTCTCGTGACAGTGATATCCCCTTTGATGTTAGATGGGCGGCATGTAAAACAGTGATTAGGGGAATCCTTATCAGGAAAGCTAGCTTTTTCAAAAAACTGAACAAAGAAAAGATAACCAACCTAGTTACAGAAATTAAGAATTTGGATGACAAACTTTTAGTTAATTACTCCTTAGACACTAAAAAAGAGCTGCAATTTAAACAAAAAGAACTGTTTGAGCATCACCAATCTAACCTTTCTCTCCAAGAATTATGTTATATCTCTAGATATTCTGAATCCTTACAAACCCCTTCCAGAGCTCTAGCCAGGCTAATAGTTAACACACCTAAATCCCCCAGAATCACTTTCATTTACCACAATAACACGCTTTACAAATCTGACGCTCAGATTACCCAACTATTTCACCAAATATATTCAGATATATATGTCAGTAATAACATGCTTCCTACTTGTGATGAGATGGAAAAATTCCTGAACGAACTTACCTTCCCAAAATTAGCCGACTCTCAGAAAAGTTTCCTATCAGCTCCGCTAGCTATGTCAGAAATTCTGGAAGTCATTGACAACCTCAAGATTGGTAAAGCCCCAGGCCCGGATGGCTTTTCACCTGATTTCTACAAATCATTTAAAACTACCCTTGCCCCCATCCTGCTCAAACTTTTTGAATCTTTCTCTAATAAAGGTATAACGGACCTATACATCAACCTCTCTAAAACTATACTAATTCCTAAAAACACTCTGGATAGTTCTAACTTAAATAACTATAGGCCAATCTCCCTTATGAATGTGGACATAAAAATTTTCTCAGCTATCCTAGCTAACAGACTTAAAAAAACTATGCATACCTTAATTTCTCTGGAACAAGCGGGCTTTATGCCTAACAGACATATGTGGGACAATACCTTAATGCTAGAATCCATAATAAATCTCACCAAAAAAGAAAGAAACCCTAGATATGCTATGGTGTTGGATGCTTGTAAGGCCTTTGACCGGGTAAACTGGAACTTTTTGTTTTTGGCTTTGTTGGGCTTTGATATCCCCCCTGACTTTATCAATATGATCAAAACATTATACAATAGTTCATATACTTGCTTACATATAAACAAGCAATATTCTCAACCGATAAAGATTGCAAATGGTACTAGACAGGGGTGTCCTCTATCTCCCCTGCTCTTTAATCTATATTTAGAAACCTTTTTCCTGTTTATCTTGCAAAAAACTTATCACTCAATTCCTAGAATTCTCAACACTAACATCAGTTTTACGGCTTTTGCCGATGACCTGAATCTTTATTTTGAACATCCTATATCTGACACTAAGAAGATAATTGAATCTCTGAATACCTTTGCCTCTATCTCAGACTACCAAATCAACCAAAACAAATCCTTTATTTTCCCGATCAACCCTATAGCACATAAACAACATCTGTTTCCTGATCTCTCCTTTCGTACAGATTACTCTCTTAAGTATCTAGGAGTTTCTTATGACCACTCTTCTTCTTCTCTTCTATAATCCAACTTATCAAAAGCCTGGCTTTCTATTTCCCAAGACATTTCGAGATGGCAACAGTTAAAACTCCCAATGTTAACTAAAACTTCTATCATTAAAATGAATATACTTCCTAAACTCCTCTATCATCTCAACTCTTCTCTATCTTCGGCTTCAATTCTTTTCTTCAACAGAATTCATAAAGCCCTTGCAAAATTCATCTGGCCAAGTCGGTTAGAATCTCATACCAAAGACTTATATTACCTAAATCTCTGGGGGGCTTGGCGATGCCCAATCTCATATTATATTACAGAATCATTCACACGAATAGAATATTCGCTATTGCTAATCATCATCCAAACTCTTCTACTTGGACTCCCTTGTGGGTCAAAGTGTGGTATAATCATGCCCTTAAAAATGATCTTAATTCTAGAGCTCTACCTTTCTTGAATAAATTAAACCTTAAGAATCTAAAGTTACATCACTCCGTGAAGGGGTTAATTAAGACTTTTCAGGAGCTGTTCCAATCTCTTAACCTAGGTAATGCTCTCCTACTATTTCAACCTATTCATCTCAACCCAAATTTAAATCTGAATGGCAAAATGATCAACTTAAGTAACTACCCATTAATTAAGAACTTTATCTTATGGGATATACATAAATTCAACCACCTCTCACTAACAGATCTTCGAGCTGATTTGGCTTTGCCCAAACAATATACTATTATCCTGAGGCAATTAAGAGAGCTCACCTCATCTTTTCTTCACAATTATCAAAGTTCTGATGTTGATCATAACCGCATAGCAGACCTATTACAAAACGTAATTAGTAGGAAAAACATGCTTTCTATAGCCTATAGAATCTTTTCCTCATTTCTAAATCAAGGGAAAATTATTTTTGCGGATTACTGAGAGCAACAGGGCACTACCCTCTCACCACACCAGAAAGCACTAGCAATAAAATCTACTCTTAAGTATTCATCCTTTAAAAAGCTTTTGTATACACAATTTATGATTATAAATAACTTATATCTAACTCCGGTCCACTTGAATAAATTTAATCCGAATGTTTCTACTTCATGCTCCTGCTGCTCTTGCCCCCGTGCTGATATCATTCACATTCTGTGGTTTTGTAGGTACTCTCACAGCATCTGGTGCTCTCTCAAGGTAAGGCTGGACAAAATGGGTTACCATAAATCTACCTTATCCTGGGAAATGGCCTTACTACACATTACCAGCCTTAACATACCTAAATTTAAACTTAGAGCCCTAATTACACTCTGTCTTTTAATAAAATCGTATATTACCAAGCACTGGATTGACCGCTCCAAGCTGTCCTGGAGGGACTTTAAGAATCTGGCAATTAAATATATTACCTCCCAAAAACTACTAATAATTAATCCCCTCAAATGAGCTTCATACCAGGAACTATGGGATTTTATTTTTCTTCTTTTGACTGACGAATAATGAGCACTACCCACATGTCACTCCACGCCCCTTGCTCACTACAAACTCTATTAACCAGATCTCCCTGCCGCTGGTGTGGGTCCCCCTTTGTGATCTTGGCCATGGATGTTTTTGTCTCTTGATTCCCCCCATTTCTTCAATATTCTGTTAGTTGGTTGGGGTGAATTGCAGTATGGTAGACGTTGTATCTACACTACCTTTTAAATCTAGTATTTGGAGTTTTCTCTGTGTGTAGCATTTCCCTTTCTTCCTTGTACACATTGGCACTTATGTATATAGGTTATGATTTTTGATCACTTATGTAGTAATGCTTAAGTTCAACTCATTTATTGTTGTAATAATGTGTTCTTCTTATTATGCCTGTTGTAGTTATTAAAGCAAATAAAGTGTGTTTTGAAAAAAAAAATTGATTCACAATGGTTATGTCAGAGGCTGTGTCTCTCTTAGCAATGGCCTCATTGCCATTCAGTATGACAGGATATAACCTCTTGTGGTAGTGTGGTACTCTTGTTGTCTCAAGACAACCTACTGTTGGCATTTTTTCTTTCCCACTTACTGGCTCTCTCACCTTTTGTTCCCCACCTTGCCTCCGTGGACATGTATATGCCACATGGCCCCACTGGTTGCATTCAAAACATTTAACCCTAGGTCCTGGACATGTACCTGGACTAGTGGCTTCCCCTGCTACTGGCAGATTCTGTTAGGGCAGTGTGGGATGCCCACCTTGGGTTCCTTTAGACCAATGAGCAGCACTGAGTGTCCCTTTCCTGTGCAGTGATGCTCTGCTTGCTAGGTATAGGCCTCCCTTCTTCCCCAACTCATCTGAAGTAGCACATTGTCTATCAGCTAACCAGATCCTCATGTCCTCAGGAAAACAGCTAAGGGCATGTTCCCTCACCACTTCTGAAGGGCTGGCAGACCTTTTGGTGAGGGCATGTTCCCTCACCAAAAGGTCTGCCAGCCCTTCAGAAGTGGTGACCTGACATCCACTCACCCACCTATGAAAATTAGTGCTTAGTTCAGCAACATATTCACACACATTTTTGTCTGCCTTGCGTCTATGCTCATGAAACTTTTTCCTATAAGTTTCAGGTGTTAGCTTAAAAAATTCTTGCAAACAATTCTTAACAGTAGTATAATCAGAAAAGTCATGATCAGATATCTTGGACAACACAGTTACAGCTTTACCATGGAGTAAAGGGGTCAGGAACCGTACTCAGACCCTTTGGTCAACATTATACTGTTTACATACCGTCTCAAACATATGAATGAGACTATCAAAATTATCCTCCTCTGTAAACCGTGGAAGAAATCTACTGGCCTTTTGTGCTTCTGGGGTCCAGTTAGTCCCTTCCCCATTACCTCCATGACTCTGGTGAAGAGTCAGCATCTCCTTTTTGTGCTGCCTCTGCCTGTCCTTCTCCTCAGCTTCCAGGCATAGCAGTTTCTCATTCTCCTCAGCCTGTAGACATCTTAGTCTCCCTGCTGCTTCTGTTTTGAAATGCCTGGCCTCCAACTCACGTCTCTTTAGCTCCAGATGGATTTTTAAGTCCTCTGCAGAAAGGTTGAGCTGTCCATTCTCTGATTGTTGTACACCTCCATGGCCAATCTGATCATCCTCCTGTTGCTATTCTCTGATGCAGCTGTGAACAAAGCTGCAATCATGTCTGCTTTAGTCAGGTTTCCATGCAAAAGTCCTTTAGCCTGGCACATCTCAGCCAACTGGCTCCTTATCAGCTTACCATACTCCTCTGCTGACATGTTTACCTGCTCTCCCTGACTAACTACGCTAACAAAAGAAATAAAACTATTGTGATCTGTACTCTGAATATTCACTGCATGGCTGATTTAGAGTACAAAAACACCTTCAGTGATCACTGTACACAAGCTACAGGAATTCACTATCCACACCACTACAAGACAATTAGTATTTGATGTGGCTAACTCACCACTATCAAGCAATTAATATTTGATGTGGATATCCCACCACTGACAAACAATTAATATGTGATGCCCATGCACTGGGCCAGTAATTAAGGAGCCTCAATCCTCACCACTAGCACCAGTGAGGGGGTGTGCACAGTGGGGGGATAACAGGTACACACACAGTAAAGTACAATTTCCCTTAAGGGCACACATATATCACAGCCAGTTTGGGGCTGGTTTCTCCCTTTCTCTCCAGATCCCCAATAAGACTCACCACTGGCACAGCTATAGGGTTCAGATCTCAGCTGAGTAGTCAAGCCAAAACCTCCAGTGCCCTCTCTGTCCAACCAGTGCTTTGTGTCCCTGCCCAAGTAGCTGACACACACACACTTTGAGATTTGGTTTATATATAAACACACAGACACTCCTGGGGAAGGCTGGCACAGGTTATCCAGCTAGGCCCCCTCCTGCCAGGCTATAAGGTAGTAATCACTGCCACCAACTGCTCATCAGCTACTAACAAGGCCCTTCCCAAAGGGTGACCAATTTCACTGTGTAATATTACTGCTATCCCAATAGTAAATGTGACTGAGCAGCAAGACTATTGGAGTGGCTTGGACAGTATCACCAAATACATGCAAGTACTCTCTAAGAGCTTAAATTATCTCTACACAAAGCAGCCACAGTTGAAAAGTTTAAAAATATTTAAGAATAAATAAAAGCACAAGACAAATCTCATCAATTCAGCACAGTGCTATTCAAGAGTTCAGAGATCACAGAAAACTTTAAAACAATATTGTAAGATAGTCTGACATAAATATAGAAAAACAGCTAGGCTAATCTGGCTATATTTCTATCTAACTCTAAGAGAGCTCACTGTTCTAAATACTACTTACATACCTAGCAAGCCAGTGCTTTGTCAGCTTTAGACAAAATACAAAATGCTCAATTCTCTCTCTGTGAGAAAGTCTTAAATTGGTAACACACTGCTGCTGAGTCATTTCACATTACATCATTCTTGACACTTTTCTGGTTTAGTTTTCCAGGCTCACAGAACTTAAAATTTTAACATTTATTTGATCTTGCAGCTGCCAGGAAATCACAGCAATAGAAGACACTTTACATATAAAACCTTAGTAATTATCTCTCAAATTAAGACAATAGAAATAATTTCCTGGCCCAGACATCCTGTCTCTGAGCTTGGGCTCAAACAGTCATAAAACACTTTACTTATCAGCTTTCTTCCAGCAGGGTGTGCTGTGGTTATATTCCTGAAGCCCAGAACATACACAGTTTTCTTTACATTTGTCAAACAAGCCTGTGGATCATATTCATATTTACAATGACAAAGAATTATTTACAAAATTCTATCTAGCTACACTGGCTGTCTTCACACAGGCCATGCTTGATGAAGCAACCTTGTCTACTGATCATATCATCCTGGGCTGACAAATATTGGACCCCCCCCCCTTTGAATGACTCCAAAAACTAAGCCAATTATTGAAGTCAATTATTTTTTGCTCATATCGCACCATCATCGTTGGAGAAGGTAGAATGCTACTGAATGCTAGGCTCATACCTGCCTTGAACACATTGTCTGAGAGCTCTTTCAGGTCTCTCTTTGTATAATCCAGGTAGGTAAAATTCATTGTCACTGGCATGAATTATGACAGAGTAATAGTGGTACTTCCTGTTCAAGGACTTGAGTGCACGTGTGATCAGATGGATCCTGGCAACAGACAATTGACTAACTGTCATTCTTTCCTTGCTCAGCCTGGTAGGAGGCACATCTGTTTGTCTTACAATGGAGTCACCTATAGCAAGAATGTTTGGTTGGGCCAATGCCTGCCTTATGGACTCAGCGTCTATGACTTTGAGACTCCCTGAGTTATGTGAGGAAGTAGGCTTTGTGCCTGTGTTCTGTTTTGGAGGTCTTTGATGTTTAGGTAAGTTAGTCTTTAGAACATTAGCATATGAATGGATTATGTGTATTGTGTTTGTCTTGGAGAAGTGTAGTGTGTGGTGCACTGCTGATGATTTTGGTGTCTGAGTTTACTGTGTGTGAAATTTTTGCCTCTAAGGACATTATATATGTACAGCTCCCACACATTGTGCTATGCTGTTTAAGCAATAGATGATCATCAGATAGCATGAGACAATTCTTACACTGTCTGACAATACCCATCTCAATCAGGCTGGCTAGAGAAGTTGTGGGGAAGTGTTAGTCCATGATACCGACAAGAATGACTGTGCAGGCAGGGGTAACTATAACTGCTTGGAATTTGGTTTTAGAATAATTTTTGGGTGGACTTGCTACCGAATATTTAAATTTCAATACAAAATAACTAGCCTGGAAATCTTCTTCTGCCACCAGCAAGAACTAGTAAACTAAATATAGTAAATACTAAAGTCAGTGTAAGATGTATCAGTATGCACCATATTAAGCAATTTAATCAACAATCATTTAGGCCAGTGGCACAGCAGATAGTGTTGTCACCTCATAGCAAGTGTGACCTGGTTTGATTCTCAGCTGGGGTGCCTTCTCCATGGAGTCTGCATGTCCTCCCTGTGTATACACTGCCTCTAGATGCTCCGGTTTCCTCCCACATTCCAAAGACAAGCAGTAGGTGGCAAAATACAACCAAAGAGTGATCCACGTGTTTTATTGTAGCAAGAGATATTGTTAATAGTAAAGAAGAAAGTTCTGTTGCTATGCATTTTAAAAAATTTCATCAGGGTAGTAATGAGGGGTTAAAAGGTATGGTGCTGGAAAAAATTAATGTTTCTTATTTTGATGCTAACAATCTCAAAAAACAGCTATTGTTTAAAGAGGCTGTTTATATTTTAAAGTTTGGCACTTTATACCCTCATGGGTTAAATGAAGAAATTAATTGGAGAGTATTTATTTAATTATTTTATTGTTTCATTATATTGGTTTAGAATCTTTTTAAGTGGATAATTAATTAATTACTTAATTATTGCCTGTTGTTTTTTTATATAAAATGTATGTGTTTCTATGGTTCTTTACTCCTTGAAGGCTACGGCCGAGACGTCAGAGAAAAAAAACTTGCTACAATAAAACTTGTGGATCACTCTTTGGTTGTATTTTACAAGCAGTAGGTGGATTGGACACTCTGAATTGGCCACAGGTGTGAGTGTGCAGCGTTGAAGAACTACTGTGGCAGGGCTAGCCACCTGGTGGTATAAACCTTGGATGTAGATGATTGTCACTGTTGAAGTAACACCCTGACCCCATGTGCAAAAAAGGAAAAGGGGGTTGTGGATGGATAGATTTTTACCTAGTAGTTTAAGGGACGAAACTTTGCAAAATGGTACTTATGTGTTTATTGTCTACAGCTAATGGAGAGGGAGAGTGAGGGAATTATGTTGTCAAATTATCATAAGGGGCAGGCAACAGCAGATACACTGGGTTTAAGAGCACAACTACAACAGGGTGGGTTGAACTATTAGAATGTAGTAGTAATTTTAAAAGAATGCTATGAAGAAGCATTTCCTTTATGTCCAGGGTAGTCTTTCAGCTTTTCCCGGTTAGGGGTCGCCACAGCAGAACTCCGGTCTGCTTATGATTGCCAGTGGATATTTACGATGCTGAATTGCCAGCCCGATGCCCAACCTTCAAAGAAGGCACGCCCATTTACACTAGCACCTACCTGCATGTCTTTAGCGTCACTCGACTGTGGGGAGGACATGCAGACTCCACATAGAAGGTGCTGCAGTTGAGAATCGAACGGGAGAACCTCTTGCTGCGAGGCAACAATGCTATGACCGCAGCTATATCCTGTATGTCCAGAATAAACCTGGATAATGTTTGTGTCATGTAATAGATAATGTAATATGGTATAGTGTAATTAAGACTGGTAGGTTACTGCACAGCATTAGGGTTATGAAATACTAATGATGTTATCGCAATCCTGGGATTGTTTCCTTTGGTCTATTGTTTTAATATGTGACTCTAACCAAGTCACTAAACCAAAACCAGACAGGGCTCCTCAGTCATAGATGAAAAGAGGCACTTGTTTGTTGTGAGTTTGTGCAAGTAACAAATAAATAAATTAAAAATGTAATATGTCACTTCTTCCCTTATCCATACTTATTTTTCAACTTTGTCTCTTTTTATTTCCCATGTGTTGATTTTGCACACTCATGCAACTCCTCCCTTCTCCCTCATTTTTTCCACACTTTCATTTGTAGCCCTATGATCCTTCCTCTTATTAAACTTATATAACCCCGGGCAGTCATAATAGCTTTTTGCTGTACTCTGAATTAGCTCTATATTCTTTTTTTTTTGTAGGGAATGCAGAACTGAATAAAACACTTTACCAGTGGTTTGTGGATAGTAAAACCACACTTCTGCTCCCACTGTCTCCATCCACACAGTGCAAACACTATGGTTAAGTTTTCTTCAGCCCTCTTTTTATACTATATTTACTATCTTGTTAAGCAAATCTGCTATTTCTAATATATCCAGTATCTATTTAAGTAAATGTCATTCTATTTAAAATTAACTCCTTATAGCGTTGCTATAGACATTGTCTACACAGCTTTTTATATATTTTTATACATTTTTAGGTCATCTGTACTCTTTTTAATGTTGAGAACAACCAAGCAATGTTGCAGTTGACTACCCAGCTTGAAAAAGTCAGTTTCAAACTTATTGGATGGGCTGTGTGCCCAAAACAGGCCATCCACATTTGGTGGGTTGAACCTCCCCTGTGTCGGACTTTGAACTTAAACAGCTGCAAAGATAAATCCCACTCCCAGAGTTTTGCATTCCCATCTGATTGTTGATGTAATCATAACAGAGAATAACGGTCTGTTACCGGAGTGAATTCTGTCCTTAGAAGATAGTACTTTACGGAACCAAGTGTCCACTTGATTGCTAACATTCTCTTTCAAGTCCTAGAATACCTAGTCTCTGCTTAGTTTTTGACTAAGGAAACAGATTGAATGCTTGTCACCATTAAAAGTTTGTGAGACGACTTTTCCTTAAGCCCCCTCTGATGTGTTTAAATAAATTATAAAAGATTTACTAAAGTGAAAATATGCTAATACAGGTATTGAACATAATATCCCCTTTTAATTTCTTAAAAGGAGTGACTGCTTCTGCTATCCACTTTCTTTTGAAGGGTATATTCCCATAAGTTATATGAAGGTGCATGCTATCACTGCAAAATGGGGCACAGATGCCCAGTAATATCCCACTAGCCTGAACAATGCCCTCACTTGTTTCTTGGTTTCTGGAATAAGCCAGTTTCTTACTGTTTCTACCTTTTCTTTTGGGACTTAACATTTCCTCTTCCTGTGACACTGCCTAGCTGTTTAGACAACTTCATGCCTATCTTCCACTTGGATGAATTTACTGTCGGTTAGTCCTGATTTCTACAGGGTGTCTAGTATAACCTATATCTTAGGTAGATATGAGTATCAGTCCTCACAGTGTATAATAACATTGTACAGGTAAGCTGCAACATAGCTGATGTGGGATATCAAGACTGTTCATTTGTTTTTTGAAGGTTGCTGAGATACCATGTAACCCAAAAAGAAAATAGTATGAGAGAAGATTCTTCCTGTGGTGAGAAAGCTGTTTTTAAAAGTATTTTAGAACAATATACTGGCATACGAGACAGAATGAAACTAGTGATGCCCACAGTACAGGAATATATGGAAATAGATCAGTCTCTCAAGCAAATGCAAGGACTGTGAATTCAAAGACGGAAAACAGGTGTTGGATTTGGTCCCCTCTGCATAGAACTTATTTTTGGCTCAATGGAAGAGTCTGTTTAAATAACACAGAAAATAAATGAGGTAAACCACAGAGTTAGATAGATATGTAAGAGAAAACCCATGGAAGGAAATACAAACTTCAGTAGTTAGTTCAGCAACAGAGAGTAGTGAATTGTGTAAGGAAAGAGAACTGATTTTTTTTTGCTTGCAGTTCATATAAATGATACAGTATCCAAATGTCAGAAATGAGAAATAAAATGTTTCTTTTAAAGAGCAACCTACCCCTGGATTTACTAATCTTCCGTGTAAGACTAGATTAGTCTTACACAGAAGCGCCATTGTAAGAGTATGATGGCAGCACACCATGCATATTAATGAGGGCACGCTGCCTCAACTCTAAAGCTTACACGGAGCGTGGACGAGTGTAGGGGGCGTGTCGGACTGCCGAGCAGTCCAAAAATCCACGCCCCTGCAATGAAGAAATGCCGCAATTTCCAGTTACATGAGCGAGTCCACTCACATGTGTACAATGTAACACTACACTCCCCCATATGTTAAACAACTTACAAAATTAAAAATAAAAATAATGTTTTTCTTCCGATATAGCTGCCCGTAGTTGCGCAGGTTTGTGTGGGTTTGCCCATTGCTTAGCTACAGTTAGCAGCTTAGACACCAGAAAAGGATAATAAGAAAAATATATGCAAATTAAGCAACATAGCAATAACGTAGTGGTTAAAGCCTTCGCACAAAGAGGAGGCATTCCCGGTTCGAGTCCCACTACTACACATTCCATTTTCTGTGGGAAATCTGTATACAAAAATATTTCCTGACATTTTTTATGTATAAGTTTTGTAAAAAGCATTGAAATGTTAAATGTAGTAGTGAACGAATTATATATATATATATATATATATATATATATATATATATATATATATATATATAAAGGTGAAATTGTTATGCATTCTGAGGCATGAGTACCCTATTTTAAGCAATATAAAGCACTGCTAAGCACATTTTACCATTACAAAGCATATTTAAATACAATTGCGTGTAGCTGTGTAACGTGCTAACCAGCACAACCGCAATGTATTTGCACGTAGCAGCGCAAAGTCAGGCAATGTCGGGCAACGTCGGGCAAAGTCAGGCAAAGTTGAGCAAAGTCGGGTAAACACATTCACACCTGCTTTACTGTTCCTTAATCAGTTAGGTCTGCCCAGCAGAAAAATAAAAAGCAGTGACAGGGCTCGAACTTAGGATACTGTGCACTATAGTCACAGTACTTGACCACTAAGCCATGACAGCATTTCACAAACATGCACTTTCAACAGTTACATATCTCTCAAAGGAATTTTAAACAGTGCCAACATCAGCTAAGCAGGCATGCCTACAGCTGAGTTTTTCCCAAAACTGGCCAATCACAAATAAGTGCGGGAAATGAGGCATATTTAAGCACCACAGGCAGGAATACTTGCTATAACTGGCTGTAGCCTCCTTCTGCTGTCAGCATTGCTGGTGTTGGTGAAGGCACTCGATTTAGAGCACGACGCTGGGGCATCCAGGCATCCAAAATTATGATTTGGCTCCTTGTCCACAATCATGAGGAAAAACTCCTGTGGTGCCAGTACCAGGGTACCCAATATAAAACAGAGGCCTGGAACAGTCTTGCCCATGATCTCACCAGTGCCACTGGTGTTCCTCGGACTGGTGAGCAGGTCAGGCACCATTATTTTGACCTGAAGCGACGTAGGGAGGATCAACTGTACCAGTGGATCCAGGAATCCCATACGATGCCTTATGCCCCAGTACTGAGTAAGTAGCCATTGTATTAAGTAGTTAAGAATTGCTATTCTTGTCTATACTATGGATATGTATGTCTCAATATCACTGCATTTACTTCACAGCTGCAGGTGACCGGGCTATGAACCAGCAAGCCCATGATGATAGGCTGCAAAGGCTGCGTCATGAGGCAGGTTAGTAATTATTCTGCATGTACTGTTATATAAAATAAATGAGAGAGCTTTCAAAAAGTCTTTTAACCCAAAAAATAAAGGTGTAATAATCCTTTAATAAATGTATGATTCATGGAGTGCATCTGTGTCATTTTCTTTGATATGTTGTTGTACTGTTGTACTGTTGCATTCTACAAATAGTAGTGCTGTATTAAGCAGTGTCAACCCACACTTGGGTAGGCCCATATAACATGGATGAAGGGAGTGCCAATAGCTTGTATGCATATGTACAGCCCTCAACTGTTGGTTTATGGCCAGCATGCACAGGTTAATCTGGCACATGAGTAGCTTAGTACTGTGTTCCCCAGAAATGTCAGTGTGCTGCCAGAAATGTAGGGAGCTGTTAACATATAACTGATACTTTCACCTAAACATATCTAGATAATTATATGAAAGTAGATCTGTCAGTGCACCATCTTAGCAGTAGTGTGTGTGAGCAACTCTCAAAATATGTTGCAGTAACATCTGCATCTTGGACAGTTTGTATGTAAGATACAGCTAATGTATATAATGATCTAGCAAAATCCAGTTGCACAATTTAAGGACATTGGGTAGTGTAATAATACATGTAAGGAACATATAACTGCATTTAATAGGAATGTAGTGAAAACTAGAAGGATATATAAGTTGTTAATTGAGCTATATTTTCCCACCCTACTGTATGTGCATAAAAAAATGCAATTCCACACCTCAATCAGTATGTCTAATCTCAAAACATTTGTTGGGACATATCTCCTATTGGTTTATAAATATTTGCATTTATTTCTATGCATGTGCCCTGTTAAAATATCACAATATTGGTGGCCTGTTGCCATCAATTCAACCTGCATGCTGTTGTAATGTCCACTATTGTTCTATATATGCATGTGTTATGCTTGCTTTTCAACTGTTGAAAATCTGGTGAGTTGGTTTAATGGGAATATTTCTGCATGCTGTTATAACTAATTGGGAATGCTGTTGACTGTTACCAACCCATATATTTATTAAACTCTCCAAAACATAGTTCGTATGGGAAGGCTGGTCCCAGTGGACCCACCTGTCCCACCTCAGATGGCCATGGCACCTGGCACCAGCAGGTCTGGTGCCCAGCCTGGGACCTCCTCCTCCGTTGGCCCTGTTCCACCTTTGGGTGGAAGCACTACAGAGGATGGGGCTCGCCTCCCCCGTGCAAGCGCGCACGGAGGGGCACCTATCACCCTTCGAACAGTCTGGGCTGTGGTGCGTAGAGAGATTGAACGTTCTGTTGCAGAACCTCTATGCCAGCTTGAGGCCCAAGTGGCGCAACTCCCGAGTGCCTGCACCTCATATACAGCTCCCAGCACAGCCACTCTCTGGGCTGTGAAGGTGCAGTGGTGACTGCCCATGGGTGGGGACCTCAGTCCCACTGTTTCTATCTGGGGGCTCATGGGCTTGCAATTTCCAAACATCCCTCCCTGTCAAAGGTGTTCACTCACCACATGTGTCATATACCGCCCCTGTATGCATCTTGTTTGTCTTGTCTGTTTACCTCCCCAACCTACCTCCCCAAATATACCTACTTCCCCTACCTAACATTCCACTCTCACCTGAAAAAAAAAAAAAAAGGCAATCTGCTCCCCAAAAAAAAAAAATTACGCCCCATACATAGCTGCCCATTTTGCACACATGTCCACTGGACTCATGAAATATTATTTAATTGGCATTACAACATACTTTGTTGTCCTCACCCCTCTCTCAGGGGTTGAAGGGTTCATATCTACCTCCAAATTTATTGCATATGCACAGCTGTTGTTGTTGAAGAAATGGGCAGCTATGGACCTTCCCTACACCCATCCTGCACATCCTGAGCTATTTTTCATACTGTATTTCCCTCTTTGTGCCCCTTTTTTCACCACTTTCCTATCTGCCCATTTTTCTTTTCTTTCAAAGAAATTAGCGCAGGGTGAGCAGGAGTAAGCCCTATTAAGCAGTAGTTAGCGGGTTTATGTGGGTTTGCATTTGGCTAAGCAATGCACAGCATTGCGCAAACCCATGCAAACCCACTTACAACTGCTTAAAAGTGCCTTAGTCACTCTGTACATGAGGGCCCTTGTTCTGCTCAGGAACAAAATATAACACCTCTGTAAGTCTTGAACCTCGGACCTTGCACACACTACACAACATGAAGTACCACTAAGCCACGGTAGATATACATCAAGTTGGTGCTTAAATAATTATATCATGCATCAGAATGAGTGAATGTAAAGGAAAATTAGGAATACCATACCGCACAACTTGTTCTGTGGATGTTGAACAGCAGTTGTTGTGGGATTACATTACATGACTGTGATAAGAGAAGCAGCCATTCTAGCAGGAAATAATGTTACACAATCTCTTTACAACCCTACACAGTATCACAGCAGAACAAACACTGGCATATATGTTTAGGGCAGAGGTCATACCTCTCAACTGTGCCTAATTTTCAGGGATGTCCCTGATTTTGACACCAATTTTAGCTCTGTCCCTCTGAATCCCTCCTAAAACTACTGACTTTGGGCAGAAAGGTGGTGAATTACACTTAATGAATAATGACAATAATTAAGAGTTAGACACTTGTGAAATGTGAACAGTCAAAAGTATGTGTTTAAGGGAATTGAGTACGTGATATTCTGCATGTATTAAGATGTATTCGTATTCTGAACTCTGAGTGAACTGTGGATAGTGGAAAAGTACGGAAAAGCAAGAGCCTGCTTGAAAGCAGGAAATGTGCCTTATATGGAAGTATATCCGATTTTCTTTCTCTGCCTAGAGATATAATGATGTGAACTGCTTTATGCCTATGGGTAAATTACTGATTGGTTAATTGTCTTATATAATGATCTAATTGGTTCATTTTATATTTTTGTACTGTCAGCAATATTAACAGTATATAAGCTTGTGCATTCCTTTGTACTGGGAGTCTCCCTGGTGCTTTCCATGAGGCTCCCACACGTGTGTAATGAAGTTAATAAATACCACTGAAAGAGAGGAAAGGATTGCATTTGTCTTTATTTAAGGTAAAGTGTAACTTAACAATTGGTGCCCTTTACTCGGATCTGAATTGAAAACAAGCTTCAGCAGTCAGGAATTAAATGAAATACTGCTAATAAAAGGGCCCATGACAGATTTTTCTGTTTCTGCTGTGTTTCTTTCATTTCCTGTATCTGTCTGCCTTAAAGATTTGGTATTATTAACTATGTAAAAATAACATAATTCTTCTCATTCAGTCGTTTTAAGGTAAGTGGCATGCATTTCTTTTCTGCTACTGATTGCGCAGTATGAGTGTGGGTTAAAATGAAAAACTGGCAACATAAGAGTAAAAGGAGATACGAGAGTGGGGAAAATGACTTTTACACAACCTCTTAGCTAGATCTGTAAAATACAGTATAGCTTTTTGTGTAACAATGGAAGCGACTGTGGGAACCATAAAAGAGCCAGTGAGAGGTACACCAGCTGGTTATATGTATTTTCATGTGTCCCGGGACAGTTGCATGTTTTTAAATCAGTGGATCGCCCTTACTAAAAATGACGGTGATCTCACCTTCCCAGAAAATGGTAGTTTTAATAAGAATATTCTGACTAATTTACAGGAAAAATTGAGGAAAAAGGAAAGAAAAATACCAGGGTTGTGCTGGGCAGCTTTCAATGAGTGGATGTCAGAGGCAAAGGAAAGAAAAAAGGATTCAGTAATTAATAGTCTTAAAGATAATCAGCAAAAATTAAAGAAACAATTAAAAAAACTGCAACACACTGCAAGCAATTTAGATGTAGCAAATGGTAAGTGACTAAAGGAACCACCCCTTAAAGGGTTATATCCGGTAAAGAAATTAAGTAAACTACAGATACCTGAATCATCAGAAGATGATAATCCTTGGTTTCCCCCACCCCCAACTGCTCCACCGCAGTATCAGCCCTTACAGGCTTAAGTAAGAGTGGCTCAACATCTCCCTAATCCTTTCCTGTCTTCCGCAGTACAACCAGGAGATTGGGTGTACGTCAAGTCCTTCTCCCAAAAGACAGAGCTTCAACCACGCTGGAAAGGGCCCTTCCTAGTTCTACTGATGACATCATCAGCTGTGCGACTACAAGGCTCACCCACCTGGATCCACATATCGCACGTCAAAAAGGTTGTGCCATCCAAAGATCAACAGCCTCTATCTTTGTCAACTCCAGACTCTCCACCTATAGCTACTCGTACTCGAAGCCATACTGTTTCAGTACCTGACGATGCCTAACGTCTACCCATTTGAAAAACCTCTACCTTCTGAAACAGCACAGGCACAACAACCATTTCCACAAAAATATTGGACAGCCATTCTACTGGTTATTATTGTCATGCTGTTATTCTTACTGTGGCCATTTCTATTTCCTGCTCCATTGACACATCACAACAGATGAGCTATTTGGCACCCACCTTTCAACACGTACCAAGCCATCAAATATACTTATGCTTCTAAATTCAATGTTTTTTAATGCTGGATCTGTACTGCCATTCCCTCCGTACATGGGGGATTGTCATTGGCTGCAGCTCCACTAAGTATCATTGATACATGGACTAGCTTAGTCAACAACACCGCTAATATTACATCCATCAAATCTATTGCATTACAGCTTTCTCTCCATCACAATGGCACTCTGTGTTTTCGACGAAATTACTCAAGTCGACATCATTGGACTCGAAAAATGGGACAAAGTGCCTGCAACACGACAACTGAATACTGGTGCAATTACACAAAAAGAAACTCAGGCTGTCAAGTCTCATTTGATGCCATTCAGCCGACATTGAGAAATGCCTCATTAAATGGCTCTCACAATATCATACTTCTTGCCATATTCCACGGCATGACCATGGGCAGCAACCATTCCTCAAACATTACCACCCTGGTGCAGGACTATTATTTTATATGCAGAAAAAAGGCCTATAAATGGCTACTGGAAAACTGGTCTGGTAGCTGTTTTTTAGGCTATTTAGTCCCAGCCATCCGACATATATCTGCTTTACCTCAAGAAAGAATTCGAAATGTTTGAGAAGTTAAAAAGCCTACCAATCCGGTGGGCCAAGTTGATGCTTCATGGATTTATCATCATGATTTAGCTCATGCTGGGACTAAAGGACTATCTCATATGGACTTGGGTGATGACGTCATATCATGGGCTGGTATAATTCCAGCATACGGAGCAGTGAAATCAATTTGGGAACTGAGAAAGCTGTCTAAGTTGCTCAAAATATTAAGCAATGCTACATTTTCTGCTCTAGAACTAGTAACTGATGAACTGACTGCTATGAGAGCTGTAGTCCTCCAAAATCGTATGGCTCTCGACTTCACCCTAGCGGCGAAAGGAGGAACTTGCACTTTAATCCAGGAGGAGTGCTGTACATTTATTCCTGATAATCAGCATGAAATTGAAAGTCATCTTGAACTTATTCAAAAAGTCTCTGAACTGTCTAAAATCAAAGAGGCCGATAGTTTAACATGGGCATGGTTAACCAACCTGTTCTCAGGTTGGGGAGGTGGACTATTAAAGTTGATTTTATTAATTGCAGTATTAGCCATTGTTGCTTTTCTTGTCATAGTTTTAATCAAAAACACCGATCTTAAAATTGATGTCTTCAAAAACTGCAAAAAAGGTGCCAAAGTTTTATATGCCTGCAGCCATAAATGTAAATGATAAAACAACAATGTATAATAATGATGAAAAGACCAGCAACATGGTTATGTTAGATTTGGAGCAAATGTATGATAGATTAAATGGTGATGCTTACACAGCATCAAATGGGGGATTGTGAAATATGAACAGTCAAAAGTATGTGTTTAAGGGAATTGAGTAAGTGATATTCTGCATGTATTAAGATGTATTTGTACTCTGAACTCTGAGTGAACTGTGGATAGTGGAAAAGTACTGAAAAGCAAGAGCCTGCTTGAAAGCAGGAAATGTGCCTTATATGGAAGTATATCCGGTTTTCTTTCTCTGCCTAGAGATATAATGATGTGAACTGCTTTATGCCTACGGGTAAATTACTGATTGGTTAATTGTCTTATATAATGATCTAATTGGTTCATTTTATATTTTTGTACTGTCAACAATATTAACAGTATATAAGCTTGTGCATTCCTTTGTTCTGGTAGCCTCCCTGGTGCTTTCCATGAGACTCCCACACGTGTGTACTGAAGTTAATAAATACCACTGAAAGAGAGGAAAGGATTGTAATTGTCTTCATTTAAGGTAAAGTGTAATTTAACACATTTCTTTTACTTCGGAAAAGGTGTATTAATTCATATGCTCTGATTCTCTCAATGTTTCAACTTAATGGCACTAATATTTTAAAGGTGTCCCTGATTGTCCCTGCCTTTTTCTTGACTTTTCCCTGAGTCTGTTCAAATGTGTACCTGATTGGTTGAGAGGTCTGGCAGAGGCAGAAACACAGAGGCATATTAGCCTTTCTGCTGTTACACACTGTGCAAATAGCTTTGGAAGGAGTTTCGGAAGCATACCCTTACGTAGGAATACAACACTGAAATACAAATGGATGTAGCCATGTATTGGTAGCAACCAACTGTAAGAATGCCATTACTCTATTGCTGAAAAGACCTGTGTGGTGCACAGACAAAAAATAACAGGCTATTCTCTGGCTATCTTGTGGATAGGTCCACAGTTGGGAGTTACGCAGACAGACTACTTGACTTGATAAACTAACATGTACACAGCAACCCTGTAAGTCCAGCAAGATAAAATCCACACAATACTACTTACTCTCTCTGTACATCTGCAACCCTACCCAAATGTAGAATATACCTGTGTGTGCAGGGTCTACCAAGGGTGTAGGTAAGCATACTCACTGTACTGAAATATGTCCAGTTTTCTGAGCAGCTTGTGCTAATGTCAACACTAAAAAAGCACAAACTGTTTAGAACTGAGTAAATGAATATTCACAGTATAGCAGTTCACAAACAATTCTTGTGCCAAAGGAATACATCTTAATAACTAGCTTTGTATGGCAGTTAATTGTAATGGTTGAAAAGAAAGTACATCTCTCCATGTATCTTGGGGTAGCATTTTGAGGGGTGAGTACATTTCTACAATGACAAGTGGGTACTGGAAGCAGCAACATTAGGTCTGAGTACAAAATGTAAATCTCTGGCTACACCTCTGGCTTCTGATATAAGAACTATACCAACCTTCTGTCTTAAACAATGATGTCCACACCAAACAAGGATGATCTCCATCTTGGAAAGCTGAAAGGGCCACGCCTACATGAGTCAGCAATTTATAGTACTGTGTTGCTATGACAGTGATTACTGCAATTACTACACAGCAGGCTGCATGCAATTAGCAAATGGTGGCCACTAATTGGTGCAGACGCCATCACATGCTCATATGCAAATTCCTACAAAAGCACGCTGCAATCTCTGCCAACAAACTCAATCACTCTATTGCAGAGAATGACAGAGAGAGAGAGAGAGAGAGAGAGAGAGAGAGAGAGAGAGAGAGAAAAGAAAAAAGAAATATTACCAAATTATACAAAGGAAAGGTATGTGACACATATGTATTTACTGGCATGTAGTAGATGTTATTGAAGAATAGTCTACATAATGTGAAACATTCATATGTGGCAGCAGTACTTCTTTATGCACAGATGTTCTGCTTAACTACTGCTATGGACACTACTGTGTGTACCTGTGGGCAGTGGGACATACCTGTGAAATGTGTAGTTCAGCATTAAATGTCAAAGATCTGATCCATGTTATCTGCATTCTGTACAGTAGTGTGGCCAATGGCTGTTGGGGGAATTAGCGCTGACATTATATAAACATGGGTGTGACAGAACAACACATGCATGATAGTCATATTAAAGTGTAGCTTAGCATTGGCAACAGCTGTAGCGGTCTAGTATGCTTATCTAGCATCTGTTGCCATATAAATCCCCCCCTAATGTTAGTCTGCATTCATATGTGACACCTGTTTGTGTTGCAGCAAGGCCCAACAGTTCAGCTGTGAGGTCCAGGGACTTACAATGTGGACCATGTGTGTGTATGCCACACACATACGGAGAAATATATATGTGTCATGTACACCTTGAATTTCACCACAAACCACAAAACAGAAAAAACAGTCCTGTTCAACTCAAATGACCACCACTGGACAATCACTTAGCGCTTTCATTCACTTTTAATTTGTGAACTTCTTCAGCAATAAATATACCCTACCTAAACTTCCTTTTATATCTAATTAACAATTAATTACAGGAAATGACATAACATAACATTCAAATACAAAACTTATATACATATTTACTAATATAGTTAAAATAAATGCTAACTAAAAAAACTAAATGTTGATATAAAATATACATACATACATTTTTTTTTTATCTAGTGTCTAACTATATTAATGTTTGTATTTTAAAAAAACATTTCAAATTTATAGTCTCATTCAAACCAGGTGCACTATCTGCACCTAGGTATAGCTGCCAAAATGCTTCTTTACACTCTAGTATATTAATGTCTCCATTTAAAGGCACTTTTTCCAATTTTTCTAACACAAAAATTCAAACTATTTGAAATCGGTACATGTTGTTGCATGTCTTGCTAAATAATTTGTTTTATCTTTCTGTTTGATTGCTAAATTGTGCTCATAAATTCTGTGTTTTAAATGTCTTATCGTTTTTCCTATATAATAACTTTCACAGGACAAACATGTTGTTATATATACCACGTGTTCACTATTACAATTGTAATAGTCCTTTGCCCAAAAAGTAATATTAGAATAACTAAGAGTCACAAATGAAGAATTTGTTACAAACCTACACTGTTTGCAATTATGACATGCAAAAGTGCCCTTTTTATTACTTTTTAACATAACTGAACTAGTAGTGATATTATTTCCTGATTCTAGCATTGATTTAATATTAACAATTTTCATATATATATATATATATATATATATATATATATATATTCACATCTGTATATGTTCATAGAGCAGAGGACATATTGCAACTGTTTGCGAAAGGGGAGATATATATGTTGGTGAAGGTTAGTATGCACATATTTATATGTAGGTTTTAGTGTGTGACAAACAAGACAGCATACAGTGCTGGTATATGACATGTGGTCGTTAAACACTGTGGGTGGTTTGTTCATTTTGCAATGTTGAAGCCAGTAAGGCCTGCTAAAGCTACCTGGGCTATGAACACATTCAATGCATTTATCCCAAGACTGTGCGATTTTATTACATTACTGTACACCTTACATCCTTTGTATAATTGATATTCTCACTATGAAAGTTGAGATGTATATGTGCCTATATATATGTATATGTAGACAAATGGATGTGTATATGTATATATACATATATATATATATATATATATATATATATATATATATATATACACACACACATATATATATATATATATATATATATATATATATATATATATATACTCATACACACCTACATCTCCTTGTTGCAATAGATTCTCTGTACTGTTGACTGACTGTGATGGTCAATATGTTTGTGAATATGTCAAAGATATGTATCTGTGGGATAGCTTAGTGGGAAACTGTTTATGTTATGGTATTATGGGTCCTTGCTTTGATCCTAGCAAAAGCTGTGTATTCTGTTGCTAGGCAGAAAAAGGGCTATTGCATACAGTGTGATTAAGTCCCTTGGTTTTAACTAGGGTGTGTCATTGGAGGCTAAAGCACTACATCTATGATTATTGATTGGTACCAATGTTGAATGCAAATCCTGTGTGTACTGTAGTACTAAGTGAAGCTCTGGGCCTGTACAGCAAAGTATGGTGTATGCCCACATTGCTTGCATCCACTGTTTTGTGTGGTCCCTGTATTCATCACAGATTACATTTCTCAAGATTAAGGTTGTGTAAGTACTGACACACAGTACTGTATAGTACACACTGAAAGCTTATCTGGGTTGTCATACCTTTGTGTCCTGTAATTATGCCTGATGTGTGTGTTGGTATATCTGTAACATGTCCTGCTAATGCATATAACTGCGTATCTAGCAACATTCCTAGTGTACTACAGCAGTATGTGACCTATATTTCTAATTGTGCACATATTTTGGCCACGGGTTTGGCATTAACAAGTTGTTTGGTATAATAGTAATACATTTACTGGACCTTACACTGATTGTGATGGATGATATATTTCTTTACACATAAGCTTGATGTATGTCTGCTGTGGCTAGGAGGTGCATCGTGTTGCATACAGTGTGCCAGGTACTCTTGTATAGTCTTATATAGTGATTGTATATTGTTGCTGTGCAGAACATGGTTCATTAGATAGAGAGTGAGCAAGGCACTTTCAAGTAGTTGTGGGGTGAGCAGTGATAAGTGGCAGTTACAGTGTTTCACTCTCGGTTAGCTTATAGGTTGCTATATATGGCAGTTTAGTGATATCTGTACTGTATAATGTTAAATGTGCCATATGACTTGCTCAGACATATTTTTGTATTTATGCCTTCCAGGGATCATTGCCCACCACAGGAGCCCAAGTTACAGTAGTGCTGAAGATGATATGATAACTAGTAGTATGATTCAGCACTACCATCTCATGTTTTCACGACCTAGCCAGGACCAGCAGGAGTGTACTACAATGTGGCAAGATCTTGTCCACAGGGTCAATGAGGTAGGCCTGCATAACCGGACATATGAGCAGGTACGCCACCACTGCAGTGATCTTCTCAGACATGTCCATCAGCGTGCCGCTGATGTGCGTAGACAACAGCTTGCAACAGGGGGTGGTGTTAATATCCACCCCCCCCCTCGCCAGAGTGGAGGAGCTGCTCATGAGCCTGGTGGCACCTGCCCAACAACAACAACAGCAGCAGACATACACCATGATGGAGGTTGGAGCCACCCAGCAAGCACACATGGAGCATGCAGGTAACATGGCATATCTGTAGACTAATGTTATCTGTATTGGTAGATCATGCATATGAGATGTGGAGTGTGTTGTTCAAAGATGTGGAGCCTGTTGTTGTGCAATACTGATCATTTGGAACATAATCTGTAGCCCTGTGAATATAAACTGTTGTTGTACTGTAAGATTGCAAACACACAGTAGCAATGCCACAGTTGTGGCCACTGGCAAACTGTCTCATCTCTATGTAGGTACCTCTGGGGTGACATCAAGGCAGCGGACAGATGCTGGTGAGTGTGTTCTACATTTATTATTGTAAATAAAAAGTGCATGTCATAGTTAAGATGTAGGCCATGTACACATGTAACACACCTACCCATAATGCATGTTGTGCATGTTTGGTGTAAGAGCATGCACATCTCACTAATGTGATTAGCTGCCTCAAACACATGCAATACCCAGACCATCTCAAACAAATGTGGCTAGACTGTAGTGACCATTGGATAGGCACAGTTGATACTCAACATGCACATAACATACACATCTATGTCATACACAGAGCATTTTAACATGCTACACATAAAGGATTCACAAACCCTCTGTAAAGACACACTCCAGTATCCAAAATCTCATCCACACATTACACATAATATACCTGAGGGGTAGAGGCCTATAAACCAAACCACGGAAAAGGACAAAACACTCCACTAGGTAAAAAAATGATGGAATTGACTCTCCTCTGCTATGAACACTGAAAAAAGTCACCAACCAAGAATATGATAGGAAATAAAATCAAGTATTTAATGCTTAAGCTTCTCCAAGCTTTTTGTCAGCATAAATATAACAACTTCTTCAGAAATACAGAAACAACGTCACCAAAACCTTCCCCTTTAAATACATGAAACTCTTAACAATTACCATTAATCACTTATTACAAAACCTTATGAATAATAAATAATAAAATTGCCTATATTAACAATTGTTATACCCACCCCAAACGAACATTACAATAATAAATATAGTTAAATATAAAACAACAATAAGTATCAGTTTACTGAAAATCCTTTCCATTTCCTACTATTCAAAAAGCTGACAATTTACAGATTCAGTGATACTAAATGGTTACATGTATTCAAGTTGCTAAAACTAACATAGACTGTAATATAAGTCAATATAGAAAATAGAAATTAAAATTAAAATAGGTATTACCAAAGTGCAAAAGCAACCGGTAAAACCAGTTTGCAATATGTAAACTAGTGAAAGAAAGAAGCTTCAATAGAAAAAGCCTCAGTGAAAAACTCAGTAAAAATACTTTTTTAATATAGTTTTTTAAGGTGTAGTTTTTTAGTATTATCTCTTTAGACTCCTCAGTTTCAACATACATGTAATGGATAATTTACCATTAATACCCGGGTGGTGACAAGCATCCAGTCTCAATTGCCAAATCAATTCTCTAACTTCAAGGATGAGTGAATCGGCCCCACCCCTGCCATCCAACTGAATTTGGTCAATAGCTGTAAATGAAAAAGAATGAAGGGGGTTTTCCATAACATGTTTTGCTAGGGCATTATCCAATTTGCCCTTCTTTATAGCATACAGGTGTTCATAAATACATTCCTGCAATTTACTGTCAGTTTTCCCAACATATAAAATAGGGCAATGTGTACACCTAGCTAAATAAACAACTCGCGAACTCGAACAATTATATCTACCCTGTACTTTGTATCTGATATCTCTTATGATGAAGACAGACCCTGTGTAAATGTACCTACAATAACGGCACATATTGCATTTAAACATACCAATTCTGGCATCTGCAATCTTAGGTTTTCTCTCTAATAAATCTTTCAGGTTTGGACCTCTTCTAAAGGTTATCTTAGGTGTTTTTGTGTTTTGTCCCTGAATGATTCCTTCCTGCATGATTAAATTCCAATTTTTATAAATAATGGAAATAATTTCCTTAACAACCATACTATACGTTAGAATGAAACTACAGGGATGCAATACTCTGACTTTATAGCTAGGGTTAAAAATATCCCCCTGGTGGATTGACGGAGTTCAAGATGGGGGTATAGAAACCAGATTTTCGTTTGTTCTGGACCTCTATGATTAAGTCCACTATGAGACCCTCTGGGTATCCTCTTTTTATAAAGAGACTTTCCATGACTCTACATTCTTCCTCAAACTCTCTCTCCTTAGTGACCATTCTGGCAGCTCTTACCAGTTGACCTTTGGTAATAGATTTTCTCTGGCTAAAAGGGTGACAACTGTTAAATTGTAGATAACTATTTGAAAAAGTTTCTTTATGGTGAATCCTAGCAATAAAACAATTTCAACTTGCATCCTTAGATAGCTCCGTATCTAGGTATGAGATCTTGTCTTTCTTGAAACTAGATATGAACTTTAAGAATTCTGTAGAATTGTTGAAATGGTCCAGGAGAACCACAGCTCGTTCGCTATCACCTTTCAGGATGATAAAATTATCATCCAAAAAGCCTAGAGGCCTATCCTGGAGCATTTAAACACTCTGCAACACACTACACATTCATGTCAGGGAATTGCTCCTTATTGGCCTCCTTACAAACTCACATAACAACTGGTTGTGAAATGGTGAATTTAGCCAAGGTAGTACAGTTCCGGCACAGCATGATTAGTGCTGGTTTGTGAAACATTTGTAGCCTTGAGTGACCACCTGATGCTTCATGATGATGGCCTATGGTATTATACCCCATCCAGTTATTGTAACCACAGTACTACACATAGCTGTCATTGCTACACACCATAATGATGCATGTGTGCACACATATGCACCTCTAAACAGTATGCATACCAGTCACCATTTGCACAACTGACACATATATGTCTTGTGATGCTATTGAGTGGCTAGGTCATATGACACATATTGAGTATATGTAGTGTTTAAATATGCAGTCGTATTTTAGCATGCCATGTCATGGATGAGACTGGCATGTCCATAATATGATCTACACTCACCATAAGTACCGTACATTGGGTATGTGGCCGAATAGTATTCCATCAATTATCCATGCACCACTGATGTTGTGTGAATATTCAAAATGTATGTGCTAAAAATGTGTCCACAATTATTTGCTAAAGACACAGAGGCTGTAATCAGCATTGGATACCTATCTGACACACAGATACACATCCAGCAATGGTATGTACACCTGTGAGTTATGCTGCATAGTACATCACAGAGTTATGAATACCTGCACAGCAATGTTGTGTCAATGTATGCATTGTGTTCCAGGGGGAGGGCTATCACCTAATAACAAAACACATGCATCAAAGCCATGTATACTGTTAGTAACAAGGACTGACTACACTTGCACTGCATGCTGTTGAGCAACACATGTTCTGTATGCTGACATGTGTGATGTGACTGTTTTGCTTGTGATACTGTTCCCCACCATCACCTGCTATTGTGTATGTTCTGTGATTGCTGGGGTTGTGTGCATCTGCTTTTGGGAGGAGTGTAGTTTTGTGTGTGTGCATGTGCGCATGTGTGCATGTGTGCATGTGCGCATGTGTGCATGTGTGTATGCATGTATGGGTGCATGTGTGCATGTATGCATGTGCACATGTGTGCATGTGTGCATGTGGTCTGAAGTCATTTTCAGGTCTTAAAGTGTGCTTCCTGTTTTCCTCTCACAGGTGGCGAGGTGGGGCTGGTTCAGTACAGCAGGGAACCTGATGTCACTGAGGCAGACAGTGATCATGAGGATAGGTGTGTTGAGGCACAGGCAGGTTTTTCAGGGTCTGTTGTTGGGCCACCAGTTGACAGTACACAAGTCTCCACCCCATCCATGCACACAGTCATACTACCTGTACATCAATCATCACCATTGCCCTTAGCTGAGGGACAGTGTATGGTTGGCACTGGCCAGGACAGTGTGCTATCTATGGCACATGTATCAGGACACAGCAGCCATAGCCAGATGTCAGGAATGGTACCACATAGGCAGATGCCCAGGGGTTCTCATCAGAGCACTGCTGGTCATCATGCCCCTGGCAGACGTGCCACACCTCTTTCTACCACATGCATGTTCCAGGCTGTCATGGAGGCACAGGCAAGAATGGAGCAGTACACCAGACAGGGGCTAAGGGCACAGAGGGTTCATTACACCTCTATAAATGACAGTATCCATGACCTAGCAGGTGCCATATGTAACTACACTGAGATCATTGATAGACATTGGGGTGAGACATTGGATGTCCTCCACAATGTCATGTCCATGTGTCAGGACAGTGCGGGACAGTTGAGACATCAACATGGACATATGCCAACAACATCACCAGCTGAAGGTCACTGTGGATGTCCAGCAAGTCACAGCTGCTCCCGTAGTGCCAGTACCAGCCCCAGCAATGTTGGGGGGGGGCTGTCCATAGACTGTCCTAGCAGATCACATGCACGTGTCTCTGGTCAGTCCCAGCAGATACCTGGATCCAGTGGACATTTGTCAACCTCTTTGGATAGTACCCAATCTGGATTAGTACCTGATACTGTCTGTAGCACCCCTTCCAGGCACAGGTTCCGTATCCATGGCCAGAGACGTTGATCTGTAAAGCCTGCCAGGTACAGTCTGTAGCTGTCTCACAAATCCCTGTATATGGCAGCCACATGGTGGAACTGTGTGCATGCAAACACACACACATAAACCATAAACCTAGGGCAAACATATACTCGCAAACATGACATCAACATTGGCCCATAACAGTACTCATGGCCCTCACACACACACTCACACACACATGTCAATTGTATGGCTCAGTGCAGGCCTCTGGCAAACCAACAACACACCCTGTACATATGATGAAACCTGTGCCACCTCCTGTCATCTGTAACATTGATGCAGAAACAGGCTAACATGGTGCTGATGCACAGGGTGACTTTAATAAAGTATAGCAATAGTTGGATGTTTAGCATGTTGTCAGCAGTAAAGTGTAATGATATCCTTGAAGGTGTATGATGCATTAAAGCTGTAATTAGCAATTCTGTATTGTTTTCACCACTGTTTAGTCCAATTGTGTTTTATTTGCCCATGTGCCACTTGGGTGATGTGTGTAGTTGTGTCAGCATGCGTTATACAGTGAACAGTAAGTGTGGGGTGTGTGCAACATACGTTTGAAGGTGTCCATTTGTGAACATGGTGGAGGTGCACTGTCTGCATGTACATGCATATTGGACACATGGGCAGGGTGACATGCCCTGTATTGGCCAGTGTTAACACTCCATAGTTTCTGTTGGTTTCCAGTATGCATTGTACTACACACATTTTGGGACTTGAGTACTCATGTGTGTGTGTGTGTGTGACACGTGTTGACATTGTGCTGTGGGTGATGCTGCTGTTGCTATCTGTCATTGGTTTGCTTTACTAAGGTTAACACTGTCCCAGCTGCATAATCCTTTAGTAATGCACACTGTTCACCTAGAGGGTTGCATGGACCATGCTATCACAAACACAAGAAATTCTCACTTATACAGTAAAAGTGCATTAGTCTCATGGACACCTGCCATAAACTAAATATATAATAGAAGGTGTGAATCTGTACCAAAAAAGAGTTACATACCAAGAAGGGATAACCTCTCTGGTCAGTATCATTGGGAAAATAGAAGCCCTCATTAAACATACAAGGCAAGCTTCAAAATACAAAATGGCAAGGATTCCAAAGACAACATTAAAACTTTCTTTAATGTTGTTTATAATCTACAGGGGAATTCTCAGATTGGGTCACAGTTAATGTAAATGGTCACAAAGTACACTTATCTGACTGACGTTACCAATTTCTTGTCAGACAGTTTGAATGCAGATTTCACCACCCTGTCATTACACAAGGGCCACATTTCCAGACCTGAAAAATGTAAAACCTGATGAGTCACAGACACTCTAGTTAAAACATCTCTTTACCAAAGTCCAAACCACAGTGGAAATGGTACTGGACAGTGTCCCTGGCTGCGTCATACACAGGCTGACATATGAAGTCACCACTCACCTAAACACTCTGTCCAGATGCAGTCTCTATACAGGTTACATACTTGTGGAATGACGCAAGGTAATGGTGTTCACAGTCCACAAGGGTTGAGCTACAACGTCTTCTTCTTCTTCTCCTTTTGGATGCTCCCATTAGTAGTCGCCACAGCAGATCAACTGTTTCCATTTCTTCCTGCCCTCTGCATCTTGCTCTGTCACACCATCCACCTGCATGTCCTCTCTCACCACAGCCATAAACCTCATCTTAGGCATTTCTCTTTTCCTGTTACCTGACGGCTTCATCCTTAGCATCTATTTCACAATATACTCTGAATCCCTCCTCAGCACATGCACAAACCAACTTAATCCTGCCTATCTGGCTTGGTCTACTAATCTTCAAACCTGGGCTGACCCTCTAATATACTTATTCCTAATCCTGTCCACCCTCATCACACTCATTGCAAATGTTAACATAAATTGATTAAGGGTAGAACTGCAACAGATCCTGGTAACTCTCACCCTATAAGCCAGACAAATGTTATCTGGAAGGCTATGGAGTACAGCATTATGGAACTCATTAACAGAGACATTATGAACCTGCAAACACTGCACCATACCCACTTTGATTCTCTAAAGGCCAGATCATGGCTCCTACACCTAGTAGACTTCAAGCCAGTTAACAAGGCTATAGGTGAGGGAGGGGAGGTCCACACAGCCAAACTATAGCTCACCAGCAATTCATACCCAGCCCACATTCTGGTATTATACATAACCTCAACAGACTGACCATAAACGATTGTTAGATGGTGGACTGACAACTGACACACAGATGTAGGACACACAGTAACATTTGCAGCCTCCATGTACAATTCTATGCCAGTAACAAGTGGTATTCACCTGCACTCAGTCCTGGGGCCACTCCTGTTTGGCATATAGCTTTCTTAGATACAAGCAAACACAGTAGGGATATGTCTGCCCACGTTTGATGAAAATGCATATTGTGGGCTATACTTTATTCTCCAGATGAGACACACATCCTCCAAAAGGGTATCATAGAGACAGATACCTGGTGTCAGACTCATGCTGTAAAGCTATAAGCCAAAGAAAGCATAGTTATCCACTTTTAGAAAACAGAGTATCCCCAGAGTACCACATAGGTAGTAGTCCCCAAAATGTGGAACAGGTACTAATGTATACATAGAGCCATGTGTTTAGTCATCTCTCCTTTGATAATCACATTACCAAAGGGTTTTGAAAATCCCTCTGTGGAGCACATAAGCAATAAAGGGTTTGCATGTAGATCCACAGAGGTTGTTGCACACCTATAATGATTAGTCATCTTTGCCAGACTTTTCTTGCTTTGGAACAGGATTCAAATATTCCTAAAGCATAACCCCCCACTCACACTCTTCAATAGAAACCGTGATGAGTGGATGTGAAACAGAAGACGTAACCCAGGGATCACTGCAGTGGCTAAGCTTGTCGCAAGCATACAGAAGTGACCTAAGGTCTGGAAAGCGCCAGCACGCTCTTGCAAAGATAACAGATGCTTTCATGGAGAAAGCAGAGCACCCACCTATGAAATAATTGAGGTCACATGTATGTATATGGCTTTGCCCCACAGCTACCTTACATGTGTAATGCACATACAGTTGTCATTGTGATATGTCATACACTAGAAAAATCAAAACCCACTCCACATTGACCAAAGGTGTCACACACCTGGAACACACACACACAGTCAGCAAGTGCAAGATTCAAACTCCTTCCTAACTACATTATGATACTATAGCAGTATGCATTTACACGACGCGCTATACACATTACTGAGATTCACCTTCCCACAGGTATATTTGTAGAATGGTGACAACATCAGACTTGACAAAGATGAGTATACCACTTTTAAGGGGTGTGAGTAGTCTCCAAAAAGGTTGCTCCTCCCCAGGGTGGCACACACACTCACACACAGTTGGCAAGTGCAGGATTCAAACCCCATACCTAAGTACATTATGATACTACAGCAGTACGCATTTACAAAATGCACTATACTCATTACTGGGATTTCACCTTTCCACAGGTGTATTTGTAGGATGGTGACATCATCAGACTTGACAAAGATGAGTATACCACTTTTAAGGGGTGTGAGTAGTCTCCAAAAAGGTTGCTCTCTCCCCAGGGAGACACAGGCACACACACACACAGTTGGCAAGTGTGGGGTTCTTAATCCAAACTAAGTACGTCTTTACACTTCAGCAAGTAATATGGAGTTACAGGGTGCAGTACAGACATTACTTGCTGACAGTTTGCCCAAAGTTTTTTTTCCCATTTGCTAACCTCAGCAGGCTTATCATACTAGGTGTATTGTGAGTGTATTGTATGCATAGGCCATGACCATATCATATATGGGTTGATGCACCACATGCTGGCACACACACAGGCTCAAACTGGTGGCTAAGCTCTGTCAACCCAATACTGGACAATACAGTCAAGAGGAGTAGGGTCATACAACCACAACACCAACAGTCTCACATAGACCTACAATATAAGCACCAGCAAAACACACACATAAATACACATTACCATACTCGGAGAAAACAAATATTAATCTTAAAAAGAGAGAGTGTCCTCCTAAGCAGACAAGCAAGCAAAATGCACCTCCAAGCACACACCAGAAAACACATAATACACCAAAGCAGTGTGCCTCACAACAGGCCCTAAGGCAAAACAACATGCCCAACCCACTAGTAATAGGTGACTCCATAGTCAGACACACAGATGTTCCACTCACACGGCTGGACAAGGGGAAGGTTACTGTCAGTTGTCTGTCAGGTGCTATGATCCGCCACATAACACAAGCACTTACATCACTCCAGAACAGGTACATATAAGACGTGTTCTTTGTACATGTCAGTGTGAATGATCTGAGACATACCTCCCAGGACAACATGACAAGAGATATATAGTAGCTCTATGATCAAGTAGCCCAGGTTGGTATGACCCTGACCTTGAGTAGCATCTTACCTTCACCTACATGATATTGCAATATAAAAGAAAGATGATAAACTTCAACAATTGGCTGAGCTTCTGCTGTCATTCAAAGGAGATCCATTCTCTTTCTGCCTGTGATGACATGATAGACAAGCCTCGTTGCTTCGCTAGAGATGGTTTGCACCTGTCACCCCTATGCTTCTGAATACTGGTCAAGGCTGCTGCTGTCCCCATATTACCTTTTTTAGGCAAGGCTCAAAGGTTCATAGGTTCATAGGGTCATAGGTAGATACTAGGCTATCGGCCCTGGGGCCTATACAAGCCCAGCCAAAAAGGTACCCTGGCTTTTGCCACCCAAGAAATTTATTTTCCTGTTCCACTGTCGAGCAGAGACACAGAAGTGATCCCTGGGGTGAATTTCCTATTTCCCATCCAATCATCAAGATTTTTCTTGAAGAGTGCTAATGAGGAGCTTTGTTTGATATAGATATGTAGTTTATTCCAGAGTATGGGAAGTCTCTGGGACAGGAATCTATCCCTCCGGCATGTTCTGCTTATTGTGGTGACAAGGTTTATGTCCCTAGAGCGTGTAGCTCAGAGGGATTGGGATTTCTTTAAGTGGAGCATGTCCAACAGCTCTGTGTTTGACATAACTTTGTATGTCAGGCAGAGATCACCTCTGAGTAGACAATATGCGACAGAGTAAAGCTGGAGTTTTTTGAGACGGTCTTTGTAGGGCATGTGTTTGAGGCCGGTAATTCTCTATGTGAGGTATTTCTGCTGCCTTTCCAGTTGTTGTAGAGTCTTGTGAGGTACATACCTAAAGGGGCGTTGTACTCTGTAATGGATCTAATGAGTGATGAGTAGAGGGGAACAATGACCTCTTTTTTTCTGCATGAGAAACCTTTTGTGATGAGGGGTGCCACATAGAAGGATTTCCTGACTACTGTGGCAATGTGATTATCAAAGGAGAGACTACTGTCCACCTGTGTCCCAAGGTCTCTTATCACACTTTCGGTGTTAAGTATACTACCGCCTATATTGTAGTTCATGGGTACAGAGTTTTTACCCAAGGGGATGACAATGCACTTTTTGGCATTGAGCTTGAGGCCATGGCTTTGACACCAGGCATCTGTCTCAGTGAGGCCCTTTTGTAGGATGTCCACATAGTTAGTACTTTTGATTATGGCTCCTAGTTTGCAGTCATCTGCGAACTTCATTAGCCAAAGACCTTCTGTGTTAGCCTGTACTTCAGCGAAGTAGATACCAAACAGCACAGGACCCAGGACTGAACCCTTTGGTACTCTACTTGTCACTGGTCTGAAGTTGGATTTGGAGTCTGCTACTTTCACAGTGTGGGTTCTGTCAGTTAGCCAGTTGGCAACCCATCTTGTGACATACGGATTTATACCTAGTTTAGTGAGTTTATCTATAATTCCAAAGTGGGGGATGGTGTCGAAAGCCTTGGCAAGATCTAGATAGGCTGTGTGAACCACCTTTCCCTTGTCTACGGCTTTGGTGACTGCTTCAAATAAGTCTATCAGATTTAGTAGACATGATCTGCCTTTTACAAACCTGAACTGGTTGGGGTCCAGAGTTTGGAGATTACCAGTGTCTTTGTTTATAAGTTCCATGATGATACTTTCCATGGCCCTGCAGACCAGGCTCATCAGCCTAATGGGGTGCTAGCTCCCGGGGTCCGTGGTGGCTCCTCCCTTGTGTAGTGCGATAACCATCGCTGTGCGCCATTCAGCAGGCACAAAGCCTGAGGTCAGGCTATGATTGAACATGGTACTTAGGTGTAGTGCCAGTTCATTCTGTAGTTCATGTAGAACACAGCCTGGGATGTTGTCTGGTCCCATGGATGCTGTGTTCCTGGCTTTGGAGAGTGTGGTTTACCTGTGCAGCCGTGATTACAGGAACTTTGCATTCTTCTAGTATAGAGATGGGCTCTTTAATGGGTGAGAGGGGGGTAAAGTTAGCACTGAACCTATCTGCCAGGATGTTGGCAATATCAGTTGGGTCTGTATATTTAGTGCCATTGTGCTGTAACTCAGAGCAGATCTGAGTGTTGCCATTGAGATTCTTGACATAGCTATAGAATGCTTTGTGGTTGTCTTTAAAATCAGTGGCAATTTGGTTTTCGTAACTAGCTTTGGAGGATTTTATCAGGAATCACAGCTTCTTACTGAGGCTGACCAGGGAGCTCATCCACTAATTGGATTTTACTCTCTTTTGCAACAGTTTCTTCCTTCTGTTCTACAGTTTGTTTATGGCAAGGGACCACCAGATTGGCTTCCTTTTTTTGGAGGATAGCGTCTTTGTTCTGTTTGGGATAGCACGATCCATGCACTCATGTAAGTGCTTATAAAGTGCAATTGTGTAGGATTCAGTAGTCATAACTGTATTGTCCATCTGCATGGGTGTCATGAAGTTCACCACTTTTGTCTTAAGAAGCAGGAAGTTGGCTTTGGAGAAATTTTTTAACATGGTTTCCTTAATGGGGGGTGGGTGCAGAATGTGGATATGTAGGGTAATTAGCTTATGGTCGGATCGGACGAATGAGGCGTTGACTTCAGATGTGTCACTCAGGACAAACCAAACCCTGTAACCAACACAAATAACCAGAAAGTGAGCTAAATGCTACTCATTGCCAGAAGTCTCAGCCTCCAAATGCACACATTCGAGGCACCTCTCAGTATGGAGAATATTGATATCTGTGCAGTCACAGAAACCTAGTTCAAGGCTCCAGAGAATGCACCAGCACTACCAGGATACTACTCATTCCATACCTTCCAGCATCAGAACCTGGATCATAGCACATAGGGTGGGGATGTATCCATATTCATCATGGATACCTACACCTCTCTCTACATCCTTTCTACAGGATATGTACCCATAGAATGTTGCACAGCAACATTCTTCCCACTCCACAGGGGTGGAGCCACAAAAGACCCTTGGCATTCCCGCTCTATGAGCCTGATGAGTCTGATCTGCAAGGCAGTGGAGCCAATCATAATGGAAGCCAACAATAAAGACATTGGGAACCTTCACACAGTTGAGCACACCCAGTTTGGCTTCGTCAAATGCAGATCATGCCTCCTGAACTGGGTGGATTTCTTTGAGACAGTTTCCCAGGCTACAGATGATTGAAAGGAGCTCCACACAGCCTACCTATGCCTCACTAAGGCCTTTGACACCATTCCCCAGTCAGGTATCATAGATGAACTCACCAACCTGGGCATAAATCCATACATCACAAGATGGATTGCAAACTGGCTCACAGATAGATCCCACAAATTAAGAGTTTCTGGCTACATGTCAGACTCTAAACTGGTAACAACTGGTGTCCCCCAGGGTTCAGTCCTGGGGCCCCTTCTGTTTGGTATAGACTTCTCAGAAGTACATGCCAACACAGGAGGGTTGTGGTTGACTAAATTTGCTGGGAACTGTAAAGTGTTTGCCATAATAGATTCCCCGGATGACACAAATATTCTCCAGAAGGGACTCTATGTGACAGATGTGTGGCGTCAGAATCATGGCCTTAACCTCAATGTGAAAGAATGCATAGAAATCCCCTTTGGGGAAAACAAAGTACCCACAAATTACCACATAGGTGTTACCCCCTAAAAACTGACAAGGTAATAAGGGATCTGGGGACACAAGTAGATAGTCATCTTTTCTTTGACAACCATGCTGCAAAAGTGATTAGGAAATCCTATGTGGCCCACCTAATCAACAAAGGGTTTGCATCAGGATCAAAAGAGGTAGTGGTGGCCCTCTACTCTTAAGTCATCAGACCCATCATTGAGTACAATGCACCATTTTGGATGTACTCGACTAAGCATATCCAGCAGCTGGAGAGACCACAGAGGTACCTCACCAAGAGGATTACTGGCTTCAAACAGTTGTGCTATGCAACACAAATGGTAAAACTAAATCTGTTCTCTGTTGCGTACCGCCTACTCAGAGGCACACTCTGCCTAACATACAGAGCCATGTTCAACACATAACTGTTGAACATGCTCCATCTAAGGATAACAAAATTGAGTCGCACTACACACTCCAGGGATATGAACCTCATCACAACAATGAATACAACATGCTGGTGGGATAGAGTACCATCCCAGAGACTTGCCTTACTGTGGAACAGAGTCCCAATGTACATCAGACAGAGTCCCTCACTGACACTCTTCAATAGGAACCTTGGTGAGTGGATGGGAAACAGACAATTCACGCCAGGCATCACATCAGCAGCCCCACTAGAAAGGGGCTTAGGGTACTAACTATTAGAACTAGGGCTTAAGAGACTAACCAATGGGGTGGTTACAGCTGCTCAACTTGCCTAGGCTAATATATGCATTCGTGAAGATAATCTACTACATACCTATGAACCTATGTGACAGGTACATGTCTACAGATAGTAGAAGTACCTTCATTGTACAGTCATGTTATACAGCAGGCACATGCACCACATACACTGTAATGCTTACAGATACTGGTGGCTATTATGTACAGTGGGTGAGATGTGCACCTCGTGTCTTTTGTGCCATTGGGATGTGTGCTGGGTGGGACAGTCCTAGATGGTTCCTTGTCATGGTCACCCTCTTAATCACATCTCTGCCCATCCATCTTTGGCTTATTATACTGTGTTCCCCCTACATATATAGGTACATAGGTAGGTAATAGGCTATCTGCCTGAAGGCATATATTAGTATGGCCAGAGTGTGCAGCTATCACCACACATGGGTTTAGTTCCCTATGCCTCTGTGTAGTAGAGCTGATGAAGTGATCCATGGTGTGACAGTTCAGTTTCAGATACACTCATCAAGGCTACTCTGGAATAGTGTCAGTGAGGGACTCAACTTAATGTAGGTTGGGAGCCTGTTCCAAAGCAAGGAAAGTCTGTGAGTTAGTAATGTATCCCTCCAACATGTTCTATTTATTGATGTGATGATTATATCCCTAGAGCATGTGGCACAGTGAGCTTGGGTTTACTTCAGATAGAGCATGTACATCAGTTCTGCATTGGACATGGACCGGTCTGTTGGGCAGAGATTGCCTGAGTAGACAGTATGCAACAGAGTACAGATTGAGTTACTTCAGTCTTGTTGCATGGGGCAACTGTTTGAGGCCAGTAATCCTAATTGTTGAGGTACTTCAGTGGTCTTTTCAGCTGCTGAAGGTGCCTAGTCAGATGCATTGCAAGTGTGATGTGGCACTCTCTGATGGGTCTGATGACTGATGAGTAGAGGGAACCTCCTTTGACCTACATACAAAGACTTTGGCAATTTGTGGGAACACATAGCATGATTTTCTAACCACTTTGTGAATGTGTTTTTGAAAGTATAGATGACTATTCACATGTGTCCATAGATCCCTTATTATTACCTCCATATTTAGGGTGTTGGCACCTATGTGGTATTTGTATGACTGTAGCTCAAGGCCATAATTTTGGCACCACATCTGTCTGACTGAGACCTTTTTTAAGGATGTCTCTGTTGTCCTAAACATCGATTATGACAACCTTTTTGCAGTCATCCATAAACTTTGCTAACCATAGCCCTCATGTGTTTGACTGTATTTCTGAAAAGTATACACCTGACAGGAGGGATCCCAGGACTGAGCCATGGGGGACAGCAGTTGTTACCAGCTTACAGTCCAACAGGGAGACCACAATTCTTACCTTGTGGGATCTATTTGTGCCCCAGTTGGCAATCCATCAGATGATATACGTGTTTATGCACAGGTGGTTTAGTTTGTGGATACGACGTGTGTGGGATGTTGGAAAAGGGCTTTTCACGGTCTATGTAGGCCGTGTGGAGCTCATTTCATTGATGTATGTCCTGGGTAACTGCGTAGAAAACTGTCTAGCAGGTTTAAGGACCATGATCTGCCCCTGACCAAACCAAAATGGGTAGGGTTGGATGTTTGTAGGCTCCCAATAGCTCTGTTTATGAGTTCCATAATGATGGACTCCATGGCCTTGCAGATCAGGCTTATTAGGCTTATAAGACAATAGTTCTCATGGTCTGTTGTGCACCAACACTTGTGGAGTGTGCCAAATGTTGCTGTAACCCATTCAGTAGTTTCATATCCTGTACAGACGGTGAGTTCCAACAGACTGTTCAGGTGCAGGGTCTGTTTGTTTTGGAGTTCACATATGACACAGCCAGGGACACAGTGTCATCCCATACACACCGTGTTTTTAGGTTTGGATAGAGCTGTTTAACCATTGTATATGTGATTTCTAGCTTTTCACAATCTCCAGGTATGGTAATGGGCCTTTTTGTCAGTGAGAGGGGGTAAATATGTATGAACCTGTCTGACAAGATGTTGGCAATGTCAACCATGTACATGTATTCATTTACACTTTGCACTGACTCAGAACATATATGAGTTTACATTGATATTTATGACATAGCTAAAGAAAGCTTCATGGTTCTCTATGGACTCTTTGGCAATATTTTTGGCAGAACATGGCTTGGATAATGTTAAGAGTGCTCATTGTTTCTTGATGATACTGATCAGAGATTTATTGATCTTCTTTGGATTTTTCTTTGAACAACTTAAGTACTTGTATTATACAGTTTGGTTATGACAGGGGTCCAATATATTATATGGGTCTGTTTTCATATCACTGTGTGCGCAAGGCAGGATTGGTGAATAGTGACATGTGTCTGGAATAAGAACTGCAACTGCCAGATATGTGTGGCCCAACTGCCAGATATGTGTGGCCCACTGCTGTACTCAGACATGGCCTTAAGTGTGTGAGCATGCTCAGTATGACCTTTCAGTATGTTGTTGACTGACTTGCTAAATTTGTTTAAGTGTGTGAGCATGCCCACTATGGGCATATATATATATATATATATATATATATATATATATATATATATATATATATACTATATATGTGTGTGAAAATTCAGGTTGGTTTTTACTTCAGGGCTCACCTTTGTGTTGTACATCGACAGGAAGCACGCTGTGCCTGCAGGTCTTCCATGAGTCAATTTGCATAGACTTATCAACATTTCTACATACAGGGGGGACAGCTATTATTTGTACATTTCTACCTGGGGGGGGGCACACCTGACTGTTACTGTGGGTGTACATAGGATGAGGGGTACACCTGACACTTAAACACATTTGGTAGGCCTGCACTGCTAGGTCAGGTACTCCATTTCAGTCTGTACTGTTGCCTATCGTACTGGCTTGAGGCATACCACTGTACAACAGACCTTAGCTTCCAATTACACACATATTAGTTTGTGACTTCATAGCTTACTCAAACCAAATCACACTGCCTGGCCTGCTGTTATCTGCCTGCATTGGCCTGGGGGGAGGTTACTCATATGCCTCTTCAGAGGGCATGATACAGCATTTGTTTGTGTTTGCGTTTGTCTACAATTGTCCTGCTGGCTGTGACTGTTAGGTGCTGCAGGGCTGCCTATGTCGGATGCACATAGTACACTCCTTATACATGTTTGAAAACAGGTAGTGTGAAGTTAGGCATCCCTTTTACTGTATGTGCGAGTCAGAGAGAGGTGTCATTTCCAGGATTCCTACTGAGTCAGTGTATGTGCTATGCGTTGCCTCTTTGCCAAGGTCAGGGCATACTGGGCACGCCTCCTTTGGCCTACTGGGGCAGGCTCAGGTTGTTCCTCCTCCTCCAAGTCACGCTGTTCGTGTGCAGGCCTTGGCAGTGGTGGGGGGCTGTTTGGCCCTGCCCCATGCTGTTCCTGCTGCAGCTGTTTCTGCAGGATCATATTGTGTAGCATGGCACATACCACAACAATTTGGGTACATGTAGTTGGTGAGTACTGCAAGGCTCCACCAGATGTGTCCAGGCACCGGAACTGTGACTTGAGCATCCCAAACACATGCTCAATTATGTTTCTTGTTTGTGCGTGTGCCTCATTATGGAGTTCTTGTTCAGGTGTGTATGCATTTCTGATGGGTGTCATCAGCCACGGCTCCAGTGCATATCCAGCATCCCCCACTAGTTGACCATCAGGGATGTCCCCATTGGCAAATCTCTGGTACAGCTGGGTCAGATGCCAAATGTGGGAATCGTGATAGCTTCCAGGGCATCCAGCACACATTCATTATTATGCCCTGGGCATCGCACACAAACTGGCAGTTGATGGAGGGGAAGCCCTTGCAGTTGATGTAGACCCTACCCCGCTCACCGGGTGGTGCTTTGATGCATATGTGCGTGCAGTCTATTGCACCCACTACCTCAGGGTAATCTGCTATTTGGTGGAAAAGATGCATATTGCTGGCCAATGCCTCACGGGAATTGGGGAAATATACGTGGTCACCGACATGTGCTGACATGGCATCCAGGAACTGGTGGAGTACCCTGGATGCTGATGCCTGTGAAATCCCCATCATATCACCAGTTGGTATTTGGAAGGTACCTGTAGCTAGTATTCTTAGGCCTACACATACCTTGGTATCCACTGGGATGGGTTCCCCTCTGTTGGTTCTGTGTGTGAGGTGTGGCCAGCAAAGCTCAACAATTTGCTGTAGGAGGTCTCTGTCCACCCTATAGCGCTCCACTATCTCCAGCTCATGTGTCCCCTGGTAGGTTACCCTGGGTCTGTACACTCTTCTCCGTCTCCTCACTGTGGGTTGCTCAGCAGCATTCACAACATCACCACCCTCAGCACCTTGCACATGTTGGTTTATGATAGCAAGAGCAGCCCCTAACATTTTGTCTGACTTAAGCTTTTTAAGCTTTCCCTCTTTGTATACTGCAGTGTTGCAGAGTTCTTGAGAAAAAAACAGGGGGGAATGGTGTTTGCAGAGTTTAAAGTGCTGGGCTGGGCTGGGCTGGGCTAGACTGCTGCCTGTGTAATTGGCTGATTCTGATATATTTCACCTGGCAGATCTGCTAGTTCTCCTTGGTTAACTTCCTACTACTTCTTTTCCTTCCTTTTGCCTTTCTGTTTCACCCGGGGCAGCACCGCACAAATGAGCGTAAATGTGCGCACACACTGTGTGCATGTTTGCAAGGAGTTTCCTATCTTTTAACAGTGTGCACCTTTGGTTTGAGGTTTTCAAATAGGACAACTGTAGGCAGGCCTCTTGCAATCATGAGCAACTCAGGGCAAATACAAGCCACGGTGCTCCAATTAGCTTACAGCCTGTCTGACACACCGCTTCATGATGCCACCTACATTCTACTCTTCTACTCACCTACTTCTACTCTTACACTCTTGGGACATGCCTCACATGCTGGGGAAAATTGGGATTCACTATCCTTATCCTCATTTGCATAGGATTGCCTAGTAATGCACGGTTACATCTCTCACACTGAGCTTCCCCCCCTTAGCAACCACTACTCAGTGGCCATGTTGTCTTCAGCCTGCCATTCACCTGCATGGCAAAATAAGCTTTTTAGTTAAAATGCCTATTTTTGTCTTTTTTTAAATTATTTTCTTGTTTTTATAAGCGCTGCATGTTTGCACGATGCTGCACTATGCTTAAACATCGGAGATCGGGAAAAAAAAAGTTAAATTGTTATATTTTTAAACATTATATAATGCCAATGGCCTTATATTTGGCCACTGGCATGCTTCCTCAACTGCATGCATCCTTTACTTGGAGCTGTCATAGCTCCGTTTAGCTATTTGCAGAAATGTACTCCATTACCAATGGAGTACATTTCTGCAGCTAACACTAATCTTCCACGGACAGGTTAATGTTTCCTGGATCACAAATTTACCTCATTTGCATGGCTTTCACCAGCAAATGAGGTAATTTGCATACCATGATGCTGTCCGTGCAAGAGTAGCTTTAGCAGCTCTCGTGCATGCCCCATGCCGGCTGTACCTGGATTGCACGGCAGACATATTGCCGGCTTGAGCTCCTACACTCTTCTTGCACTCTGTGCAAGCTTTCATAAATCCGGGGGCTTGTGTTTTCAGTACTACCTGGCAAAATAAATTTGACTGAACAGCATATAGAGACTAGACCAGGACAAAAAGTTAGTTAAAACCTTACAGAATACCAGATTCACAGAAACATGCAGTGCATGATGAAATTAAAACAAGGCTTAGGTTGGGGTAATAAAGGAGTCTAAAAGTGAATAGAACAGATATTAGTCCCAAAGCCTGATGGAACCACCTGATTCTGTAATGACTTCAGAAGGCTGAACAGCATCTCCAGATATGACAGCTACCCCATGGCTATGACAGACAAATTAAAAGAGAGACTAGGGGAGACACGATTCTTGTTTATACCACATTTAATGAACGAATACTGGCAAATTCCCTTACCAGCTGAAGTCAGAGAGAAAACAGCCTTTTCCAGGTCAGTGCCTTGTTTCAATATATCAGTCTCACCTTTGTTGTGCATGGTGTATCCATAACATTTCAGTGGCTCATGGATCAGGTTTTAAATCCCCGTTAGTCAGCACATTGCTGCTTATTAGGATGATGTTATCATTTACTCTGAAAACTGGAATTCTCATCAGGCTAAAGTGCAGGCTGCCTTTTATGCATTAAGAGAGGCTAACCTAATTGCTAATAATTTTAATAACAAAATGGGTATGGCTGAATTGAGGTGCTTGGGCTGAGTAATGACCAGAGCACAAAAGTAGAAGCTGGAGACTGTGATAGGCTAGCCCATCACAAGTACTAAAAAGTAAGGGTGCTGCTATGATTGGCCAGATACTACAAGATGTTTTTACCTAACATTGCAACCATAGCAGCCCCAAAACTGACTTAAGAAAAAGGAAGATGTCCCTAAAACAAGATGTGCAGTGGAATTATATAATGCTTTTAAAAATCTAAAAGAGAGACTATGATACAGCTAGTACTGGCATTTCCTGACCATACAAAACTATTTCTACTGTATGCATGTGCTTCTAAGGTGTATTTGGAGACCATGCTGTCACAGCTCTGAGATAATAAAGTCCACCTGGTTTGTTACCTGAGCCATAAATTAATCAAAGTTGAAATGAAGTATACCACAATTAAGAAGGAGTGTTAATAACAAAATGGTCTCTCTGTTTCCTTAATTACTATTTAACCAGAAGAGCATTCACATTATTAACTGATCATGCCTCCCTCATGTGGTTTCACAAGCACTAGGTGGTAACACCAGACTTTGTCAGTGAGCCCTCTCATTTCAGCCATTTAGGCTCCATGTAAAATACTGAGCTGGTTCAGCTCACCACAATGCGGATGGTCTATTGAGAGTTTAAAGGACATTCACTGGGCATGAAACTGAGAATGTTCATTGTATTGATCATTGTTGCAGAAGCTTTATTTATATGGGTTATATCCTGCTTAGGATATAACAGCCAGCCAGCTTCCAAAGCTTCAGGGCACCTTCTACATTCCCAAATAGTCAGACATCTTGAGATGAGCAGATCAAAACTTTGGGCACCAAGCCCTTCAGAGATTTTTGCAGATGAAGAGTGTGCTCCTCTAAGTCTTTAGAGGATCGACAGTCGGCTTGGTTCTGTTCCTTTGCTGGGCAGATAAATTCTCTTTTGGGAAAAACCTTCCAATTTCTAAACATTGTTTGTGTTTTATCACTTTTTTTCTCTTCAGGAGAGTTATTTTAAAGCTAGGAGTTTTATGTTTTAATGGACTGTCATGATACTGTACTATACTTTTAAACTGGAGCTCTGTTTTTCTTGTCAGTTTAAAAGTTATGCAAAATGACTGAACGGCATTTCTTGTGTGGAGAAAATTGTGTTTATTTTAATTTTTTGGGGCTGGCAAAGTGTTTTAGAAGGCTTTTTACTGTGCTTTTCTGTGAAAAAGTGACCTTTAAAGACTTGTAGTTATTACCAGCAGTTTCTGCTTATCTTCATCAGGAAAGAAGCAACATGTTTGACTTTACCATGGAACAAGCTATTGGTCCTATGGTTGATCCTTCCTCCAGTCACAAAAAGGAAAAGTAAAGCAAACAGCTTTTGCCAGCACAGCAGGCTAGCAATTTGCCCAAACCACACATGGGTGATTCTGCTGTGGCCATTGGTTGTACCTAAAGTAGTTTTTGGTAAAAGAAAGAGGGATTCCTCTTTTCCTGAAGAAATTCAAAATTATGACTCTGAACAGGAAGATGAAAGGGCAGATGCAGGTCTTTCTCCTCAGATTTTTGATTCAGAGTCAGAAGAGAGCTCAGTTTCTGTTTCTCCCTGTGGGGGTTTCTCTTTCTCTGAGAATATTGCTAGAATGTGACAGTGTTTTCAGTGGGAGATCATGGTAGTTTCATAGTCCCTCAGAAAATACTATGAATTGACCCAGAGAGAATTTTGAGAACATACACTCATTCCTCCTCTTCTGTCTGCTTTAGAGGATGTGTGTGTATTACTTTCTGCAATTCTCTTGATAGTCAACCAGCTACACCTACAAAAGCAGATAGGATGTATAAAGTTCCTCAGTCGTTTAAGTTTATGTACACAACTCCAAAATCTGATCCAGCAGCTATAGCTTTAGTTGATCCCACTGCTGCTAAACACTTAGTTAAATCCAATCCTACTCTTTCTGATAAGGGCGGGAAAAGTTATCGATAAGTATGGAAACAAAGTGTGGACTTCTGCAACTTTGCTTTTCAGAATTTGAATTGTCAGGCTCATATGTTAAAGTTTATTCTGTCTAATTATGACTGTATGAGGAACACACAGGGGCACAGACCACACACCCACCTTTGCTGAGGCTCTCAATAGAAACCTATTCAAACAGCAGAGACCTCTAAGGCAGAAATGCACTTGAACACCACAACACAGCACAAACCACAAGACACATAGCTCACCTATACAGTGTGCCCCTCAACCTAAGCCCCAAAGACAAAACAGCTTGCCCAGTACACTAATCATAGGTGACTTAATAGTGAGGCACACTGATGTCCCACTCACTAAGTTGAATAAGGAGAAAGTAACAGTCAGCTGTCTATCAGGTGCCAGAATCCGACACATAACACATGCACTCAGGTCACTCAACAACAAGCACAAGTATGACTCTGTCACTGTACATGTGGGTGTGGATGACCTGAGATGCACCTCCCTGGACTACATGAAAAGAGACATGGAGGAGGTCTCAGATTATGTGGCCCAGGCAGGTATGACCCTAGCCCTGAGCAGCATCCTACCATCGCCCAGAATGATACCACAGCACAAGCAGAAAATGACTGACTTCAACAACTGGCAAAGTTTCTGGTGTCATTCTAAGGGGATCCAGTATCTGTCTGCTTGGGATGACATGACTGACAGACCTCAATGCTTTGCCAGAGATGGCCTGCATCTGTCACCCCTGGGTTTCCAGATACTGGCTAAGGCTCTTGCCACCCCTATAGTGCCTTTTTAGGCAATGTTCCAAAGATCAAATTACCACCGTAACAGCTATAAATAAATGCAATCTGAGGGTCATGCTACTCAATGCTAGAAGTCTAAATCTCAAGATGCACTTACTCGAAGCACTCCTCAAAATGGAGATTACCGACATTTGTGTTGCAACAGAGACCTGGTTTAAAGCAGCAGAAAGCACCCCTGCACTACCAGCCTATAACTCACTCCAAACATTTTGGCCTCAGAACATGGACTGAAGCTCCAAAGACGGTGGTGTCCCCATATTCATAAAGGATGTGTACACCTCCAGACTAGTAGTCCAGCATAATGCATCTGAGATACTTCAGGAACATCTAACATTGGGTAAGACGGCGATTCAGGTTGTAGCCTGATATAGGTCCCCCACCATGTCCCAAGACCAACAAACTGGCCAACAGATTCAGTGCCAACTTTACCCCACTCTCCCCCATAAAGGACCAATCACAATACCAGAGGAATGCCAGGCACCCAGCATTACTGCAGCATAGGTTAAAGCTGCATTGTCTAAGGCCAAGAATACAGCTTCCATGGGACCTGACAATATCCCTGGATGTGTTCTACATGAACTATAAAGTGAACTGGCACTACATCTGTGTGCCCTGTTCAATCACAGCCTCACCTCAGGCTTTGTCATTACTGAATGGTGCACTGCTACAGTCATCCCTCTCCATAAAGGGTGAGTGACTACAGACCCTGGGAATTATTGCCCCATTAGCCTGACGAGTCTGATATGTAAGGCTATGGAGCTCATTATCATGGACCTAATTAACAAAGGCATATGGAATCTTCAAACTCTAGATCCCACGCAATTTGGTTTTGTGAAAGGTAGATCATGCCTGCTCACCTTGGTTGACTTCTTTGAGTCAGAGCTGTGGATGAGGGCAAGGCAGTTCATACAGACTACCTCAATCTGCCCAAGGCCTTTGATATCGTTCCACACTCAGGAATTATTGATAAACTCACCAAACTAGGCATCAACCCCTATATAACTAGATGGATTGCAAATTGGCTCACAGATAGAATGCACAGTGTGAAAGTAGCAGACTCCAAGTCAGACTGCCGACCACTCACGAGTGGAGTCCCACAGGGATTGATCCTGGGTCCTCTCCTGTTTGGCATCTAGTTCTCAGAAGTCCAGGCCAACAAGGATGGACTCTGACTGACCAAGTTTGCAGACAACTGCAAGCTGGGAGCCATTATTAACTCCCCAAGTAATGTAGACATCCTACAGAAAGGCCTCACAGAGACTAATGACCAGTGTCGAAACCATGGCCTTAAGCTTAATGCCATAAAATGCATTGTCATCCCCTTTGGGAAAAACTCAGTTCCCACTAATTACCACATTGATGGGAGTCCACTGAACACTGAAGGAGTTATAAGAGATCTGGGGACACAGGTTGATAGCAACCTCTCCTTCGACCAGCACATTGCCACTATGGTCAGAAAGTCCTTCTATGTGGCACATCTCATTACCAAGGGTTTTGCATCCAGGAAGAAAGAGGTCATCATCTCTCTCTACTCTTCCCTCATTTGGCCAGTCATCAAGTATAATGCCCCATTAGGCATGTATCTCGCTAGACACATGCAACAGCTGGAAAGGCCACAAAAGTATCTCATGAAGAGGATCCTAGGCCTTAAACACATGTCCTACATGGACAGACTAAAAAAAAACTCCAGTTATTCTTTGTCTCATATTGTCTACTAAGAAGCAATCTCAGCTTGACTTACAAAGCCATGTCTGACCCAGCTCTGTTAGAAATGCTACATCTAAATAAATCCAAATCCTTCCGCACCACATGCTCCAGAGAACTCAACCTTATTATCACAAGTAACAGAACATGCTGGAGGGACAGGTTCATAACCCAGAGACTGTCCATGCTCTGGAATAGACTTCCCATACATGTTAAGCAGAGCACCTCACTGGCCCTCTTCAAGAAAAATCTTGATGACTGGATGGGAAATAGAAAGTTCACACTGGGAATCACTGCAGTAGCTGTACTTGATGGAGGCACTGTGAACTAACGTTGGGCAGCATGATGCCAGGGCACTTCTATGGGCTAGGCTTGTAAAGGCTCCAGGGCCATTAGCCTAGTACACACCTATGTACCCATGAACCTATGAATGTTTTATCTGCAGTTTCTTCTTTTTTTTGCACAGGCACTACTCATTGTTTACAGTGTGTGCATGACTATGTTGGTACCTCCTCCAAAGCTATGACCACTGGTAATGTTATGAGGAGGTTTGCATGGATGTATTCTCTGAACTTCCCAAATGAAATTTTAAATTATGCTTTGTATAGAGATTTAGTTTTTGGACCCTCTGCTCCAGAGGTAGCCTGAATGGGCTAACCCCTCATCCAATTTTGGCAAAAACAAAAGAAACAGACTTAAAATACAGGTAAACATATGTTTAAGAAGAAGAAATGGCAAGGGGGTTCCACAAAGCGCCCTCATACCACCCAAAAGCAAGGATAGTCCAAAAAGTCTGAATGACTATTCAAGAGACCATGTGACTTCCTCCCACTCTGACCCTTTTTTTGTCCCAGAAAATCTGAATCTCCATTTTTCTCTTTGACAACAGATAATTTCAAAAAGTTAGGTTCTGAAGACCATTCATTATGGTTACAGATAGCAGTAGGAGGAAATTCTTCCTTTCCAGGGGTCATTCCTTATCCTCCAGATCAGACTATTTTGCTTCAACTGGTCCTGCATTACATGCTGTCCCAAGGAGTAATAGAACCAGTTCCTCCTTCCCAGGTGGGAAAGGTTTTTATTCAATGATGATCTTAGTGTCAAAGAAAGAAAATGCTAGTAGACCAGTTCTGGATGTCTCTTTCCTAAACTTGTTTGTGATAGTGCTCAGCTTCAAAATTATGTCACTTTACAACCTGCTATATCTTTTTCCTCATTCAAGTTTCCTGGTAACACTAGACTTAAAAGGTGCTGGCCATTATATCTCTGTTCATCCAGGCATCAGATGTTTCTTAAACGTTGTGTGTCTGGATCACATTATCAGTTCTTTGCCTTACCCTTTGAACTATCCAGTGCACCAAGATTGTTCATAAAGTGTCTAGCTCCAATTGTAGCTCATTGTAGGCTACAGGTTATCTAAATTTCATATTATATTATTTGCTTATCTTTGCAGAGTCTTTTTCAAACTGTCAGGAATCTCTCTCTCTCTCTCTCTCTGGGGTGAGAGATCTCTTACACAAGCTGGGGTTCCAAGAAAATATCTAAAAGTCTTTCTTGAGTCCTTCACACAGGATTTTGTTCCTGGGATGTCAACTAAACACCTTAGTTCAAAGAACTTTTCTTAGACAGGAAAAAAAAAACAGATCTGTATCTAGACCTATTTCTAAAGTTTTCCACTCAGACTTTGGTCACTGCTAGGGAATACCTCAGGATTTTGGGTCTCATGGCTTCTGTGATTCTCATGATACCCCTGTCAAGACTCCACATGAGAAATATGCAGTGGTATCCAAAGTTTCCTTGTTTGCAGCACTAACTTTGTCTTTTCAAGTCCAAGTGCTGGGGTTTGTCAGAAGAGAAATCATTTCATGGAGACAATAGATATCCTTAAATTCAGATCTCCCCTTCATCTTCCTGTTCAAAAGCCATCACCACAGACTCCTCAGACTGCTTGGGGAGAAGTTTCAGGAGGGATAAAAGTGTAAGGTGTGTGGGACACAAAAGACAGATGTAGGGACATAAATATTAAAGAGATGCTTGCCCTGATCAAGGCACTCATCTCTACGAATCATATTTGGTCCCCAGGACATCTTCAGGTTGTTACAGACAGTACCACAGTATGTAGTACATCAACAAGCAAGGGGAAGCCAGGCCATACCCCCTATGCAGACTAGCCATATTAGCTTGGGATATAGCTTCACAGCATAGTCTCACTCTGCAGGGATTGTACATTCCGTCAGAAAAAATTGTATGGCAGACAAGCTGAGCAGAACCAGGGCAGGCCCTCACAAATGGAAAATAGATCAGAGGGTCTTACAAGATTTGATCCATTTGTGGGTAGTTTCTCAAGTAAACCTCTCTGCCTCCTCTCTGGACAATCAACTGGCATGATTCTGCTCCAGGACTCCATGCAGGAAAACAGATGCCTTTTTTTTTCTTCGGACAGGAATATTCCTGTATGCTTTTCCATCCTTTCCACTAATAAACAAGGTACTTCTGAAGATTCAGAAGAAATCCCCCAAGTTCTTTGTGGTGACTCTCTTCTGGCTTCTGGTCCAGGCAACTGTGGCTCTCCCTTCTCTTGGAAATGGCCATGAACAATTGTCACAAGCTTCCTCACAGAATGGATGTACTCACACAAGAACAAGGGCATTTGATACACCCTGACTTAAATCATCCTCATTTGATTGCATGGATGACAGAGTCTTAATTCCCTTTAGTAACCTCTTTACTGAGGACATGCAATAGGTACTAATGGAGGCAAGAAAACATGCTACTAGAAAATCATATATTAGCAAATGGAAAAGATTTCTAGTTGGTGCCAGCAAAATGACCATCACCTATTCAGGGCTAGCTATTCTCTGGTTTTACAATATTTGTGTGTGTTACTGTCTTATGCCCTTTCTTATTTCTCTATCAATGTTCATTATCTGCCATTTTAGCATATCTGTCCATGGATCATTCTCTTTCAATGCAGTCTCATGTCAAAATGTTTTTGAAAAGGATTTTGCATAAGGGGTCTTCAAGAAAACTGGTGGCTCCTCCTTTGGATCTTAATTTTCTGTTAGAGAAATTAACCCTTGCTCCATTTGAACCAGCTAACCTGGCTGACTTGAGGTTAACATGGAAAACAGTTTTACTGATTGCTCTGACCTCTGCAAGAAGACTATCTGATTTGCAAGCTTTTACGCTGAGTCAACCCTACCTTATTTTCCTCAGGGACAGTGTTTCTTTCAGATCAAATCCTTTTTTATGCCTAAAATGGTATCTGAGTTTACATCTCCTGGTTTTCTTTCCAGAACCTAAAATGAAGGAGAAAACATACTCCATACCTTGGATGCCCACAGACAACTCAAGTACTATCTATCTTGACAGAATGAAATCTTTCAGATTCTCTGTCCACTGTTAATTTCTTGTGAAGATAAGAAGGGACAACCTGTGTCAAAACAAACTGTTTCCAAATGGTTCCCTAAGGCTATTTTTTTGTTATACTCACAATAAAAAACTATTTCATGCAGGGTTAAAACCCACTCTAACAGGCCTTGGCTTCATGTATGGCTTTTTGGAAAAGGTTTGATTCTATACGCTCTGTACATACTTTTACAATGCACTATAAGCTTGATTCCTTCTCTAGGTACAGGTCAGGCTTTGCTAGGCCCATTCTATAGGGGATCCTGGACTCTTCTCCTTCCGCCTCCCAAACATAGCAAGCTAGAGTAATCTACCCATATAGTTATGGCTATTGCAGCAATGATCCACATGGTGAGCATAATACAGTTGTGTAAGTAAACTTACCATCACAGTAGATGATTGAATGATCACTGCTGCAATAGCAGCTCCCTCCCTCCATTCCCCTTGTTTTTGTTTTTTGGTGTGTTTTTTATGCCAAGGGTGTGGACATTTATTTTTTGTCCTTTCAGGGCTCATCCTCCTTTTCGCCCTCTCTGTTGGCAGAAAAGCTCTGACAGGCTTGCTACCCAAACCTGATTTTTAGAAATTGAGCTCAAGGTGCCTAACAGTTTTGGATGTGGAAGGTGCCCTGAAGCTTTGGAAGCTTACTGGCTGTTATATCCTTGGCAGCGTGTAACCCATATAGCTAAGGCTTCTGTAGCAGTGATCATTTGGACATCTACTGATATAGCAGGTTTACTTACACTACTGTGCTTTACTAGGAACCTAAATATTTTTGAATTGGCTTTGCATTTTAAGGAAGTTTTGATGTGCAAATGTTTATGTAAATTTTTTTGCATAAAACATTCTTTTTTTTGATGAAATTTTCTTACAAGTTTCATAAAGTTTGTATGTCAGGGTCCAGGACAGGATATTTTGCTTGAGGGGGAATGCCAGTGGTTTACATACCAAAGAAACACTTGTACTATGCTTAGCATTTACTCACTCATTCAGGCTCTAGTATCTACCTTTGAGGTTTCATTCTTGGTTTAGCCTATGGAACAGCTATCAATTTCCATGGTTTTATCGCCCATTTTCTGTAATAATAATGATAAGAAGAAGGTTATCAGGGAGTCTTTGGGTGTCGGGTTGGCTGCTGTTGTGCCTCAGCTTCTGGTGGCTGACTGTGCTGTTACCATTCTTGGTTCAACATAATACTCATCATTTTATCCTGGACCCTCTGATGTAGCACCTACAGCCACAATGGACCAGAGGATAGTCACGTCCCCTGGGGCTTTTGGGAAGTCCTTGGCTGGCAAAGGAGAACCACTCTTGTTGGTCTCCGGGAAAGGGGCATATGAAGATTTTTCATTTAGCAGGAATAGAGATCCTGAATCTGGGATGAGAATACTTACTACAGTTATTTTCTAGGGAGTTTCCCAGGAAAAGTGAACATAGTGAGAACATTTTGCCTTCTTATGTTTCTATTTCTGTGGACATGGAGGATTTGCTGTGATTTACTATGGCACTAATTTCTCCCTTTTCCTTGCCTGCTGCTTCCTGAGGCAAGAAAATAAAACGGTCCCTCTCTTTCTGACTTGAATTGTCAGTCAGAAGAGCAGGCATTGCAGGAGGTGATTTTATTTCAGGAATTTCTTGTCAGTCTGAACATTCTGATTCTGAGGAAAGTAATGCTCTGGAGTTCTCTCTCTGGAAGATTTATCATTTTTTTTTTGAGACTTTATCAAAGATTAATTTTCTTCCAGTGGGAGAATGTGTTGTTGCACAGAAAATGCATTATGAATTTTTACAGATGGATATGCCTAACTCTGCAGCTGTTTTTCCTGTTTTGCCTGATTTAGAGAATATTTTTCTAATTGTTTCTAGTTTACTTGACAGTTAACCTCCTGCTCCAGGGAAATCTGACATTTTATGCAGTCTCTCAGACTCATAAGTATTTGTTTTCTAATGCTAAAGCAGATCTTGCAGTGATTTCCCTATCCAAAAACACTTCTGCTAATCAGATTGCTGCTGCTTGCCCAGTTCCTTTTGACAAGGATGGGAAAGCTTTTTGGTAAATTGGGAAAGAAAGTGTATTCTTCTGCAGATCTGTTCCTTTAACTTTCAGAATTTTAAACTGTCAAGCTCGTATGTAAAAGTGTTTTTTGAGAACATGCAAAAGTTATTGGTTAATCTTCCTTCTCCTGAGGTAAAAAAAAACTCTTTGAATGCCTTTTTAATCCATCCATCCATCCACAACCCCTTTTCCTCATTTTGCACATCTGCTTCTTATGTTACTAAGCATATTTAGTGTGATTATGTTGCTGATTCTGCCAGTGGAGCTGGTGCTACTGGGTCATGAGAAGATTTGCTTATTTATTATCAAAACTTGGCTGCAGATGTTAAAATTGCAATTATCTGTTATTTAAGGAAGTTCTGTTTGGTTGTTCTGCAGCTGAGGTGCTCAAAACGTGAGATGAAAGGGGAACTCTGATTCGAGGAGGTACTCATATTTTCAACCTTCCTTTCTTAAGACAAATTAAAATTTCCCTTCCTCTCCAGCTCCCTTTTTCAGTAAGAATGTCAAAGTGCCATTGATCAGGATTTCACAAATCAGTGACAAGTATCCTCCAAAAACAAAGGGAAATCCTAACAAAAAATAAATAGATAAATGAATGAACAAACAAACAAATAAATAAATAAAGTACGGTCCTCCAAGACAGCATAACTATTTGCCTGTTCAGGCTTCCCTCACCTTTCACCTTGGCAATATCTCCCTCTCTCTGAGCTGTCAATTTCCCTCATGGCACCTGATTGTTTCAGACAAATGGGTTCTAAAGCTAATTCAGGAGGTGCACACTTGGCAATGGGAATCCCTCCCTCCTTCCCAGGGGATTTTTCCTTGCCCTGTAAATTAAATGTTCTGTTTTCTTATAGTTCTGAATCAATTTTTTTTAAATAGTAATATAATCAGTATCTTCCTGCCAGAAGGGCAAAGGCTTATTCAAGGATTTATTTTTCTGGTACCAAAGAAGGAAGTAGACTGGAGGCCTGTGTTAGACTTTTTCTTTCTAAATCTTCTTGTCGGTACTCTAAAGTTCAACATGTTATCCATTCAGCCTCTTTTGTCTCTGTTCCCTTTACTAGTTTTCATCATAAAACTAGACCCAGCATCACAGTGATGTGGTATATAAACAAATAAACAAACAGTACCAGATCTTATCCCATTGTCAGACTTGCTGTAATGGCCTGGGAGATAGAAACTCAGCTCAATGTGAATCTTCAGGCTTTATACATTCTGTCAGAGCAAAACTGGATCACAGACAAGCTAAGGTGAACAACGACAGACCCCAAATTAATGGAAGTTTCACTCTGGGGTTGTCCAAGAATTGATCCAACAGTGGAGAGTACCTCAAGCAGATCTGTTTGCCTCCTTTCAAAACTGACAACTAAAGAAATTCTGCTCCAGGATTCCTTGTAAGCAGGCCTAGAATACATATGCTTTCTCATTCCCAAAGAGAGAAATGTTCCTGTACTGTTTTCCACTGTTTCCAATTATATCCAGGGTTCTTCTGAAGATCCAGAAGGACTCCTCAGATAGTGTGGTGGTGACTTCTTTTTGGCCCAGGCAGCAGTGGTTTTCCCTTTTCAATTTGACCAAGAACAGTTACCACATGGTATCTCACAGACTGGATTTACTCATACAAGACAGGGATTTTTGGTAGACCTCAACCTGAAAACTCTTCAGTTAACTGCCTGGATAATAAACTTTTGATACCTTTTAGGCTCTTTTTTTCTGAGTATGTACAGCAGGTACTGAAGGGAAAAACTGCTATTAGGAATTAACATTTGTGTAAGTGGAAAAGATTTTATAGTTGGTGCAGTTCCAAAAAATGGGATCCTGTTCTGACCAGGCTGCCACTGGTTCTTGATTATTTGTGTGAGTTACTATCCTCTGGCCTTTCTTATTCCTCTGTTAAGGCTGATTAACCATTTCAGAGTGTCTGCCATTATAGTTATCCCTTTTGAACCATCCACAAGTTAAGAGTTTGAAAGAGGTGTTGCATGTCTGGCCACCTAGAGAGTAGGAGACTCCTCCTTGCAATCTTAACTTTGCACTCAAAAAGCTTACTCTTTTTCCATTAGAACCAGCTTATCATGATGATTAGAGGTTCTTAACATGAAAGACTGTTTTATGCATTGTTCTGACTTCTGCTGGGAGAGTATCTGAGTTGCAAGCATTTATGGTGAGTCAAACCTACCTCTTTTTCACAAGGACAGGGTTTCATTGATAACTGAACCTTCTTTTATGCCTAAAGTGGTCTCAGAGTTTAAGTTGAGCTAGAATATTAATCTCCCTGTCTTCTTCCTGAACCCAAGAAAAGGGAAGAAACGATTCTTCTTAACTCAGATACCACCTAAACAAAAACTCAAGCCTTCAGGAAAGCTGGCCAGCTGTTTGTCTTCTGTGAAAGTAAGAGGAACCCCAGGAAAGGACAACCAGTTCAAACCAGACTATTTCAAATGGTCATACAACTAGCAAAAATAAGAAAATCAAGACCACTGGCTCAGACCCAAAAGTATTTTATTCTCTAGTGCCTTGGTACAAAACCTTCCAGGAGTTACAAAATTCAGCTAAAAATGTGCTACCTTTTGTACAAAAAACACAAACTCAGTCAATCAATAATACAATCAAACAATTAAATAAAATACTTCCGATTAACCTCTCCATTCAGTCCCATAGGGCCCAAAGTATCATATTTCAGAATAAAGACAGACTCTTTGTATAACAGTTTTTCTTTCAAAAGAATTTCATCATTTTTAACAAATACTTGCTCTAAAATACAACCTTGAAGCATAGAAAAATGACAACCATGTACATCTCTAAAATGACATGCCAAAATCTTGTCTTCCTTTTGATTTTTTATGTCCCTGATATGTTCCATTAACCTCCCTTTAAAACTTTTTGTTTTACCAATATAAAAGAAACTACACAGGCATCTTAAAGCATAAATAACCCCCTTGCTGTTACATGAAAAACATCCCCTTGGTACAAATTTGATTTTATTCACATATTCAAAGGAACATATTTTATATTTGCAAACAGAACAACTATTGCATTTATAAGTGCCCATAGATGTTGGACAAACACCTAAGTTATTATTTGGTAAAACAAAATTTCCATGAACAAGCACATCCTTTAAACGTCTTCCCCATTTGTATGACATCATAAGGTGCTTGCTTCAAATTTTATTCAAATCCCCATCCTTGTGAAGAAAATTCCAATAATATCTTACAGTACTACTAACTTCTTCACTTTGAATGTTATATGTGTTACAAAATACATGTGTTCATTCCTATTTTCAACATTCCCTCTACCCCCTCATTGACCCACAACCTGTCACCAACATTATTTCTTCATTTTAACACAAAAGGTTTTTGCTTAGCTTCTTCTATTGCTTTCCTACTATAACCTCTGTTATAAAACATAATAGAAGTATTGTATATTTCTTCCAACAAATTTATCTCAACAATGCATATTCTAATCTTAAAAATTCACCAATGACAAAGATGATAGAACGTGGGGGAGTATGACAACTAGTATCATACAATTACTGGCTTCCATCTACAAATTTCCTATGTACCACAGTACAAATGTTGCCATTATCCAAACCCTTAAGTGTCAGATCTAGATAAGAGACCTGGGTTCCATATTGTAGCCCATCAAAACACAAATTGAATGTATTTTGTTGTAAATCAGCAACAAACTGCAAAATTTCACTCTTGCCCCCTTCACATAAAAAAATTAAATAATTTATAAAACAAAAATAATATTTTTACATAATTCTTAACAAAAATTATGTATATATATACTACCTCAAAATAAGCCATGAATAAATTTGCATACATGGGGCAAATGGTGCTCCAATTGCTGTTCCCTGTTTTTGCCTAAAAGTTTCATTATTATATGTAAAAAAATTATTACTTAAACAAAAATAAGTCAAATCAACCAAATAATTTGTTAAGGGGCTATCCCCCAAAAAATACATTATAGTATGAAGTCCAGCCTTATGTTGGATTGATGTATATAAACTTTTAACATCCAGCGTTATCCAATACATGTTTTTATTCCACTTAACATGAGAAATCTTATCCAAAAAATCAAAACTATCCTTAATATAGGATGGAATTTTCAAGACATACGGTAAAAAAAATTATATAACAAAAGCCCAACTCCATGTAAGAAATATTTGCAAGCTGAAATAATGGGACATCCTGGTGGATTATTCATGTCTTTGTGCAATTTAGGCAAACAGAAAAATGTAGCTAGAACACAACCTTCACTGTTAAAGTTTTTATGTACTTCGTCATCTATAAAATATCCTAGCCAAACCCCGTTTTGTAGCAGTTCTTGAAACTTAGTTTTAGCTTGCTTATAACTTTTCATGTCACTATTTTCATATAGATTCATAGGTGTGTACTAGGCTAATGGCCCTGGAGCCTTTACAAACCTAGCCCATAGGATTACCCTGACATCGTGCCACCCGACCTTAGTTTCCAGTGCCTCTGTTGAGTAGAGCCACTGGAGTGATCCCTGGGGTGAATTTTCTATTTCCCATCCACTCATCAAGGTTTCTCTTGAAGAGGGCCAGTGAGGTGCTCTGCTTGACATGTATGGGAAGTCTTTTCCATAGCAAGGGCAGTCTCTGGATTATGAATCTGTCCCTCCACAACATTCTGTTGATTGTGGTAATGAGGATGAGGTCACTGGAGGGTGTGGTGCGGAGGGATTGGGATTTCTTTAGATGTAGCATTTCTAACAGAGCTGGATCAGACATGGCTTTGTATGTCAAGCAGAGATCGCCTCTAAGTAGGCGATAGGAGACAGAGAATAGTTGGAGTTTTTGAGTCTGTCCATATAGGACAAGTGTTTAAGGTCTAGGATCCTCTTTGTGAGGTACTTTTGTGGCCTTTCCAGTTGTTGCAGGTGTCTAGTGAGGTACATGCCAAATGAGGCATTTTACTCGATGATTGGCCTAATAAGGGAAGAGTAGAGGGAGACAATGACCTCTTTCTTCCTGGATGCAAAACTCTTAGTAATGAGATGTGCCACACAGAAGGACTTTTTGACCACAGTAGCAATGTGGTGGTCAAAAGAGAGGATGCTGTCAACATGTGTTCCCAGATCTCTTATAACACCTTCTGTGTTCAGTGGACTACCATCGATGTGGTAATTAATGGGAACCGGGTTTTTCCCAAAGGGGATGACGACACATTTTTTTGGCATTAAGCTTAAGGCCATGGTTCTGACTCCAGTGAGGCCTTTCTATAGGAAGTCAACATCACTTGGGAAGTTAATAATAGCTCCCATCTTGCAATTGTCTACAGACCTTGTCAGACAGAGACCCCTTCTGTTGGTCTGGACTTCAGAGAAGCAGATACCAAACAGGAGAGGACCCAGGACTGAACCCTGTGGGACTCCACTCTTGACTGGTCAGCAGTCTGACTTGCATTCCACTACTTTCACACTGTGGGTTCTATCTGTGACCCAGTTTGCAACCCACCTAGTGATATAGGGGTTGATGCCTAGCTTAGTGAGTTTTTCTATGAGTCCTGAATGGGGAATGGTATCAAACACTTTGGCCAGATCAAGGTAGGCTGTATGAACCACATTGCCTTCATCCACAGCTTTGGTGACTGTCTCAAAGAAGTCGACCAAGTTGAGCAGGCATGATCTATCCTTCACAATACCAAACTGTGTGGGATCCAGAGTTTGGAGATTCCCTATATCCTTGTTTATTAGGTCCATGATGATGCGTTCCATAGCTTTGCATATCAAACAGGTCAGGCTAATGGGGCGATAGTTCCCAGGGTCTGTAGTCACTCCTCCTTTGTGGAGAGGGATGACTGTAGCAGTGCCCCATTTGGTAGGGACAAAGCCTGAGATGAGGCTGTGATTGAACAGGGCACACAGGTGAGGTGCCAGTTCACTCTGTAGTTCATGTAGAACACAGCCAGGGATATTGTCAGGTCCCATGGAAGCTGTATTCTTGGCCTTGGACAGTGCTGTTTTAACCTGTGCAGCAGTAATAGTGGGTGCCTGGCAATCTACTGGTGTTGTGATTGGTCCTTTGGGGGGTAAAGTTGGCACTGAATCTGTCGGCCAGTATATTGGCAATATCTGTTTGCTCGGTATAGAAGGTACCATTGTGCAGTAGCTCTGAGCAAATCTGTATATTGCCATGGAAATTCTTTACATAACTATAGAAGACCTTGTGGTTGTCTTTACTATCTGCTGCAATTCTGTTTTCATAGCTAGCTTTAGAGGATTTGATGAGGTATCTCAACTTTTTGTTGAGGCTGATAAGGGAGTTTTTCCAGTCTTGGGACTTCACCTTATTCCCCATCAGTTTCCTCCTGTTGTAGAGTTTGTTTATGGCAGGGGACCACCAGATTGGCTTCCTTTTTTTGGAGGAGAGCATCTTAGTTCTATTGGGTATGGCGAGATCCATGCATTTGTTTACGTATTTGTACAGTGCACTGGTGTATGATTCGGCGGTCATTTATTCTGTAAATGCTCCAAGCACATTTTGTGATACTGGTGAAAATGCATTACTACTATTTTATTTCCCTTATCCGATGGCTTTATAATTAAATCCCTTCTTTCTTGTAGTTCTTTTAGGGATTTACACTCTCTTAATGTCAAATTATAACAAATATTGTTCTTATTATATAACAACTGATCACACATTGTATTCATGGCAAATTTTAACATTGAATTACAATGTGTAATTCGTTCATTAGAATAGGGGGGAATGTATCTGCTTTTCATAGGCACAACAGAAGTGTCAATAGAAGAATAAGCATTATTTTCCACATGTTCCATAGACATATTCAAATCTGAAAAAGAATGAAAACTTTCTTCCATAGAAGCATTAGCTGATGGTAACTTAACATCACTAATAGCATAAAAAAACTTAAGATGCAACTTACGAACAAAACGGAAAATTTCCTGGTTTAAAATATGTTTCCTAGGTAGCACAGTAGGAACATATTTCAGCCCCAAATTCAAAACAGCAAATTATTCATCTGACAAAATACATCCAGAGAGATTTACAACCATATCACAGTTCATATTAATAAAGTCATTGCCACCTGCCTCTTTTGTTGTTAAAATGCTGTGGTGCCGTTGTCGAAAATTGTCCAGACTCATTACCAGTGGCGTAGAAGCCATTTTGGTTTCTCTTCCTATTAAATTGCTCTCTATCATTCTCTCCTTTCCTCCAAAACTGGCGTTCATGTCCCTCTGGTTGTTTGGCTGCTGGCAAAGCCAGATAATCATGCCCGTCGCTTTCTAGGCCACCATTCTGCTCTGCTTCTTCTGAGAAACAAAAGAATCTGAAAGTGTTTTTTTAAAACCTCCGCTATTGTGTCGTCCCTTCCCACACTGCTGTTTAGTTGAAGACACAAAGGCCCAGCCATTTTCATAGTCACTAATGCCCCTTAAAAGTTTTGTTTTTTATATTCCATTAAATCTTTTTCTAATGAATTTAACTTCTTATTTGTATTCTCCATCAGATAATTCATACTAGTGGAATTCAGAGAATTGGAAATCTCTAAAGATAAGGACTCCAGTTCTTGCTTAAGTTTTTGTTGTTTAAGTTGGTCATGTTCAAGCAAAATAGCAAGCCAGACCATAACACATCTGTGGGCTCCTGCAACCCAACGTTCTTTAAATACTTTTATCAGAATCACACTGCACATCAAAAGGTTCACTCGGGCTCTTTATAGACTTCTAGGTGTAACATTCAACTCCATATATCTTTTTAAGCCCAAAATGTTAAAATGTATCTTAGTTTCCTTTTGCAGCAGTATTTCAAATTTATCACACAGTTCTCTCATACCCAAAGGGACAGAATTGGGCACCTGTCCCACCACAGAAAAGGGATTATTCACACGTTTCTGTCTCTCCTCAACACACCGATCAAATAGCTGGACAAAATTGGACATACCATGGTTGTTCTCACCAGCAGGAATCTGTGAAGCCTGGATATATTGTTCTATTGTTCTCTGTGACCCAGGTGAATGTCCAGAAACACCAGCAGCACCCAGCACAGACAGAGAATCTTCTCTAAATTCTCTAAGTTGAGCCAAAATATTAATCTCCCTGTCTTCTTCCTGAACCCAAGAAAAGAGAAGAAATGATTCTTCTTAACTTAGATACCACCTAAACAAAAATTCAAGCCCTCAAGAAAGCTGGCCAGCTGTTTGTCTTCTGTGAAAGTAAGAGGAAACTCAGGGAAGGACAACCAGTTCAAACCAGACTATTTCCAAATGGTTGTCTCATGCTACTGATTTTTATTAAACTCACCATAATAAGTCACTTCCAGTAGGGTTTAGGGAACAAAACTAAAGCCTTCGGAAATTCCGACAAGCTGTTTGTTGCCTATGATGGTAAGAGGAAAGGACAGCTAGTTTCAAAGCAGACTATTTCCAGATAGTATCTCATGCTATTGCTTTTTGTTATATGCACCATAACAAACCACTTCCAGGCAGCATTAGGGCCCACTGTACAAGGGTTTTAGCTTCTTTTTTGGTTATCTGGAAAAGGGTGGACTCTAGAAGTATTTTAGAGGCAGCCGCTTGACTCCACTGTGATACTTTTACAAAACACTAAAAAGTGGATTCCTTTTCCAGATCTAGAACAAGCTTTGCTAGGACCATTCTCCAAGGGGGGGCCTGCATTCTTAGTTTACTAACCTCCTCCCTTCTTATTTTCTAAGATATGGTAATCTACCCAAATGGCATAGGCTACTGCAACACTGATCTAATGTTGAACATTGTACAGATGTGTGAGTAAACTTACTGTAACAGTAGATGTTCTAATAGATCACTGTTGTAGTAGCTGCCTCTCCCTTCAGCCCACTTCTTTTGGTGTGAATCTTTTGGTATTTTCAGAGTGTAGATATCCTTGTATATATAGTTTGTCTATTAGTATGTGTCCTAATATCATTCCAAGTCTCTTGCCTACCTTTCTGAGGCACTATAGCTCTGACTACTTTGGTTCTCTAACACTCCATTTATATGGAACTCCCCTTGATCTCCTGACACTTAGAGCACATGGAATGTGCCGTTTAGTCTGGAAAAGCTGGCTGGTCAGTGGGGTTAGGGTACAAGTAGATTAGGTTACTGCAACAGTGATCTGTTAGAACATCTACTGTTATGATAAGTTTACCTAGACAACTGTGTTTTCTCTCACAGGCCATGGACAGTGTTACCTGGTATTCTTTCACCATTTTAAGATACCTCTGTGTTTGTGGTCCAGCTCCTGTGGCCATCCTGTCCCTTGCAGTGTCCTTTTCCCTGACCTTGCCATACACTATCATATCAGAGAACCTGCAGTGCACCTGTACTAGTGTCCTGTTATGGTCTCCCACAGCATTGCTACCCTGTACCACTCCCCATCACACATGGTATCAGAAAACCTTGCCTGCTTTTTCCCTCTGTAGTAGCACCTCTCTGTCTTTCTCTCTGATGAGGTGAGCTTTACAGCAACTGCTGCATTTGTAGTACCGTCAGAAGATGTGTACATCTCAGGGTTAAGCATGTAGATCAGTGCATGTGATGCATCATTGCCCTTGCCAGTGACTAATATCTCAGCACTGTTTCCCAGAACTCATTTGCTACTACAGTCATCCGCTAATATACGGTCATCATTAAAAATTTTTGCTGTACTGCTGTCTGCCATTTATCTGCATTGTGTTGACAGCATGTTCTGTGATATATGTACAAATGCTGTCATATCCCCTCTAGTATATCTTGTGGGCTGTGTGGATATGGTACATTGTTGCCTACCTACAGCAAGATAGCAACTTATCATACCTCTGGTCATTGTCCCCTTTCAGGGTAAGCCCTCATAGTCAAGCTATGCTTGCCATACTCTTGTTTTTTGTTCTCTGTCTAGTTGAGGCCCCCCTACAGCTGGTGTGTAACCTGCCATGCCTCTGTGGTCTGTTCTTTGTCACAGCAAGCAACCCCTCATAGCAGGACTGTAGCCTGTGATGCCTTTATGATGTGTTTCCTATCAGGGTGAGCCACCTTCTTCCCAGCATTACATTCATCTGTCATACTCTTGTGCTATGTTACTTCACACAGTCCTCTGCTTAGTGTTTGTTCTTGTTGCTTCCATGCAGCATTGAGTGCACCCTCAGTTCTGACTGGTCTGCTGTCAGTATATAAATATGGCAGTACACGCAGCTATCCATTATATTCCAATTCCTAAACTGCTTGTAATAATTGGTCTCCTGCAGTATGGCAGTGGCTCTTTTTATCATGCAAAAAGGCCTCATAATGCAGTAAATATGTTAATAAAGTGCTTTAGCATGATTGTCTCTAAAGTGCTGCTATTTTAGGATGCTGTATCAGCCATTTTAAAGTGTTTCTGTACCTGTGTCCAGACTGAGAGGTCATTTGCATGTTATATACAACCACAGAGACTTCCGAGCTCATAGCACTGCCTATCTTTTTAAGTAATACTTTCTATAGTGCAATCTTGCTGCCTGATGATGCACATCACACAGAATCTAGTACATGCAGCATATGTATGAGACTTATAGACTGGACATGGCATCTGCAGTTGCTAGTTTTAGCAGAGATCCTACATGGTTTAGGCAGGAGATGAAACTTCATGTGCATTTGCAGCACGGGAAAGGCAAGGAGTGCCTGTGGAGCAGTATGATGGCCCCACGCATAAGGCTGATTCTAGGGAGATGAATGATGCCACTGGAATCATCTACTCAGATGAGCAAAAACAGGCACAGGTACAGTAACCAGGAGAGGTGCCACCTAACCTGCTCAACCACTGGGAGGTAGAGTTTAGGAAGGGGGATCCAACTTACTAATGTAAGCATTGTGTATGGTTCAACACTGTACATTTTGTGTTATCTGGGATAGTTTGTACTAATTACTGTCTCTTGTTTTGTTTTTCAGTGGCACAGGAGATTATATTTAAAAACAAGGTCTGTTAAAGAGATGTGACAGGTGTTCCATATGGTGGGGTAAATGTAGAATGTAGATACTATAATGGTAGACTGAAATAAAGCTGTACAGCACATATGTGCTATTTTGTGTTTTTGTTTCTCTTAATCATTTTGTTTCTTCCTTCTTTACTGTCAATTGTTGAGCAAGTATGGTGATAACCACTTTGGTCTGCAGTGGCCAGTGCTTGCTGCTGAGTCATCAGCAGTCCCCAGGCTGCCTTTCCAGGGGGATCAAGGTCATATTATTTAAGGTGACCTGATGGACTCATGGGTTGCATTCATGGTCACCTCCATCCTCTAAGAGTGATCTGGAGGTTCTCCCGATCACATAGTGACAGATATAGTGGTTGGTCATGGCTTAGATGGGCAAACAGCTTGACATCAGCATTGGCATCCTGGAGCATGTGTGTGTGTGTTTGTGTGTGTGTGTTCATGCAGACGCGTGTGTGTGGTGTGTGCGGTGTATGAGGTGTGTGCATGTGTGTGTGTCTGATAAAGTCACATGCACAAGCATTCATCTGGACATCAGAAATGGCACATCCCCATGGTGTCAGCCATGGCGGAACTGAAATCTAAGTAGATTCCTTCATTGGGTCAGTCAAGCAGACCTTCTGTATCCCACCCTATTCCCTATCATTATGTTCCCCTTTCTTCCAAATATTCGTAACCTCATGAATATTGCTTTCATATTTGGTGACAAACCACAAGGGATGTGACTTTCCATTCCTACTGTCAGTGTCAGATTTGTAAGTTAGCAGTTAGATCTAGGTTGAGCTGTAGCACAAGCATTCCCTATATTAACCCAGGACAAAAATTGAGACTGTAGATTCTTGACTTGCACCCCTGAATCAAGCTCATCATTACAAATGCTCTTCAAACTTTAAAACTGTGAATATAGAGTATTATTAATAATGGGTTTTGTACAGTAGCTGGCAGCATATTACAGTACATTTTTGGAAAAGAGCTTTCTATATAATGTCATTATAAAGCCATCAATTAATTTCATAACTGCCACATTAAAAAACAATAGTAATGAGGGTCCATTTATAGTGTCATAGGTGTGTACTAGGCTAATGCCCACTAGGGCCTTTTTAAGCCTAACTATGCATCCCAAATTTATGACAACTTCTGGTTCCCTTGGTAAGTGTAAACAGGGCCTTGGAAGATGAAACATTTGGCAAGCAGACGCCTGGGAGAGGAATCAGTTACAGGCTGCCTGTGTCCTTTAGAGACATGGGTGCCAAACCAGGGATGAATTTCCTGTTCCCCATCCAGTTGTTGAAGTTACACTTGGGTTAGTGAGAAACACTGCTTCACATGGATGGGGAGCCTGTTCCATAGATGCCCTGTATACCAGGCACAGATCTCCCCTCAAATGCCTGTAGGAGACAGAATACAGGGATAGGGCCTTGAGGCGGTCTGCATAGGTCAGATGAATACTGCATACAGTGGAACAGTAACCTCCTTGGACGTATATGCCATACCTTTGTTTATAAGTTACACAATATGGAATGATTTCCTTACTGCCGTTGACATGTGATGGTCAATGGCTAGATTACTGTCTATGTTTGTCCTGAAGTCCCGACTACTAGACTGAATTTTAAAGGTGTGTTGTTAATATGATAGTTACCAGGGGTAGCTGACTTCCTGAAGGATAGTATTATGTATTTCTTGGCATTTAGTGTTAGTCTATGGCTTTGGCACCAGTTGTTTGTTTGTATCAGCCCTTCATGGAGAACATTGTTGTCTGTGTGGGATTCTATGACTGGTCCTAATTTGCAATCCTCTGCAAATATGGTCAGCCAGAGGCCCTTGATATTGGCCTCAACCTCAGAGAAGTAGGTGCCAAAAAGGAAAAGCCCCAGGACCAGTCCTTGAGGGACTCTAGTGACTGGACTCTTTGTAGAGGTGAACTCTCCAGTTCTGGCTTCCTGGGTCCTGTCTGTGAGCCAGCTGGCTATCCACTGGGTTCCCTAAGGGTTTATACCTAACCACTTGAGTTTTTCAATAATGCCTGAGTGTGGTATTGTGTCAAATGCCTTGGTCAGGTCAAGGTAGGCAGTATGAATAATTTTTCCCTCATTCATTGCTTTAGTGACCCTCTCAATGAAGTCCACTAGGTTGAGTAGGCATGACCTGCCCTTAATGCGACCAAACTGGATTGGGTCCAGTGTCTGGAAGTTTCCTATGTCATTATTGATCATTTCCCTGATAATTATTTCCGGGTCTATATTACGACCCCGAAATGGCTAAACACTGAACACCGTTTCAGTGACACATAAAGAGTGAACTACAAGTTAACCGAACGGCCAGATCACCGATTTTTTTTCATAGGGAAAAAAATCACTTAGCTGTCACTGTGAATTTGCCCTTTTCCCCACTGTAGTGTGATCTCAGAGTTGGTATATTTAGTTATGGGGGCGTGGGAGGGGCATTCGCGTAACCTGTAGTTCACTGTTTATGTGTCGCTGAAACGGTGTTCTGTGTTTAACCATTTTGGCGTCATAATATAGACCCTTATTTCCATGTCTTTGCATATGAAACTAGTGAGACCTATGGGTCTGTAGTCTTCAGTGTCTGTATATGGCTCACCTTTGTGTAGAGGGATGATGATTGCTGTTCTCCATTTGATTCCAGAGGACCTGATAGGTCATTTTCATGTTATTTAGAAGGCAACCCAGGATACTGTCAGGTCCCATTGATGTAGTGTTCTTGGCCTTAGAGAGAGCATTTAGGACCTGTTTCCTAGTGAGAGTGGGGGGTATATATGTTCATAGGTTCATAAGTAGGTACTAGGCTATTGGCCCAAGGCCCTAAGTAAGCCTAGCCAACAAGGTTCCCTGGCTTAAGCCACCCAAGAAAGTTAATTTCCTGTGCCCCTGTCGAGCAGAGGCACAGAAGTGATACACAGGGTGTATTTTCTATTTCCCATCCACTCATCAAGATTTTTCTTGAAGAGTGCTAATGAGGAACTTTGCTTGACATAGATGGGAAAGGGTGGAAATGCATAAAAGAGACCTGTGTGCCAACTGTGGACTAGAGTATCCCTTGGTGACTGCTTCTGTAGAGGAATTAAATCAAAGTAACTAATGAGTTTGTTGTTTAAGTAAGAAGAGAAAAGATTTCAGCAAGGCTGGCCCCAGCAACTGGAAATAAGCACTGTTACTGACTGACTGAGGGAGTACTCATGGAGCAGAAGAATTGACTTGCTCAGTTTGTTGGCAAGAAAATCCTTGACATGTGCAATACAACTAGAAAGCGTTAGGGAGGCATTGCCCACTGCCACACTCTCATGGCTTCCTGGCACAGTGGCTATGAACGGGTTCATCTGTGTTTGTTGATATACCAGACTACTCCTATGTTGTCCATCTAGATGGAAATCATACCCTTGCGGAGGGAGTCCTGAAATGCCTGCAGTGTTAGAAGGACTGCACTCATCTCCAAGACCCTGATGTGAAGGCTGGCCTCTGTCAATGACTAAGAAAGTGGAACCACCTTCCCATTGAAATCTCCGCCCCCATTTCCATCAGACTGGATGGAATGTTGGAAATTCTCTTTCTCTACTGAGGAGGACAAAAAAGGTAATAACATAATCTCTGGTGATTATCCTCTGCACCTCCTGGGTGATAGACTGCCAGGCTTGACAGTGTGGGGATAAGCATTGTCCAGACTGCCTCCAGAATGTGGTAGTTGGGCAATTGTTCAGGAGCGCTGGAACAGTTTCCTAGCAAAGGGACCTAAAAACACTTGGTTTAGTGGTTTGCCTCTGCTACTGAGGTGATGTCCATTAAAATTAACCCCCCCTACTCAGGGGGTGGGTCTGTCAGCAGAGGTGTCCTGGTGAAAACACTGGGATTTTTGAAACCATAACCTCTTTCCACCCTTTTGGTTTTGGGAAAACGTCCTTTGTGGGGTGGAAAAATTTATGCCAACTGCAGATGAGGTCTTGCCTTCCTGTTTGCTTCTGGTAAGAGTTTCTTTTATCACAGGTCCAAAAATGGTCGAAGCATCAAAGAAAGTATCAACAAAGGATGTCTTATAGCTCTCTGCAATGCATCAAGGTGTGCTGACCAATGTAATGCTGGTCCCAGCTGCCCTTACTGTGCTATCAGCTACTTTAAAAAACAAAAAACAGAGTCCTGTCTCTCTCTGGGTCACAGGTAGGATACCTGACCTGATTCAATATTTCTGTATTACCTCTTGTTTTCTGCCTTAGAAAACAGAAGTATGATCACATTAGTCATGGACTGAAGCGTAGATAACTGAAACTCAAGGACTTCTGGATGTCCCCAGGTAGGTTACCTGAAAAGGATTTTGACAGCAACTTCATCAAGTCCCTTTGGAAACAAGTCATGTGAGCCAATCAGTTCAGTCCTCTAAGTGGAAATGTCATTGAAGCATCCATCCATGTTTGTCAGAGCCATATTTTAAAAAAAACTGCCCTATTTTTGAACCTTTGTCCCCCCATTATTTATGGCTTTGTCCATATTTCTTGCTGTAAGAGGATGACAGGTATGGCCCCTTCCTCAGGCCCACCCTCTATGGGGGCTTTTGAGGAAAGGTAGAAATCAAAAGGACAGTTCAACCCAACAGTTGAGTGAAGCTCAATGCCCCTGTCAAACAGGATGAGTGGACACAGTAACAGAGTCCAAGGAAGGTCAGGATGGAACTGAGTGAGATAGAGTCACCTCCTCTATGGATGTGGAGAGAACTCTCTCAAATGCCTTGAAAGCAGAAGCCAAAACCATAGCCAAATTGGCACTCCCCTGACTTGAGAACGACAGGAATGGAGTATCCCATGCACTAATCTGACTCAGCTCTGAGCCTGACAGCAGTACTGACCTGTCCATAGCTGAAGTGTTGAGGGGCAAAGAAGGCTCTGAAAACTTCAGTGTTGACCCCGACCCTCAGTTCTGACACTTCTGCTCTTGTGATTCATCATTATCTGACAAGACTAGAACCAAAAGGGTGAGGGAAACCATCAGAGTAGAAGTTGATAGTGCTGCCAGTTCTGATGTGGGTGCTCTGTGTTAGAAACATAGATCTGTGGGAGTTGAATCTGAAAGTCAGAATGGACAGTACAGTTGTGTAAGATGTTACCATAAAAAGAAGTTATGTACTCACCATAACATTCCATCTGAGTAGTTTCACTTCATTTCTCTGCAACGTGTAGACACTCGGATCCACATCGGATCCGAGATGGCAACCCCCCAAGCATCTGCTCCAAGCCCCACCCCACCAACAACCCATCACCATCCCCCACCCTCCCTCAGATCAAGTTTGCCACTACTCACCCAATTAGCAGCTCAACTATATAATAAACCCTGAACATGTTTGAGGGAAGGAGGGTAGGACGGTTGCAGAAAAATGAAGTGTAACTACTCAGATGGAACGTTATGGTGAGTACATAACTTCTTTATCTGAAGTAGTTAACTTCATTTTATCTGCAACCTGTGGGACAGAGTCCCCAGCTACCTAAACTCCTAGGAGGCCCTCATGGAAGGATATTCCTGAGCACCACAGAGCCGAAGGATGCTTTCCCTCTAGAGATCAAATTCAAATTATAATGAGAAATAATTTAATTGAGCCTATAATTGCAAAGTACCTTGCTAAGGTAAGGGAAAACAGCTCCTGTACTTTTCAAAAAAAGCACCAAACCAGGCATGTCCAAGGGTCAGCTTCCGTTGATTTCTCCTGTCCACCTGGTGAATCTGGGCATACTGGGGCAATGCAGCAATTGCCTCATGTACACAGACAACCGTCTCCTCCTACCACCCAACACTACAACCTGTGAGAGATGCACTTACATAGCCAAACTGGAAGAAAAGCTCTCTCCACCCAAGATTGTGATAGACAGTCAAGAGGAGAAGGTTAACACCCGCACTACACCTCAAGCAACACAAGCCCTTCTAAACTCACACCACCAACACCCACACATAGCAACACTAAATCCACATATGCAGAGGCCTTTAACTGTAACCTGCCCAAGCAAAAAGGACCTCCGAAGCTGAAACGCAAACAAACACCAATCACAACCAAAGTGTCACATACCTCACAACACCAGTGTGCCACCCAGCAACAGCCCCTAAGGCAAGACAATGTACCTAACACTTTAGTCATAGGTGACTCTATAGTCAGGCACACTGATGTCCCACTCACCAGGCTGAACAAGGAGAAAATTACAGTGAGCTGCCTGTCGGGTGCCAGAATCTGCCACATAACTCATGCACTCAAGTCACTCTACAACAAGTACAAATATGACTCTGTCATTGTCCATGTTGGAGTGAATGACTTGGACTTGAGATGTACCTCCCTGGACTACATGAAAAGAGACATTGAAAGAGCTCTTGGATCATGTGGCCCAGGCAGGTATGACCTTAGCCATAAGTAGCATCCTGCCTTTGCCCAGAATGATACCACAATCTTCTTCTTCTTCTTTCGGACAAAATGATTGACTTCAACAATTGGCTAAGCTTCTGGTGTCATTCAAAGGGGATCCAGTATCTGTCTGCCTGGGACAACATGATCGACAGACCATGATGCTTTGCCAGAGATGGTCTGCACCTGTCGCCCCTGGGATTCAGGTTACTGGAAAAGGCTCTTGCCACCCCTATAGTGCCTTTTTTAGGCAAAGTTCAAAGGGCAAAACCACCACCGTAACAGGTACAAGCATGCAAAATCTAAAGGTAATGCTACTCAATGCTAGAAGTCTAAACCTCAAAATGCACTCAATCGAGGCACTCCTAAAAATGGAGAACATTGATATCTGTGCAGTAACTGAGACCTGGTTCAAGGCTCCAGAGAGCACCCCTGCAATACCAGGCTACAACTCTTACCACACTTTTCAGCCACCAAACCAGGATCGAAACACTAAAGGTGGAGGAGTGTCCATATTCACCAAGGATATTCACACCACTAGGTTAGTTGCCCAACACAATGCATCTGAAATTCTCTAGTTGCAACTAACACTAGGTAAGACTGCAATCCAAATTGTAGCTTGCTACAGATCCCCCACCATGCCCCAAGATTCTCACTACACCTTTCTAAACATACTGGAAAATATTAATATACAACCAAACAGCCTAATACTGGGTGATTTCAACTACCCTGCCATTAACTGGGAAAACTACTCATGTACCAACACCTTTGCCCAACCGTTCTTGGAATTCATAAATTCCAATGCCCTGGATCAACTAATCCATAGTCCCACCAGGGGCTCCAATATCCTAGACCTGGTCATTACCAACATGGGAAATCGATGCTCCACACCTGTGGTCACCCCCTCATTGGTCATATCAGACCATAAGCTAATCACCCTTAACACATCCCACCCCCACTCCCCAATAAGGAAACCTCCATAAAAAACTTTTCCAAAGCCAACTTCATGCTACTCAAGTCAGAAGTTACAAACTTCATGACACCCATACAGACGGGAACTGAAAGTTTGACTGCTGAGTCCTACACTAAGGCACTGTACAAGCACATCCACTCATGCATGAATCATGCCATCCCAAATAGAACCAAGATGCTCTTCTCCAAAAAAAGGAAGCCAATCTGGTGGTCCCCTGCCATAAACAAACTTTACAACAAAAGGAAGAAACTGTTGCAGAAAAGAGGAAAATCCCAGGATGCAAAAAACTCCTTTACCAGCCTCAGTAAGAAGCTGAGATCCCTCATAAAATCCACCAAAGCTAGTTACGAAAATAAAATTGCCAAAGATTCCAAAGACAACCACAAGGCATTCTATAACTATGTCAAGAATCTAAATGGCAATGCTCAGATCTGCTCTGAGCTACAACAGAATGGCATTACATATACTGATTCCAAGGATATTGCCAATATCCTGGTAGATCAATTCAGTGCCAACTTCACCCCCCCTCTCACCCCCTAAATGGCCCATCTCAATACCGGAAGATTGCCAAATTCTGGTAATAACAGCCACACAGGTAAAAAACGCACTCTCCAAAGCTAAGAATACAGCATCCATGGGACCAGATGACATCCCGAGCTGTGTACTACATGAACTACAAAATGAACTGGCACCTCACCTAAGTGTCATGTTTAATCATACCCTCATCTCAGGCTTCATGCCCACTGAGTGGTGCACAGCTACAGTTATCCCACTCCACAGGGGGAGATCCACCTTGGATCCCCGGTACTACTGCCCCATCAGTCTGACGAGCCTGATCTGCAAGGCCATGGAACGTATTATCATGGAACTTATAAACAAAGACATTGGCAACCTTAAAACACTGGACCTCACCCAGTTTGGGTTCATGAAGGGCCAATCTTGTTTCCTGAACCTGATTGACTTCTTCGAATCAGTCTCCAGAGCCGTGGACGAGGGTAAGGCAGTCCACACAGCCTATCTAGACCTCGCCAAGGCCTTTGACACCATCCCCCACTCTGGAATCATAGATAAACTTACTAAGCTGCGCATTAATCCCTACGTCACTTGATGGGTTGCCAACTGGCTTACTGACAGAACCCACATTGTAAAAGTAGCTGACTCCAAATCCAGCTCCAGACAAGTGACAAGTGGAGTACCTCAGGGTTCAGTCCTGGGATCTCTCTTGTTTGGCATCTACTTCTCTGAAGTACAGGCCAACACTAAGGGACTCTAGCTAACAAAGTTCGCAGATGACTGCAAACTGAGAGCCATTATTGAATCCCCAAATTATGTCAATACTCTACAAAAGGGCCTTACAGAAACAGATGCTTGGTGCCAGAGCCATGGGCTCAAGGTTAATGCCAAGAAATGTATAGTTATCCCCTTTGGGAAAAAACATGTACCCGTGAATTACCACATAGGTGGCAGTACATTAAACATGGAAAGTGTGATAAGAGACTTAGGGACACAGGTGGACAGTGGTCTCACCTTCAATAACCACATCGCCACAACAGTCAGGAAATCTTTCTATGTGGCACACCTCATCGTTAAGGACTTTTCATCCAGAAAAAAGGAGGTCATTGTCCCACTGTACTCATCTCTCATTAGACCCATTATAGAATACAACACCCCATTTGGTATGTACCTCTCAAGACATCTGCAACAACTGGAAAGGCCGCAGAAATACCTCACTAAAAGAATCACAGGTGTAAAGCAGATGCCCTATGCTGACCACCTTAAAAAACTCCAGCTATACTCTGTCGCATATCGTCTACTCCGAGGCGATCTCTGCTTAACATACAAGGCCATGTCAAACCCAGAGCTATTGGACATGCTACACTTAAAGAAATCCCAATCCCTCAGAGCCACATGCTCCAGGGATCTAAACCTTGTCATCACAATAAACAAAACATGCTGGAGGGATAGGTTCCTGATCCAGAGACTCCCCAGATTCTGGAATAGACTGCCCATACTTGTCAAGCAGAGCACCTCTTTGGCCTTCTTCAAAAGGAACCTTGATGATTGGATGGGAGAAAGGAAATTCACCCCAGGGATCATGTCAGTCACCCTGCTAGACAGTGATCCAGGGAAGTAAATAGTGTGGGAAGAAATAGCCAGGGAATTGTTATTGCTAGGCTTGTACAGGCCCTAGGGCCGATAGCCTAGTACCAACCTATGAACCTATGAAGGTATGTGACCTTGCCCAGGTTGCTGCCGCACAAATGTCATCCAGTATTTGATGGCATTTCCTGACAGGAGACTGAGGAGGACAGAGGGGTACAGTTAGAGCTGAATTTGTCTGCCAGTAGGTTTGCTATGTCTTCTGGCTCAGTATACATGGCTCCATTAACAGTGAGCTCTGTGCACAATTGTGTATTGCCTTTGAGTTTGCGGACATAGCTAAAGAATGTTTTCTGATGTCATTGGCCCAGGAGGGTAAATTTACTTCAGATTTCAGTTTGAAAGACTTTATTGGTCCTCTGAGTTGTTTGTTTAGTTTAATGAGGGTGCTTTTACATACATACAGACAAATGTTTCAAGCACAGGCATTAATGCCCTTCTAGCTTGCCAATATACCAAAACACTTGTTCCCATAATAAATGTCCAGGCTGTTCTTAAAAATATCTAAACTAGTACTTGCTTTAATGTAATTTAGTAGTCTTTTCAAAGCATCAGCTACTCTGTCAGAGAACCAATTAGTACACTTCTTATTCCTATAGAATCTTCTACATAGGTTATCTGATGATTCTCTAGTACCTTTTTATAACCCCAAACATTCTCAGAGGTAGTTGTCCCTAAATGCCCTATATACCTGAATTTGATCTCCTCTTAAAAATCTGTAAGAGACACTGTACAGGTTCAGATATTTTAGTCTTTCATAATAACTTAGATTTTCACATCCATGGAGGGCCCTGGTATATTTCTGCTGTACTCTTTCCAGTTTATTCATGCTTGTTTTCCTATAGGGTTTCCATATTGTTGTTCCATACTCACGTTTGGGTCTAAGGTTACTAACAAACAATGACTTCATTATGTTTGATTTCCTAGACTTTATAAATCTTTTTATACAACCTATAGTTCTATAACTATCATTAGCCAATTGGTTGATATGATTAGAAAAACTCATAGCTGAATCTAACCATATACCCAGGTCCTTAAATGAATCTACAGTTTCAATCACTGTGTGCTGTTTTAAATATTCACCTTTCAGTTTATGTCTCCCAAATCTCATATGCTTAGTTTTTAGTGTATTTATCAACATATTATTTTCCTGTGCTTTTATCCTGCTAGGAGCTACATCTCTTAATTTCTGTGATGAATTTCTTCCTTCTGTTATACATACTATTGATGCTGTGTTTCCACCATGGTGGCTTGTTTTTTGAGTTAGTTCTGTACTTATTCCTGGTGGTTACAGTTGCTTTGATGTAGCAATTACCATGCTTGCATAGGGTTTCACTGAACAGTTATGTTTAAGCAGCAGTGTTCTCAGGGTTTAGGGGGCTTGAAAATTTCCAGGTTATCACTTAATAGTAGGAAGTTAGCCTTAGAGTAGTTTTTGCACATATCAGGGTTATGTGGGGTACTGGGTTTTGCTTTTACTTCAAAGTAGACTGTTTTTTGGTCTGACCATACCAGAGAGGACATTACACTAGGGGATGTGCAGTGCTCTCCCATACTAGTGAGGATTAGAGCCACTGTGTTTCTGCCCATGGTCAGTGTATTGACAATATGGTCAAGGGACTTTTTGTTTACAAAATCCAGGAATCTCTGTGCATGCATGTTTGGCATCATACATGATTCCTAGTTAATAGATGGATAATTAAAGTTGCCCATGAATATGGCATTCAGTTGGATGGTGAATGTTCCCATTAAGCTTAAATACATGTTATGAATTTCCTGAATCATAGAGGGATACCTATACCTTGCTAGGAAATTGTATGGGATATTGCCTATGGTGATTTGAACGTGGAGAAGTGCAAGTGCATTGTCTTGTTTGACAGCCTTGAGGTATATTTATTTTTTGTGTAGACAGAGACACCTTCACCTTTAGTCCCTGTCTGTGTAGTAGTTGGTCTAAATGTGTGGAAGGCATTATAACCCTGGACTGTCAGGGTGCTCTCCACTATGCCTCAGTGACTGCATAGAAGTCAATGTTGTCTAGGTTGAGGAGAGTTTGTAGGGAGTGCCGTTTCTTGTTTAGACTCATAGCACTGAACAGTAACACCATTAGATTTTCTTGGCTTTGATTTGCTATGCTGGAAGTATTTTCAGTTTGGAATTGTGTAAAAAAGGCAATTTGGGGGAGACCAATGTTTTATTCGAAAGCCTAGAGGCCATCTCCAGTCATGCTGACAAATATTGCACCCCTTAGAATGGCACAAAAAACTAAGCTACTTATTAAAGTCAATCATCTTCTGTTCATATTATGGCATCATCCTTAGAGAAGTTAGAATGCTGCTCATTGCTAGGCTCATACCAGCCTGGAACACATATTCTGAGAGCTCCATGAAGTATCTCTCTCTCTCTCTCACTATATATATATATATATATATATATATATATATATATATATATATATATATATATATATATATATATATATATATATATATATATATATATATATGTGGGGCATTTCAGGTCATTTACACACACATGAACTATGACTGAGCCATACTGGTACTTGTGGTCCAATGACCTGAGTGCATGCATAATATGGCAGATCGTGGCCCCGTCTCATAATGGAGTCTCCAATGACCAGAATGTTGGGTTGTGTGGTGGCTTGCTTTATGGGCTTAGAAGTAGAGATTCCATGAGATATGGTTGTATATGTTGATGTTGGTGTTTTGAAAGAGTGCATTTGCGGCCAATAAGGGTATTTGTTAAGTGTGCTTCATCTAACTGTCTTTAGTGTTTAGGAAGGTTACATTTACGTGACCTCAGCTTATGTGAGTCTATGAGTCTATTATGAGTGCTTTTATGTGAGAGCTTTGCCCCAGTGACATTGTATAAATACATCTCTCACATACATTATCAGCTGGTTTGAGAATTAGATGGTTTCCAGCAAACATGAGGAAATTTTTTACATTGCCTCAGGATGCCCATATCCACCAAGCTGGTAACTGAGATAGTGGGAAAGATCATATCCATGGCAACAAGCCTTTTTTATTGATGAGATATTTACAGTAAGAATATAGAGTAAAGTCAGGAGTATCTGGTTTGTAACTATGGGGGCAATGCTTGTCACTGCTCAAACTAGTTTCTCTGTGTGCAGCTAGGTATTGATAAAATGTCAAGCTTGCTTTTGTAGGAAAAATGTCAACTCAAAGTGCCTGTGTCAGTACAGTGCACTGGAAACCACTTGAGGGGAAACTACTAAAATAGACCCTGACAATTTATGGATGAAGTATTTAGGGAAATGTTTTGAAGTTAGGTTAGAAGGTAGCTAATCAAGCAGTATTTACTGAAAAGAAAGACGCTTTTTTAAACAGTGATGAATAGCGGGGATTCCATTAATTTTCTACTATTAGTGTTGGCATCACACAGCTTCACACTGCTGGGATACTATGCACCTTTGCTTCTTCTCTTGCCAGAAACAAAACAGCAGCACCAATCCCAAGATGGGAAGCAGGCCACAGGTTCTTTAGTGATTAGCTGTCTTGTCTTAGATGATACAGGGATCTGTAGATTTGTTGTAGCCTTTTCCTGGCAGTTGCCTTAAATAGCAACCAAACCAATCAGGAAGGTCCCTCACAGACACTCACTACCCAATTAGAGACAGTAAGGAATCAATGTGTTCTGATTCTTATCTCACTGTGATCAAAACAGTAGCACAATTTCCAAGCTGAGACTTATGAAACAGTTATCAGATTTTCAGGTGATCAGACATCTCCAGGAAATAATGTCCCTATACTCCTTCACTCACCAGGAGCAAAATAGAAGCACTAATCCCAAGATGACTGCTGAGAGGCTGAATGTGGGTTCTCTGATGATTGGTGATATTGGGCCAGATGTTGTAGATTTTTAAAGGTAAGATGAAAAAAGTGGGTAAATATTTTAAGAGTTGCAGTATGCAATAAAAGTTAGATATGAAAGAGGGGCTAACTCAAGCTTTAGCAATCTAAGTGGAGAGCCCCTAATTTTAAAAGAGAAAGATAGATTGGATAAGGTTGGGCACTTAATAGTCTGGCTCTATGGAATACAGTGGGAGGGCCAATAAATTTAAATAGATGAAGGGGGAGTGACTTCACACAATGATGACAATAGCTGATGAAATAGGAGAGGGAAGGAATTATATGGTCAGATTAATATAATGTGAGGCAACTAGAGGGACAATGAGTTTAAAAACACAACAGCACGAGGGTAGCAGGGTGGGGAAAATGTAAGTTTCTGTGTGGCTCACAAGAGACACCACTCTGGTTGCTTTCCTTGTTTAAATATGAAATAGAAAACAGAATACATTTTAAACAAAGTGTAATGAAAATACACTACAATATGCTCAATAGAATAAAGTAATAAGGCAATACAAATTACAAAAAAGTAATATAAGGAAACAAAAACTAACCTTTCCCTCACAGCAGTCTATGACTGAGTCTGAGTGAACTTTTCTAGTAAAGCGTTGAAATATTTTATTTTATCCCTAAATACAATGTTCAGTTACTAGCTCCTCCATCAGTTTACAGGTAAGTAACCTTAAGTGACCTGTTCTAATTTCTGTGTGACTCACAAGAGACACAGCTCTGGTTGCTTTACTAGTTTAAACATGCAATAAAAATCAGAATATAGTTGAAACAGTGTAATTAAAATCCACCACATTATACCAAAGAGCAGAAAGCAATAAAGCAAGAGAAATTAAAAGAAAGTGATATAAGGAAAAACAGACTAACCCTTCTGTTCCCTGAAACACCAGTCTATGGCAGAGTCTGACCGAACGTTTCCAGTAAAGTCTTGAGATGTTTTATTTTTACCTTTTAAATATAAGGTTTAGTTCATAGATCCTCTATCAGTTAACAGGTAATAAAACTGAAGTGACCTGTTCAAATTTCTGTATGACTCACAAGCAACACTGCTTTGGTTGCTTTCCTAGTTTAAATATGTACTAGAAACCAGAATAGAATTAAAACACAGTGTGACAAAAATGCACCACAATGTGCACAATAGAAGAAAGTAATAAGGCAATACAAATTACAAGAAAGCAACACCAGTAAAAACAGGTTAACCTTTCCTTCACAGTAGTCTATGGCAGAATCTGAGTGAGATTTTCCAGTAACAGTGAATCTTATGCCCACATCATTCAAATTTATGGATTTTTCAAACAGATTAAGTATGGAAACATTCCTTTCCCATATATTCTAGCAGTTATCCAGAAACCTGGAATGAAAAGATTAACTTCAGAGTCATAAATACATCTGGTCTTAATGTAAGCCATGTATAAATCAAAGTTAAAGTCAAAATAAACTTTATTGTCATTTAAATCTGCACATAGTGCAGCTAAATGAAATTATATTGCTTTATTTTCAGTGCAAGAACATACATACATACGGTTACTATTTAGTAATACTAGGACAGACACTTACAGACATTACATGTATAAAATGTGCCATTTAGTGTATTGCACAAGTAGATATTACACAAACTTGAATTTTCACATTAAAAGGTACCTGTGAAGCAAAAATATTGCATAGAGTATTAAACATTCAAGTTTCAGAACAGATGAGGATTTGGATATTGCACTAAAGTATGCTACTAGTAGTAGTGATTTTAGAATAAATGGACATGAGACTGTACCATTTACTGGATTAGTCAAGAGAATATTCAGTTAATTGGTTGAAATTGCAGAATGGCTTCTGGCATGCCTGTTGTTAGAGTTCACCAATCTGGTGGTTAAGGGGAAAAAGCTTCTATTGAGCCTGGATGTCTTACAGTGCATGTTGTGGTAACTTCTACCTGAGGAAAGGCAGGAGAACATACCACAAGCAGGGTGAGTATGGTCATTTATTATGTTTATAGCTCTTCTAATACATCGAGATTTGTGTAAGTCATCCAAGGATACCAGTGGTGAGCCAATGATTCTTTCCATTGCTGTTGCTGCTCTCTGGAGAGACTTGTAATCTGAGGCATTACAGTTTCTGTACCATACAATGATGTTGTTTGTCAGTACACTCTTGATGGTTCCCCTGTAGAAGGTGTGGAGGATGGACTGTGACAAGTTTGCTTTCCTCGGTTTCCGTAGGAAGTGCAAACATTGCTGCATTTTCTGACAGTGTGGTTGGTGTGCACTAACCAAGACATGTCCTCTGATATGTGTATACTATTTATGTGTACAGGGAACTCAGATATTACTGTGACAGAACGAAGTCCTTTAGGAAGGCTGAACAGTTGTTTGTCTCCTGTAAGACATGCAGTAGGTGGATTGGTCACTCTAAATTGGCCATAGATATGAGTGTATATGTCAGTGTGGTGTGCCTGACCCCATGTGCATACATGAGAGGAGGGTTGGGCACCAGTCCAGCAACCTGATCCTGTAAAAGCCGTAACCGCTATGGAAACGAGTGCTGGAGAGCACTCGTTGCACAATGTGCTGTGTGGCACAGGAATGGATGGATGGATGGATGGATGGATGGATGGATGGATGCATGGATGGATGGGACAAAGAAAGGACAACCTGCCTCAAAACTGACTATTTCAACATGGTTGTTTCCTGCTTTTGTTTTTGTTTTGACCACCATAGTATATCACTCCCAGGCAGGATCAAGGCATGTTCTACTAGAACCTTATTCTCTTTGGTGGCATACTGGAAAAAGGTGGACTCTAGAAGCATTGTAGAAGTACCTACATGGTCTTCTGTACATACTTTTACAAAGCATTACAAACTGGATTTCTTCTTCAAGTCCAGAACAAGCTTTGATAGGACTATTTTCCAAGAGTTCCTTGATCTTAATCCTTCCTCTTCCCAGGTTGGATAAGTTATGGTAGTCTATCCATATTGATAAAAGCTTCTGCAACAGAGATACTGATGAACATAATGCAATTGTGCATGTTGCACTTAGTTGATGCTTGACGTAATCACTGCTCCACCTTCCTTTTTTCTGTATATAGTTATGTTTTTCAATAAAGTTATGTGTAGCTAACATTTCTGTTGTTTATTGTTTTTAGGACAGTAGGCTGTCTCCTTTTGGGGTGGAGGGGAATTCTGTATATAGCTATGTTTTTCAGTAAAGCTGTGTGCACTCAACATTTTTATTTTTTCAGTACAGTGGGTTCTTTCTTTTTTTTTGGGGGGGGGGGGCTTCAAGTCTTGTTTTTTTTTTTAGTTCCCAGGCTGCTGTTTCCCCTTTGGAGCATGTGCTCGGCACATGTGTGGAGATGAGTCAGAGATAGGGTTGCCACCTTTTCAAATTCCCAAAGTGGGACATTTATTTATAGAAATGTAAGATTTTGCAGGACAACACATAACCAGTCAGTGCAAGGGACAGAATTTCACCTTTTTGCCAGAACTAAAGCTTATTTTGTAGCATTTGAGCTGCTTATGCTATTTCATGTAATATTTATGTGTTTCAGGTGGAAAATAACTGATTTATGCAACTATTAAAGAAAACTTAAGAAATATATTTTGTCTTAAAATCTCAGGACATTTGCTATTTTTTTAGGGTTTTTTTTCCACAGGACACACCTACAGGTGGTAACCCTAGTCAGAAAATTTGGAGGACTGGATGGCCATTACATCCTTGGAAGGCTATAACCCATATAGGTAAAGGTTACTGCAGCAGTGATTACTTTGAACATCTACTGCTATGGTAAGCACACCTTACACAGTGGTACTTTATCATGACAAGACGAAATAACCTGATATTACTATGAATGCTACTCGGGTGTTAACCTGGGGATAGCTAAAGGAGGGGCTGGATAGCTCAAATTAGACTTTGCAAAGTGAATGTCTAGAGATGTCTTGAGTTCTTGTGTAAAGTTAATAAAGAGTTGGATGCCAGTATGCTGGCTCCTGGATAAACAGTGAGTCAGAAGAACTGGTTTGACAGAGGAAAGTCCTGCAAATCACATTGTCTGCTGACCAGAGGACTGAAACTGTGCTTACTGTGTAGATATTCAGGACCAGAGATACAGTAAGAGGTTTTGCTATAAAGACCATGGACATTAATTGTTTTATGAAGAATACGGATGTTAATTTATTTTGGACATGTCAGCCTTGCATTTTTTTATGTAAATAAAACTCCTTTTATTAAAAGAGTGTATATGCCTATGTTAGAAATTTTTCACTGTCAGTTATTTAGTGTGTGTGTATGTACAGGTATGTAAATCTACATATCTCTATGTGTCTCTATATGTACATGGATAGACATAAATATCTATATACAAACACACACACACACACACACACACACACACACACACACACACACACACACACACACACACACACACACACACACACACACAGTGTGCCCCCAAAACTGCATTTGTTGCAACAGGAAACAAATCAATAGCTTTTTGCAATCTAAGAGAAAAAAAAAAGACTACCATCTGTCTACACAGCAGTGCTGTTATTTAAAGGAACGGTTAGGGTCCTGGACAGAGAAATTATTTGGGTAAACACACATAAGCAAGGGTAAGACAGAGATACTAAAAGTACCACTAAACTGGACACACATATATGTGCACACACACACACACACACACACACACACACACACACACACACACACACACACACACACACACACCACAGAGCATATATGCATGTGTGTGCTTAAAAAAAATCTAAAATTCTTAATGCAAACATTTTGAGAAAAAGTGTCTGAAACACAAAATTTCAACAAAATTAATGTTATAGCAGAGAAAGCTATATGCTCTTTTCAAACTATTGTGAGACCTTGGAGTTGGTATATATAATTAGCAAGGGTTACAGGAGTGTAAGGGGGCTTACACCCCGCAAAAATATTGGTTCTGTATGTTCTTAGCTTTTGTTGTCATTTTGTGGTTAGAGATTATATGTCCATTATTTTGCATTAGACATTATGATGCTTAGACCATTTTAAATACACACATATCTATGTACATGTGTGTGTGTGTGTGTGTGTGTGGGTGTGTGTGTGTGTGTGTGTGTATATATATATATATATATATATATACACCTACATATGCTGGGAGTTTTTTCACAGTCACCTAATTTGTATTTAACTGTATACATTTGCTTTGCCTTATTCCTTGCCATTATATTTTTTTTAGGAAACTAGCAAAATAAGCGATTGGTCCAGATAAACTTTGGCCTTTGAGGTTTCTAGAAGATATTTAATGTCATTTTGTCCACAGATGACAAATAAAGGAGAAGTTCTAAATATACATATTTCTTCCATACAGATACTCTGCTTTTTAGGTTATCAGAAATGAAAAAACATGAGAAGCCTTTTAAATCTTAGCAGCCTATTACATTGATTCCATTTACATTTTATTCTGTTTTGTCAAATGACAGTATATTTATTAAATTACAGAAATGATATGAAGATCAGGTAAACGACTAATCAAATTAATTGTTTCACATTCCTTTATTGTCTGTGCAAGGTTTTGTGTGTGTTTCCTAAATAGGAATCATTATAGGTAATAAGCCCGTTTAAAAATTATGTGTAAACATGTACATTTTATATGAGATACTATTCCCATCCTCTTGCTGGTTCTTTAACTATAAATATCTTGCAGGTGTAAATTTCTCAGAAACATTTCATACCCCATAACAATCCTTCAGAGTTAAACTAAATTAATAATGAGATCAGCAAGTACAAAAGGGTCGTATGATTTGGTAAATGTGTTTTAATCATTACTGAAAATGAACTCAATCAGTAAAAAAAAGGCTAATCAGGGAATCCTATTACAAACCTAGACTAGTTTTTCTGTTTATAATTATAGAAAGGAACAGACATTTAAATCCAGAACTCGCTAATTAGAAAAAAGAACTCTCTGCAATTAATACAGCATCACTATTACAGAATTACCCCCCTGAGATGTGTGAAAATGTCTTTGCATGATACCATGGTGAATGGCTACAAGTCACACAGCAACACATGCAATTAGAGATGCTTTCCCTTTTGTTAAAATGGATGTCTACCAGTTAATTCTTGTAAGCCTAATCATGAACAATTTAATTGCATGCAGCAAAAAAAAAATGGTTATGTCTTACATCAGACGCAGTGTTCATTTTTTTAGATTAATGAGAATTCACAAATGAGGATACAATCAAATTGTTTTAAAATATGTTATTTCAGATGCATTTAATGCAACCCTCTTTGTCACAGTTATAACAGGTGACCAACTCAAGCATACTACGTATACCCCAAACAGTGTGAATATTTTGCTTGTGTGTATGACTCTTGTGCTTAATTACACCCTAATTTTACTGCATTGTCTCTCCGTTTCCTTTTTGCTACAAAGTATTTATTCCTGTTTAGCTATTCATTTTTCTCATGTATTATTTTTGTAGGCCTCCTGAGATAAACCCATGCAGCAAACATTATAAAGCACTAATGATGCAAATTAGCCATGGTAGCAGCAGGTTACTGTTTATGTAGTGGCATTATAGTTGACTCAATAATTGCTGACTCAGTACTGAACTACCATTGGAGATAAACACAGTGTTAAGTAGGAACATTGTTGTAACAATATATAAATGAGCATCAGAAGTAAATGTCTTATGAAGGTAAACATATAGTGTTAAGTGAAAACATTGCTGTAACTATATATATAAATGAGCATCAGAAGTAAATGTCTTATGAAGATAAACAAATAGTATTAAATGAGAATGTTGCTATAACTATATGTAAATGACTATCGGAGGTAAATGTCTTATTCATACATTAATGACTCTTTGTTTTAAATATTCACATATATTTATTCTGTTCACAACAAAATGTATTTTACGTACAAAAACACATATCCACATTGAGTGTTTAAATAGATAAAAGAATACAGTCACGGAGCTCATAGGAAAATGCAGAATCTCAAATGTAATAAGAAAATTTAGACTTTGAAGTGTGTTTTTCAGGGAAACAGCTATCAGGAGAACTTAATTATCAGAGATGTAAAATTGCACAGTGTAGGCACAAACAATCCAGTGATGCAGACCATCCTAAAAGCACAGCTGGAGCAGCTGATGAATAACAAGCAAACTAAGAACAAACTAGACTTTGTACCTAAAAACCATAACAGCATAGGGGGGGGCACATACGGAGTAAGTGAAAGAAGAAAATACTTTAATGTACTTTATTGTACTGTGCTAGATCAAGCCATTTGTAAATAAAACAAAAAGATAAATTATATATTTTAAATAGGTAATCATAACAAACAAGACCATCTAAGAAAGAAATTAATAACGATGCACACAAGCCTTAGAAAACATATAGGAAGTCAACAAGAAAGGGATTAACTGTATTACAAATAATTCTACAAAAGTGAGATGAAGTAGAAAAATTAGCCTACCAGAAGAAGAGACAGTAGTAGTTATGAAGAAGCATATGGTCTTCAGAACATAGGACTCTTAATGTTTGTTACTGGTGATTTGATTGGAGCTCAGAATACTGAACCAGAAAAATCACCAGCATGATCCTTCTATGGTAGCTAGACTTGGTTGTGAAAAGAAGGTGAAGGTTGCATTGTCTTTGCATTCTCCCTCATCTCCAAGTTTGTACAGTATCAAGATCGTGGACATGGTGTATATTTAAATACGTGCATACAACCCACACACATATATCTGACTATCTATATCTAACTATCTGTGCGTGTGTGTGTGTGTGTGTGTGTGTGTGTGTGTGTGTGTGTATGTACATATGTATGCATATATCTTGTTTAGAGGTATGGGTGCTTCTGCTCAAATTGTGGCATATGTAGCCTCTTGTGTCAGGCTCCTACAGGCCTCTGCCTTATATTATGACCCTCAGCATTCTTCCATATGGAGCTTTGGCTTGTAATGCTAGTGGAGGAAGAGGCAGAAGAAGGTTTCTGATGCCTCAAGACACCACCTTTGTGTTATGAACTCTTTCTCTAAAGCCATAGTTGCTACTGCAATAGTTGGCTGAGAAAAATGGATGAAAATTGGTGGTCACACCCATTTTCTCATGTGCCAACTGTCATGCAGTGAGAGTCATCTCATTTGCACACCCTGTGGTGGAAATCTAATATAAGTAGTGTATGGCAATGATTGAATTGTTTATGGTATGAAGCATGGCAGCCCAGCTTCTTGGAATATGGTGGCATTGTTATACATTACAGAGTTTCCACTTTCAGTATGTGTTGTTTGGAATTACAGGTATCTCCTTATAGCTATGATATGAGCAATGCATGTACACTGATGCACACAGGTGTCCTGGCATGTACATAATTTTACAGAGAAGGCAGCATGAAGTTTAGCCAGTCTGTCAGATTCAAAAACTGAGCGATTCAAAAACTTGAGTCTGTTGAGCCCTTATTTGCTTGATCATCATGGCCAGACACCCAAATAAGTGCGAGAGGAAACCTGTACTCCTCACTGTGGTTCAGAAGAAACTGTGGAGTAGCACTAATGTGACTGAGTTCAAGAAATAGTTGAATTAAACCATCTGCTTAAGCTACAACTAGAGAAGGCTACATTTCTATAGCTTAACATATTTAGCTGTTGAGCTTTAATACCTACTTTGTTAGTATGCCATATTTAATGCAGAAGCAAAACTTTTAAGAGGTTATAGCACAACTCCCAGAATGAGTGGTGGTCAATTCTGTGGCGTGAGCAATGTTAAGGTGCACTTTTTAGTCATTTATGAATGGTCGACCATCCTGATTTATCTCATTTACCTATACCAGGATGCTAATTTTAATAACACTCATCATTACCATATCATTATACATCCATAAGCAAACATTGTGCGCACCCATGCTATTTTTTTCACTTCTCACTAGAGTTATGAGTGCCTCTGAATTGCACACACCCTGCTTGCCACCAAGTGTCATGCAAATTTGCTTGCTGCAATGCTGTAAAGATATCTGAATCCTGACCAGTACTGTAGCCATTGGTTGTCTATACACAGTTTAGAGAATCCTGATTCAAATGAGACTTAAAATGGGTGGCGAAAGCCAAACACATTCTGGCTAGGCTTATAAATGCCCTAGGGCAGATAGCCTAGTATGAACCTATGAACCTATGAACCTATGAACTTGTAAAACCAGCATCTGACAAAATCAATTAGCAGTTTTTTTTCAGCTTACCATCTGTACAGTTTACAGTAACTATGAAACCTGCACTCAGCTTTTATTTTTATAATTTCTTGATCTTGCTAACCTTGAATGAAGAGAATAAGAAAAAATATCCATCAAGACTTATGCCATTTTCATTTATGTTAATATCTGTAGTTCCAAATCCAAGTGTAGGTCTCTTCTGCTTCCTTCCCCTTCATACAGATGCATATAATGAAAATCACGTCTGACTTTAAAAATAGCCCCATAAATCCAGACATTTTACACAGCAAGCTAAATACATTGCATGTTGATATTGCTTCAGAGCTGGAAGAACTCATTGCAGAAATTGCAGCATTACTACACTTTACTACTTAATTTGCCAGTCTGTAAATTTATATATATATTATTTGTGCTTGTTCACTTGAATAGGTATACACTTCTGTCTTATTTGTACATGCTCACATACTTAAATATATAGTTATCTGTTATATAATGAGGATGATACCGCTGGTTCTGAAGTAGTAGTTTCTATTAATGGCAAATTAATAAAGGCCATGATTCAGAAAATATGGTATCAAAGCTGAGTAGTGAAAAACAGGATGCCCAAAGTTGTAGAGTGTGGCCCAACAGTGATTAAGTATATAGTAGCAGTGACTTTGCCTGGATCTGCCAGGGCTAGAGCTGCAGAAGTAGGCAAATCACTCATGAATGCAGTATGAATCATGCAAAGAAGTAGGTTATTGGAACTAGGCTCAATAGCATGAAGGTAGCATACCTTTGATAATGCTCATCCACACTTGCATCAAGACACAGTTCAGGGGACAGCTTAAATTCTCTATAAGGGCTACACAGCAACGTTCCTACCACATTTATATTATAAATGGTAAGGAAGTGGCTGAATAGGGCAGTCAGAAATAGGGAAAATCAAGCAGAGAAATACACAGAAGGGCAAAGGGAAAGGAAGAATAATGTGGAAGGGTATTATTTTGTGGGACAGGTACCAATCATTTTTTATGAAGGTTAGAGGTGGAAGGTAGCATAGGTAAGGTGTGGGTAGGAAGGAGAGTGTAGGGATGGCAGCTGGGACAAGTCAAAATGACATAAAAGACAGATAAGGAAAGAGGTGACACAAATGGGAATGGCACAGACAGACAGACAGATGTTGGAGATGGTGAGTTTGGGACAACAAGCAAGGGAGGGGGGAGTCATACAAGAAAAGGGAACATCATTATGGAGAATAGGGTAAGGTGACTACTGACTGCCAAGCTGTACAGGGTTGTACCCAAGCAGTAGTTAGTTACCTCCATGACTGTCCTTGCGGCTACCCCCAACTACTGGTCACCAAGTAGTTAGGGCCATGCAGATGTATGACTATGCATGTCATAAAGGGATGTATTCTAGGGTGCCAGTTCAGGTATCCAGGCAATGGTCCCACCAGAGCTCTCACATTTGTACCACTTCCTGCCAGTTGACTCCCAGTGGCATTCCACAGTGGAGAACCAATCTCCCCAGCTAAAGAAACCAGACCAGAAGGTGTTATAGGTTAATAGGTTCAAAAGGGTTTACTAGGCTAATGGCCACAAGGGCCTTTTTAAGTCTAGCTATGCATCCCAAATCTCTGACAAGTTCTGATTCCCTTGATAAGTGTAAGCATGGGCCTGGGAGATGAACCATTTACAGGTTACCTGTGTCCATTAGAGACATAGCTGCCAAACCAGGGATGAATTTCCATTTTTCCATCCAATTGTCCAAGTTGCACTTGAATTGGGTTAGGGAGGAACTCTGCTTTACACGAGTGGGGAGCCTGCTTCATAGACAGGGTAGTCTCTGGGATGCATACCTATTTCTCCAGCAGGTCCTATTTATATCACAGGCAAGGTTTTAATTTTAACATTTGTTTACCGGGAAAGTCTGACTTGGAACAAAGCCAATTTTCAGCAGAGGCCCGGGGAGAAATGCTCCAGATGCATTTCTTTGTAACGTGGGAGGAAACCAAAGTACCTAGAGAAAACCCTCACAAATGCAGGGAGGACATGCAGACTCCATACAGAAGACACTCAAGCCAAAAATCGAACTGGAGAACCTCTTGTTGTGAGGAGACAATGCTATCGCTGCACCACTGTGCCACTAAAAAAAAAATGATAATAAATATATATATATATATATATATATATATATATATATATATATCTAATAAAAATAATGAAAAAACTCCACTGCGGTTTAAGTCTTTAGAACTGGTAATTCTGGTGCTGTTTGTTTTTTGGATATGCAGGAGGTCCATCAGAATGGAACAACAAAATCAATCAACTCCAACTGCCAAAGGTGTTCCAAAGCGGTACAACAAAGTAGAAAAATCTTCAAGGTACACCACTACAAGTTTGCACTGTATCAACAGCGATAAAAAACACTCTTTATTTGAATAAAAACAATAAAAGTGTTAAAAACACAAGAAATCCCCAGCTGAGATAAGCGCTTTCAGCTTCTTAAGCCTTCATCAGATCATAAATAACAAGTGCTGGGTAAAAACATATATATTGTGTCGCAGCCAATCCAGTGGCTTAAAAATATTTTTTATCCTATCAGCAGTGCACCTCTTAACTCTTAGTTCGTGGTCAGAACATATTCTAAGAGCTCCATGATGTCTCTCTTCATATACTGTAGGGAGGTGCATCTCTGGTCATTTACTCCCACATGGACTATGACTGAGTCATATTGGTAATTGTGGTCCAGTGACCTGAGTGCATGTGAAATGTGGTGGATCCTAGACCCTGATGAGCAACTGACCGTAACTTTTTCCTTACTTAGCTTGTTGAGAGGGACATCAGTGTGTCTCATGATGGATTCTCCAATGACTACAATGTTGGATTGTGTGGTGGCTTGCCTTGTGGGCTTAGAGGTAGAGGCTTCATGAAATGTAGCTCTATGTGTTGATGTGGGTGTTGTTTTGAAGGAGTGCATCTGGGGCTGCTGAGGGTATTTGTTACGTGTACTTTTGTCTAGGAGGTCTTTGTGGTTTAGGAAGGTTCATAGGTTCATAGGTAGGTACTAGGCTATCTGCCCGATGGCATTTATAAGCCTAGCCAGAGTGTGTCGGCTTTCACCACCCCATTAATTAATTAACTGATCCTCTGTCAAACAGAGCCAATGAAGTGATCCCAGGGGTGTATTTTCTGTTACCCATCCACCCGTCAAGATTTCTCTTGAAGAGTATTAGTGAGGGGCTCTGCCTAATGTAGTCTGGAATTTTGTTCCAAAGCATGGGGAGTCCCTGTGGCAGGAATCTATCCCTCCAGCATGTTCTATTTATTGTTGTGGCAAGGTTTAGCTCACTAGAGCGCGTGGCTCGCAGTGACTTGGATTTCTTTAGGTGGAGCATGGCCATCAATTCTGAGTTGGACATGGCTTTGTAAGTCAGGCAGAGATCACCTAAGCGATATGCCACTGAGTACAGCCAGAGTTTTTTTAGTCGGGCTGCATAGGACATATGTTTGAGGCCAGTAATCCTCTTGGTGAGATACTTTTGTGGTCTTTCTAGCTGTTGGAAGTGTCTTGTGAGGTACATCCCAAATGGGGCATTGTACTCTATGATGGGTCTGATGAGTGATGAGTAGAGGGGCACTATAACCTCTTTATTTCTAGATGTGAACCATTTAGTAATTAGATGGGCCACATAGAAGGATTTCCTAACTACTTTGGCAATGTGATTGTCAAAGGAGAGATTACTATCTATCTGGGTCCCCAGATCTCTTATTACCTCTTCTGTATTAAGGGGGCTGCCACCTATGTGGTAATTCGTGGGTGTTTTGTTTTTCCCAAACGGGATGACGTGTAAGTGCCTCAGCATATGTGTCGATATGTCTGCTTTGAATTGTATGTGATGGGCACAGCATGTGTACTACTGAGAACCTTGTTGACATTAGGAATACTTTTATGTGAGAACTTTGCCTCCAGTGACATTGTGTAAATACATCTCTCACATACCATATCAGTTTGTTTGAGAATTAACTGGTTGTCAGTAAACAAGAGGCAATTTCTACATTGCCTTAGAATGCCCATATCCACCAAGCCAGTAATGGAGACAGTAGGAAAGTTCATATCCATGACAACAAACCCTTTTTTATTGATTAGACAGTTGGAGTGAGAATATCACTGTAAAGAGTCAGGAGTATCTGGTTTGCAACTATGGGGACAGTGCTTGTCACTGCAAACTAGCTGAACTGTGTATAAATAGGTATAGGACAAATTTTAATTGTGCTTTTACAGGAAAAATGTCACTCAAGGTTTCTGAATCTGTATAGAGCACTGCCAAACACTTAAGGGGAAACTAATACAATGATCCAGAAAATTTAAAGATGAAGTATTTAGGCAGATATTTTGAAGTTAGAAACAAATCAAGCAGTACTTACTAAAACCAAAGTTCATAGGTTCATAGGTTGGTACTAGGCTATCAGCCCTAGGGCCTATACAAGCCTAGCCATAACAATTCCCTGGCTATTTCTTCCCACAGTATTTACTTCCCTGGACCCCTGTCTAGCAGGGTGACTGACGTGATCCCTGGGGTGAATTTTCTATCTCATATCCAATCATCAAGGTTCTTTTTGAAGAGGGCCAAAGAGGCGCTCTGCTTGACATGTATGGGCAGTCTATTCTAGAGTCTGGGGAGTCTCTGGGTCAGGAACCTATCCCTCCAGCATGTTTTGTTCATTGTGATGATAAGGTTTAGATCCCTGGAGTGTGTGTCTCTGAGGGATTGGGATTTCTTTAAGTGTAGCATGTCCAACAGCTCTGGGTTTGACATGGCCTTGTATGTTAAGCAGAGATCGCCTCTGAGTAGACAATATGCGACAGAGTATAGGTGGAGTTTTTTTAATCGGTCAGCATAGGGCATCTGCTTTAGGCCTGTGATTCTTTTAGTGAGGTATTTCTGCAGCCTTTCCATTTGTTGCAGATGTCTTGAGAGGTACATACCAAATGGGACATTGTATTCTATAATGGGTCTAATGAGAGATGAGTACAGTGGGACAATGACCTCTTTTTTTCTGGATGAAAAGCCCTTAGTGATGAGGTGTGCCACATAGAAGGATTTCCTGACTGTTGTGGTGATGTGGTTATCGAAGATGAGACCACTGTCCACCTGTGTCCCTAAGTCTCTTATCACACTTTCGGTGTTTAGTGTACTGCCACCTATGTGGTAATTCATGGGTACATGTTTTTTCCCAAAGGGGATAACTATACTTTTCTTGGCATTGAGCTTGAGCCCATGGCTCTGGCACCAAGCATCTGTTTCTGTAAGGCCTTTTTGTAGAATATCCACATAATTTGGGGATTCAATAATGGCTCCCAGTTTGCAGTCATCTGCGAACTTTGTTAGTCAACGTCCCTTAGTGCTGGCCTGTATTTCAGAGAAGTAGATGCCAAACAAGAGCGGTCCCAGGACTGAACCCTGAGGTATTCCACTTGTCACTTGTCTGGAGCTGGATTTGGAGTTGGCTACTTTTACAGTGTGGGTTCTGTCAGTAAGCCAGTTGGCAACTCATCAAGTGATGTAGGGGTTAATGCCCAGCTTAGTAAGGTTATCTATGATTCCAGAGTGGGGGATGGTGTTGAAGGCCTTGGCGAGGTCCAGATAGGCTGTGTGGACCACATTACCCTTGTCCACGGCTCTGGAAACTGATTTGAAGAAGTCAGTCAGGTTCAGGAGACAAGAATGGCCCTTCACGAACCCAAATTGCATGGGGTCCAGTGTTTGAAGGTTGCCAATGTCTTTGTTTATAAGTTCCATGATAATACATTCCATGGCTTTGCAGATCAGGCTTGTCAGACAGATGGGGTGCTAGGTGGATCCCTCCTTGTGGAGTGGGATGACTGTAGCTGTGCACCACTCAGTGGGTACGAAGCCTGAGGTGAGGCTATGATTAAACATGACACTTAGGTGAGGTGCCAGTTCATTGTGTAGTTCATGTAGTATACATCCCGGGATGTCATCTGGTCCCATGGATGCTGTATTCTTAGCTTGAGAATTAGCTTATTAAGAATGATGAAAAGAGGGGAGTTGCATGAATGGCTACTGCCTGGCTACTACTAATGCTGGTCTCATGACAGCTTCAGTCTGTTGGCATACAGTGCTCCTTTGCTTCTTCTCTCACCAGAAGCAAAATGTTAGCACCAGTCCCAAGAAGAGAAGCAGGCCGCAGCCTGTTTGGTGATCCACAGTCTTGTACTAGATGATGCAAGGGTCTGTAGTGAAACTTCTTGGTCACACCCCACACAGGATGACCTTCATCACCCTCAGATAGGCAGGCCTGAATACTACTGGGGACTCAGCAAGTGATAGCGAGGGTGCAGAGCATGTTGGCCACTCCCACACCACATCCAGCTCTGTGGCCAAGTCATTAGAAAACATAAATACAAATGGAGTTAACTAAAACAATAAAGGACAAATAGTAAAACTAAGAAAATTACCATGATAATGAAAAAAAAAAAAAAACAAGAGGCAATTATCACAAGGTTCTGTTATACTGGTTTGCAGTACACATTTTGGAAAGACTACAGTGAATGTGGCAACACAAAACTTATACAATGGCTGCTCACTACTATTCATAAATGAGCATGCTGATTGGATGGCCCAACCAGTGTGGCTGTTGTAAAGTGAGCATATACCAAATGAAGAAAGTCCTGCCACTGAAGTACCATTAAGTAGTCAGACTTTTTATTGGCACATGGTGCGGGACAGCAAAATATAAGAAAAATCAGGTATGTTCTGCAAAAGTAGAAAAACAGAAACATACCTGATTTTCCTTGAATTTCTTACTGTCCCTCATAAAATCATGACTTTTTTAAACATTAAAAAAAAACAGCTACGATTTGAGATTCTCTTTTCTCCATTGGTTCTTGTGCACTACACTGATGTACTGTGCAAGCATGAGAATGCAAGTCCTATACTCATGCACAGTACATCAGTAAACAAGGAAGAATGTGGAAGAACATTGAAGTGCTGAATAGAAAGACATTATTTAGGAAAAGTAAACAATTTCATTCTTAAATAATGTCATTGTATAAAAGCAATAATCCACTCCTGTTTGTGGATATATCAGGTTTACCCACAGATGGCTTTGCTTAATCACTTGGGTTTTGCCCTCATGATCAAACCACACCAACCATGGGTAAATCATGATATACCCATGCACCGTCATGGATTATTGCTTAATGATACACAAACCTTGATGTTCTTCGTGTTTCACTGTTGCAGTCATCACATTTGGGTTATCCCTGCCAGGGTAGCCCTTGGCTGGCCTGAATACCAGAGGGTTAGTATTTCTGCATTGGTTGCTGTCACTTCAGGACTGATGTCAGGTCATCAGTAGTATAAAGTAAGGCAGCTGATGCCATTACATCAGTCTTTCTTGCAGCAGAGCCCAAAGCAGAAGCAGTTTGTCTGCCGCTACCTGAGTTTCATCTTTCGAATTTAAGCTGAAGTCTTCTAAAGCTAAGTACCCCATTGGGGATCCTTTTTTCTTCCATTTACCGATGTCAGAAAAAGTTAACAATTGTCTCACCTGTGGAAAGCAAATACCACACCGAGACGTTCATTCTTACTCCATCACTTGCCTAGGCCCAGACCTCGACGTCCCCCGCTGTCGCATTTGTGCTTTGTTCAATGCCAGAACTATATGCCATCGGGCCCTTATTGTAGCTAGATATTTTTGCTTACAGTCCTCGAATTCTGATATGGCTTCAGTAAGCTATCCGACAGTAGATCTTCCAAAAAAAGTAAGGATAAAGACAGAGACAGACTGCACAGGTCCAAACCTACCAACGATGCTTCCTTTAAGCTTGTCGTTAGTTCTCTGTTCCTCAGTGAGGCACTTTCTCAGCCCCTGATGCCCACTTCTGTGGATTCGCAGGCCACTACTGAGACCCTTTCGGAGACTGATATGCCGCAAAACTCTTCTTCAACTAAGGATCATGTGGTTGTCTCTCCCTTGGATGGGTCTGGAGCCACTAAGCAGGCACAGGCTTATGAGGAAGTGCTTCGCACTACCGATTCTCGACACAAGCCGATGACTTCTTTCGTGTCTACTGTTCTTTCGAAAACTACTGAGTTTCTAAGGCCCAGGGTATGAACCACACCCAAGAAACTGACAACCCAATCTCAGGCACCTGCTTCCTTGCCTCAGTCTCAAATGCTTAAAATGGTGGAAGACCTTATCCTGCTGATCAGGGGAAGCCAAACTACCCCTTCCAAAAGAAAAAGAGATCTGTCCCCATTAGTTTTATCTGAACAGGAGTCTGATGACTCTGATGCATCTGAATATGAAGACATGCAACCCCTCTCTGCTTATGAGGACTCTGATGCAAAGAACTCCATTCCTTCAGCCTCCCCCCACCCCCCCACCAAGGACTTTCCTTTGGGGAAACCCTTCATACCTTAAGGGAGCATTTCCAATGGGGATGTCAGGACTACCCTCAGTCTAAAAAGAGACTCAAGGAATTCTTAGATCTTCCACAGCACAGACCCCTGGCCATTCCATCAGTCCTGGATGTTGTGGATGATGTTTTCCTGGAATCCAGTTTGACTTCTGACACCCTCTCTCCTGCACCCAGAAAACCTGACAGGTATTACAGAGTCCCTGACTCACACAAATTTCTTTTCAAAAATCCTACTGCTAACCCTGAGATAATTTCTCAAGGGCCAAAAGGAATTAAAGCAACCTCTGCTAAGAATCCCACCCCCTCAGATAGGGATTTCTGAGCACTAGACAGATGGGGTAAAAAAGTATACACCTCTGCTACTCTTGCTATCAGAGCACTAAGTTGCCAGTTCCATATGCTAAAATTTCAGCAACATACCATGGAACTCCTCAAACAAAAAGTGTCTTCCTTTCCTGCTTGTGCAGAATCTAAAGAGTTACAAGAGTTAATGCATTCTGCAAGTCAAGTAACTAAACACACCTTACACTGTGGTTTTGATGCCCTAGAAGCTTCTTGCAGGGCAGCAGTCACTGGTTCTGTCCTTAGAAGGCATGCATGGCTTAAGGAACAGCCCTTGCCAGACCATGTTAAATCTAAATTGTTGGATGCACCCTTGCACAAAGACAACTTATTTGGCACTAAGGCAGAGGAGGTCTTTAAAAGATGGAAGAAAAAGCTAAATCTATTCAGACAGTTAAGGATTTCTTACAGGTCTAGCCACCCAGGTTCAGCAGGCATTGCCCCTCCAAGCATTGGTCCTTTCCTGCTCCCGCCAGGTCAGTTCAGCCCAGACTCTGTGGAAGCAGACCCCCCCCCCTCCCCAGACAGCAGCCACAGGGAATGCAGAGATCAAAACAGTGGAATTCCTCCACTTCAAAAACAGGGAGTTATAAGCCACCCCCTCATGGTAAGAACTCACAATGACTCTCCTCCCCCACCCTCTCCCTCTGCCCATCTTCGATCCCTTAGGAGGAAAACTCTCCTCTCACGCAAGCACCTGGGCCACCATTACCAACGACCATTGGGTCCTCAACATAGTGTCCCAGGGATACAAATTTTCTATCCACACTCTTCCAACCCCAAAAGGGTTCCCAGATAAACCTCCAAACCAATGGGCAGAGGTGCAAATGCAAGTCATTTCCCTGCTCTCTATGAGGGCAATAGAGCACGTTTCTGCAGAACAGAAATGCCAAGGTTTCTACTCCAGACTGTTTCTGGTACCCAGAAAAGAGGGCACCTGGCACCCCATCCTTGATCTATCCATTCTAAACACCTTCCTGGTGATACCAAAATTGAAAATGCTCACCCTCCAGCAACTGCTACCTATGCTCTCCAAGGATGCTTGGCTAGCCACCCTAGACCTAAAAGAGGCCTACCTCCACATTCCTATCAGGGAATCATGCAGGAAATATCTACGTTTCAGGGCAGATTCTCTGCAATTTCAGTTCCCTGCACTTCCCTTTGGCTTATCTACTGCTCCCAGAGTTTTCACAAAATGTCTGGCTCCAGCCATTGCCTTTTGCAGACAAAGGAATATCCACATTTATCCATACTTAGACAGCTGCCTAATTCAGGCAGACAGGAAAAGCTGCTCAAGCACCTGGCCTTTGTAAAGTCCCTACTGACCTCCCTAGGGTACACTATGAAAGAAAAGAAATCCAAACTAGTACCCACCCAAAGGATTATATTCCTGGGAGCAAGCCTGGACACAGCATCCCAGATGGCATTCCTTACACCAGAAAAGCAAACTTACCTGATAGCATACTTCTCTCAACTAGCCACCAGACCCCAGTTATCTGCAAGGAAAATCCTGCAAGCTCTGGGGTTCATGGCATCTTGCATTCTGCTCATTCCATATGCCAGACTGCATATGAGGAAACTTCAGTGGTTCCTAAAAAGCCTTTGGTGTCAACACTCTCAAGACCTGGAAGCTCTTATACCCATGATACCTTGCCTCAGGAAAGATTTTCTTTGGTGGGCAGCAGCATGCTCCCACAACAAGGGACTACCTTTCTCACCACCCTGCCACCCAGACCCTTACCACAGATGCATCAGACTATGCCTGAGGTGTACACCTGGCCAGCAGGTGCATACAGGGCCAATGGAGCCCACAGCAAATCCATCTGCACATCAACCAAAAAGAGATGTTAGCTGTCCAGCATGCATTGACAGCTTTCAGGCCCCTTCTCTCCCCAGGGGCTCTCCTGATCAAGACAGACAACACCACTGTGATGTGGTATATCAACAAGCAGGGAGGGACTCACTCCTACTCTCTATGCAGGCTGGCCATGACCCTTTGGCACACAGCCTCTGCCATGCAACTCCACCTGTTAGCACAATTCCTGCCAGGTTCTCTACACTCTCTGGCAGACCACTTAAGCAGAAATCTTCTGGATCCACATGAGTGGCAGCTAGACAAAAGAACCTTCACCCTAATAACTCAGAAATGGGGCACACCAAAGGTCGACCTCTTTGCCTCCCACACCAACCATCAGCTCAGCAAGTTCTGCACCAGGGAGCATCACTGCCTGGCTTGGAAAGTGGATGCCCTGTCCTTCCCCTGGGTCAATCTATCAGTCTATGCCTTTCCTCCACTACCTCTCATCCCCAGGGTGCTGCTCAAAATAAGGGAGGAAAAACCAAGGACAATTCTTATTGCTCCAGACTGGCCTCACCAGCACTGGTACCCACTGCTGCGCAGCCTGTCCACACTGCCACCATGGCATCTCACTCAGACCCCAACCCTCCAGACCCAGAGGGAAGGAGAATTCATGCATCCCCAATTGCAGACCCTCAATTTGGCAGCTTGGCTTATTCCCTAAACCACTGATCAATCTGCCAACCTCAGTGAACAGGTTTTAGATGTTATACGTGAGGCCAAATGCCCTAACACTAGAAAGCCTTATGCTGACAAATAGAAAAGGTTTTGCACCTGGAGTCAGGTTAAGGGAGCCAATATGGTACAGCCTTCCCTCCCTCCCTCTCATCCTGGATTACTTAGCTGACCTGCTACACAGTGGTCTCTCTTTTTCCTCTATTAAAATTCATGCCTTGCTATCTCTGCTCATTTCCCCACTGAACAGCCACTTTTCTCACACCCTCTGATCAAACAATTCCTAAGAGGGGCTAGCAACTTGAGGCCACCCAGAAGAGCACCTACCCCAGCTTGGGACCTTAACTTTGTGTTGGGAAAGCTCACCCTGCCCCCCTTCGAACCAGCATCTTCAGCAGAGTTAAAATTTATCTCCTGGAAGACAGCTTTTCTTCTGGCCATCACTTCAGCCAGTAGGGTCTCCAAGCTCCAAGCACTCATGGCTGTGGAGCCCTTCATCATCTTCCATGCTGACAGGATTTCCCTCAGGACTAACCCGTCCTTCATGCCCAAAGTGGTGTCCACTGTGGCTCTCAATCAATCCATTCATTTGCCCACCTTTTTCCCTAACCCACAGAACAAGGGGGAAAGGATCCTGCACTCTAGATGTGCACAGACAACTCAGATTCTATCTAGACATGACTAAATCATTCAGAAAGTATGATCAATTGCTGGTTAGCTTTTCTGCAGGGGCAGAGGGCAAAGACATCTCCAAACAAACAATTTCCAAATGGATAGCACACTGCATCCATTTCTGTTACAAGCAACGTGGAAAGCCTCCCCCTAAGGGGGTCAGGACTTACTCCACCAGAGCAGCCTCCACCTCTGCAGCTTTCCTCAGAGGAGTCCCCATCAGGGACATCCTGGAGGCTGCCACCTGGACATCCGTTCACACCTTCACCAAACATTACCACCTGCCTATCTTCTCCAAATCCAGGGCAGGCTTTGCCACTGCAGTCTTGCAGGACATCCTAGCCAGCCCCTAGTCTCCTTGACTGCCTCCACCCCTTTCCTTAGCTTTGGGAATCAATCCAAATGTGATGTCTGCAACAGTGAAACACAAAGAACATAGTACAGTTGTGTACTCTTACCATAAATGTAGATGTTCGAGTGTATTCACTGTTGCAGTCCTGGTTTCCCTCCCTCCATCCCCCTCTTCTTTCTCTCTCTCTTTACAAGGGACATTTTGGTATTTACTTTCTACTGGTGGGGTTCCTCCACCAGAACCTGGTGCTCACTTGGGGGCTCCTGACAGGGCAAGAAAAATTGATGTAATGGTGTCATCTGCCTTACTTTATACTACTGATGACCTGATGCCAGCCCTAAAGTGATAGCAACCGATGCAGAAATACTAAGCCACTGGTATTCGGGCTGGTCAAGGGCTACCTTGGCAGGGATAACCCAAATGTGATGACTGCAACAGTAAATACACTCGAACATCTACATTTATGGTAAGTGTACACAACTGTACTTTCTGCCTCCCTTAGATGTGGATGCAAGTGTGATCTCCTGATCTGTAGCAAGATGTACTGAGAAGGCTTACTCACCACCACAGTAAGGTTAGTAGACAGTGACTTGATCAAAATGACACGTGTGGAGATGGTTCAGTAGTTTAATTTCCAAAGTGTGCAGATCCTCATAGAAGATGACATTCCAATAGGTCAAATGGTAAAGATTTGATGCACTCCAGCAATACACAAGGGCTGGAATGGAGGCCAAAACACATACATCCTCAAAGGGTAAGGGGAAGAGGTGCAGAGCTAGGTAGCAGAGCTAAGCTACAGGAAAACAGCTAGGACAAAATACAATAGGCAATTCCTTAGCTGAAAAGCAAATACATTAGCATGTGTAACATCACACTCCCTGCCCAAAATCTTTAGATTTCAGAAATAACAACAACAATGACCATTAAGCCCATCATATTTTTGATATTTCTTTATCCTCTGGAACCTGAAAAACAAGAGGGAGGGGGGAACAAGAGGATAAATGCAAACAACATAATGAACGAAAACTTGCTGATACCAACAATTCTGAAACATGGAGAAGCAGATCCCAGAACAGATGAAAGTTTAGTTCTTGGACAAAAGGCAGGGCATGCAGAAATTCTCACACAGGAACGGGAAGTGGCTATCACAATAGAAAGTTCAAAGTCTTTGCGGAGTCAGGTAGCAGAATTTGAAAATGCATGCTCATACTTTGGAAGAAGCAGCACCAGTTCGTTGACAGGTCTGAAAATAAATTTGCGCAGATCCTTCCTTGATTATCTTGACTTCAACCTTCTGAGCCTTTCAATCATTACCGGGCATAGTTTTTATGATCAGTCCCATAGGCCAGTAGTTACGATGAGCATCTTTGCTTTAAAAAGAACTACATCTCCTACTCTTATATTTAGCTTGTGGAGTTGCTATTTACTGAGACCATGAAGACTGGAAAGGTATTCCCTTTTCCAATGACTCCAGAACACTTTAGCAAGGTGTTGAATCTGTTTCTATTGTTGTTTATGAATATTAGAGCAGTCAAAGTCCTCCAGAAGGGAAGACACTACTTTCATTTTCTGGGTAAGCAGAGTAACTGGAGTGAACAACTCTGAAGAATCTGGATCTGCAGACACTGGAGCTAGTGGTCTGGCATTAATTATGGCAGACATCTCTGTGAGAAGGGTGATTAAGATCTTATGGGTGAGCTGGGAAGATCTGAGACTTAGTAGCATTAGTAGCATAGAATCCCGGATCCTTCGAGTGATCCCAATCATGGGTTCCCAAGAACCTCCCATGTGAGAGGATTGAGGAGGGTTGAACTTCCAGTCACATCCCTTGCTAATTAAGAAATTCCTTAACTCCAAATCATTGTTTGCTCCTGTGAAGTTGGTTCTGCAATCTGATATTAGGAACTTTATTCTTCCTCTTATAGAGATAAATCTATGGAAGGCATTTATAAAACACAAAGTCACCATGGACTCTATAACAACAATGTGCACATCAAGAATGCTGAGACAAGTAGACAGCACGGCCCAATGTCTGGTGTTAGCAACTCCGCCATGAGTCCTATGAGTTGCTACAGACCAGGGGCCAAAAACACCCATGCCAACATGAGTAAAAGGTGGTTCAGCACTTAGTCTGTCAGGTGGGAGATTTTCCATCTGTTGCGTCTCCCTCTCAGTTTTTGACATTTCACATATTTATGAAGTATGGAGGATATGCTTCTTTTAGTACTGACAATCCACAAATCTGTGGATCTTATAGCACCTTCAGTAAAGTGGCGACCTTGGTGCTGAACTTGCTGATGGTGGTGTCTTACCGGTAAAGTAGCAATGTGATGCTGGCCTGGAGCAATGATAGGATGTTGTTCTATATCTCTTAGGTCAGTCCTTCCTAAGCGACCTCCAACTATGAGAAAACCCTGGGTGTCAGTCGAGTTCAGTTTATAAAGAGGGCTGCCTTTAGAAATGTCACTTGGAAATGCTGTTGATTTCCTGAGAGTACACCTCATGTTGAACACATTGGATAAGTATTTGCTCTGCTTGTGAGATCTCATTGACTGTAGGATGTTTCTACAAATGTGCCACCCATGACAGTCTTTGGGATTGGTGCTGCTACTTACAAATAGGCAAGCAACATGGATAAATTGTGCAATGGCATGTATGACAGATGACCACCTAGAGCAATGTTCAAAATGATGAGAACTCAGCCTTGCTCAAGAGTTTACACAGGTGTTAAGCAGAATGGTAGTAGGTCTGATTTCTTCGTTGGAATCAGGGCTTACCAGTTCAAAATTGGAATCAAGATGGTTTGTAACAACTGGAATGGAGGGCAAAACACACACACGCTCAAAGGGTAAGGGGAAGAAAGGTGGAGCTAGCTAACAGAGCTAAGCTACAGGAAAACAACCAGGACAAAATACAACAGGCAATTCCTTAGATGAACAGCAAATACACTAGTATGTGTAACATGACAGGCCTGAAGCACACCTATTACTGAACTCCTGTAGGCTATAGGGTAAGATATGATGAAGAGTGTTCTGACACTGATGGTTAGGACAGTGACATAGTATGCGAGTGAGTGTTAACCAGTACGAGTACAATGGGCATTGAAAGCAGGCAGAAATAAACCATCCAAACAAATGAATTGCACAGGCCTGAGGAGCTTATGAGCAGGTAACATACACAACAATGTTCAATATTAGATCATTGTTGAAATAGCCTAAGCTTTTAGGATTAAATCCTGCCAAGCATATGAACAACTGGCCCACTTTCAAAATTTAAGGGTACCTTTCCGTACTGTATGCTCGAGTACAGATTCATAGTAAAGGACAGTCAGAGCACTAATAGGCCCAGAGCTTTCTTGCCACCACAGTGTACTCATTTTGCAGGCTTTGTGGACCTGACCATCGGCAAGTGATCCTTCAAGGCTGGGCAGATAAGTTTCTTGCTGGGGAAACCTTTCACAAATTAATTCTTCTGGGGAAAACATGTTTTTTTGTGAATATTTTATGTTTTATGCTAGGAAACATTCTTGGTTTGGACTGTAATGCTGATACAGTGGATTTTACTTTGGTGAATGCTTGTGTAAATTGTTTGCGGTTACGTCTGTTTTTTTAATTTTTTTACACATATCAAAGTCATATTTATGTTTTAGGGTCAGGATTTGGTGATTTGAGGGACTTTCAGTGTGCTTTTTTTTTACTTAAAAAACACTCTGTTGGCTTTTACATGTTTTGGCACCTCATTCAGGTTCCACTGCCCATCCTTAAGGCTTTCTTTGTGACTGGACATATGGAGCAGTTACTGTTTTTTTAGGTTCTTCCTTCCCCACTAATCAAGAAGAAGAAAGTTGTCAAGGACTCTTTAGCTGTTAGGCCAGCTCCTTCTTTGCCTCAGCCACCAGTGGGTGACTCTGGTGTAGCTGTACTTGGATCCTTAGACTGCTCATCATTTGCCCTTGTTCCCTCTGGTGTAGCACTTACATCCACTAAGAGCTGGGAGATAGACACATCTGAGGCTGTAGGGATGCTCTCCTTGGACAGCGGAGAATGAATGTTGTTGGTCTTGATGGAAGGGGCAGGTATAGGTATACAATGTAGCCAGGAAAGAACCTACATCCCAGAGTAGAGTGCTTACCTTGGGTTGTTTTTATTTTCCAGATAATCTCCCAGGGAAAGAAAACACATAAAAAATATGACTGCTCCTGTTTTACTTCCTATGGGCAGGGAAGAAAAATAACTCCATTTCTTTCTGACTCTGATTTTCAATCAGAACAGTATGGATTGGGGAGAGAATATTGTTCTTCAGGGTTTTCTTCACAAGATGAACAGTCACATTCTGAGGAAAGTATTGCTTCAGATTTCCCTCCAGAAGACCTATCTTTTTCTGAAACATTATCTAAAAATGAAGCTCTAAAATGGGAGCAAAATGAAGTCCAACAAATGTATAATTATTTTTTGCAGGTGGATATTCCACAGCCTGCAGCTCTTCCTCATGTTTTATCTGCTTTGGAGAATGTTTTCCTGACAGCTGCTAGTTTACCTGACAGTCTAACTCCTGCTCCTAGGAGGTCTGATAGGTCATACTAGGTACCTTAGACTCACAAATCCTGTTTTTTTAACCCTTAAGTAGAACTTGCAGTGATTTCCCTATCTAAAACTGCCTCTGCTAGACACATGGCTAATGATAATCCAATTTCCCCTTGACAAGGATATGAAAGCCTTTTTTTAATACATTTGAGAAGAAAGTTATTCTTCTGTCACATTGATATTTAGAATTTTAAACTGTCAGACTCACATTAAACTTTTTATTTTCTGCCTTTTGAGGACATGAAAAAGTTAACTGATATCTACCCCTCTTCTGAGGTGAAAACTTCTTTGAATGCTTCGCTTTTATCTGTTCCTCAAACATCCCTTGAAGTATTCTTATGATTCTGCAGATACTGTCTTCAGAGCTGCTGCTTTGGGGTCAGTCAAAATAGATTAGCTTGGTTACATTCTCAAAATATTCCTGAAGATGTTAAAACTGAGATTTCAAACTCCCCCATAGAAGGAATTTCTGTTTGTCCCTTCTGTAGCTGAGGTTCTAAAGATATTTAATGAGAGGGGAAAGTTGATTCAAGGGTTGACACAAATCTTTCAAAATCTTCCAACTTCCCTTTTCAAGGTTAATAAAAGTGTGCCTTCCAACTCAGCTGCCTTTTTCAAAAAGCAGTTTTAACAGCAAGATGCCAAACAGCATTTTAAAAAGTAATGTCAAAGAAGTTATAAAAAGAAAGGGAAAGTCTTTCAAGATCAAGGAAAGACCAGTAAGTCAGAATGACTATTTGCCTGTTTGGTATCCCTCCCTCCCTGATAATCTCTCCTTCTCCCTGAGACTATATCTTCCTTTGTGGTGCCAGACTATTGCAAAGAAATGGATTCTAAAATTTACTCAACAGGGTACTCTTTGCAGTGGGAGTTCCTCCCTCCTTTTCAGTGGATTCCTTTTTGCCCAGTAAACCAAATATTCCTGTTTTTCTCCAATTTTGGAACAAATGCTATCTCAGTGGGTCATATGACTCGTGCCGGCCTGCCAGATGGGCAGAAGTTTCATAGGTTGGTACTAGGCTATTGGCCCTAAGGCCTATACAAGCCTAACCATAACAATTCCCTGGATATTTCTTCCCACAGTATTTACTTCTCTGGACCCCTGTCTAGCAGGGTGACTGACATGATCCCCGGGGTGAATTTCCTATCTCCCATCCAATCATCAAGGTTCCTTTTGAAGAGGGCCAAGGAGACGCTCTGCTTGACATGTATGGGCAATCTATTCCAGAGTGTGGGGAGTCTCTGGGTCAGGAACCTATCCCTCCAACATGTTTTGTTCATTGTGATGACAAGGTTTAGATCCCTGGAGCGTGTGGCTCTGAGGGATTGGGATTTCTTTAAGTGGAGCATGTCCAACAGCTCAGGGTTTGACATGGCCTTGTATGTTAAGCAGAAATTGCCTCTGAGTAGATGATATGCCACAGAGTATAGCTGAAGTTTTTTTAGATGGTCAGCATAGGCCTGTGATTCTTTTAGTGAGGTATTTCTGTGGCCTTTCCAGCTGTTGCAGATGTCTTGTGAGGTACATACCAAATGGGGCATTATACTCTATAATGGGTCTAATGAGGGATGAGTACAGTGGGACAATGACCTCCTTTTTTCTGGATGAAAAGCCCTTAGTGATGAGGTGTGCCACATAGAAGGATTTCCTGACTATTGTGGTGATGTGGTTATTGAAAGTGAGACCACTGTCCACCTGTGTCCCTAAGTCTGTCATCACACTTTCGATGTTTAGTGTACTGCCACCTATGTGGTAATTCATGGGTACATGTTTTTTTCCAAAGGGGATAACTATACATTTCTTGGCATTAAGCTTGAGCCCATGGCTCTGGCACCAGGCATCTGTTTCTGTAAGGCCCTTTTGTAGAATATCTACATAATTTGGGGATTCATTAATGGCTCCCAGTTTGCAGTCATCTGTGAACTTTGTTAGCCAGAGTCCCTTAGTGTTGGCCTGTACTTCAGATAAGTAGATGCCAAACAAGTGTGGTCCCAGGACTGAACCCTGAGGTACTCCACTTGTCACTTGTCTGGAGCTGGATTTGGAGTCGGCTACATTTACAGTCTGGGTTCTGTCAGTAAGCCAGTTGGCAACACATTAAGTGATGTAGGGATTTATGCCCAGCTTAGTAAGTTTATCTATGATTCCAGAGTGGGGGATGGTGTCGAAGGCCTTGGCAAGGTCCAGATAGGTTGTGTGGACTGCCTTTCCCTCATCCACAGCTCTGGAGACTGATTCGAAGAAGTCAATCAGGTTCAGAAGACAAGATCGGCCCTTCACAAACCCAAACTGGGTGGGGTCCAGTGTCTGAAGGTTGCCAGTGTCTTTGTTTATAAGTTCCATGATAATGCGTTCCATGCCCTTGCAGATCAGGCTCGTCAGACTGATGAGACAGTAGTTCCCAGGATCCAAGGTGGATTCCCCCTTGTGGAGTGGGTAACTGTAGTGTGCGCCACTCAGTGGGCATGAAGCCTGAGGTGGGGCTATGATTAAACATGACACTTAGGTGAGGTGCCACGACACTTAGGTGAAGTGCTGGTTTACTCAAAGATTTTTCTAGTTCCAAGAAAATGGGATTTGAAGAATAGTGCTAGACCTCTTCTTTCTCAATCTTATTGCCAAGGACCCAACATTTAAAATATTATCCCATCAGACCCTGTTTCCTCTTATCTCCATACTAGCTTTCATGGTAAAGCTGGACTTAAAAGATGCCTACCATCACTTTACCATTAGCAAACATTTCAGATGTTTCTTAAGATTTTATGTATCTGTCCCAAACTACCAGTTCTCTGTCTAACTTATTCACAAAGTGTCTGGCTCCACTAGTTACTTTTTGCAGACTTCATGGCATTTACATTTTTCTATATTTGGATGATTGTCTCCTATTTTATACAGCTTTTGTACCAAGTGAATGGAGAACAGCTACAGTCATTTCTCTGCATAAGGGAGGACCTTTCACAGACCCAGGCAATTACAGACCCCATACGTCTGACCAGCCTCATATGAAAAGCCATGGAAAGACTTATCATGGAACTAATCAGTCAGGACATAGGGAACCTCCAAACACTGGACCTATCTCAGGTTGGATTTGTCATGGGCAGGTCATACTTACTCAAGCTGATCAACTTTTTTGAAAAGTTCACCAAAGCAATGAATGAAGGTAAAATGAAACACACTGCATACTTCAACCTGGCCAAAGCTTTTGACACAATTCCCCACTCAGTTATAGTAGAAAAGCTAAATGGACTGGGAATATACCCCTGTGTCACCAGCTGGATTGCCAACTGGCTCAAAGATTGGATGCAGATAATCAAAATATGGAAAATCATCTCCAAAAACAGACCAGTGACCAGTGGAATTCCCCAGGGATCTGTACTGGGACCAATTTTGTTTTGCATCTACTTTTTGGAAGTAAACGCTAATGCCAAAGGGCTCTGGTTGACTAAGTTTGCAGATGACTGCAAGCTAGGAGCAGTTACTGAATTCCCAAATGACTTAGCCATCTTGCAAGTTTGTCCTAAATAAATAACTGCTGCTAAAATCATGGACTGAAACTAAATGCCAAAAGATGCATTATTGTATCCTTTGGGAAGCCATCTACTCCAGGGAACTACCACACTGACAATATACCCCTAAGAGTTTACTTATTTTACATTTGTTTACCGGGATAGTCCGTCTGGACATATATCCATTTACAGCGGAGGCCCAGGGAGAAAATCTCCACATTCAGTACAGAAAAACAAATAGTTGTACAATATGATGAAAATATGATCATCTATACAGAAGCAAAAATTGACAATAGATAAAAATACAGCTTTTGATACAAAAAACAAAATTAGACACTAGATAAAAAATACAACTTTCGATACAGAAACAGAAATTGACACTAGATAAGCATTATAACTGACTATAGAGACAGACAGAGACTACTTAGAAATTAATTAGTGCAAGTTTATCATGAGCTAGTATAACTATTAGAAATCTGAGTAGAAAATACAATTCCTGATACTGTAGAAAAAATTACAGTGGGAATAATTGGATATGAAGCTATCTGGAGTGGTAGAAACAGTGATGATTAGGTAATGCATGGACATAGCCAGGAATTCATTAAGTGTAATTTAAGTGAGTTTTTGAACAGCGTAATAGTGGAGGCAGAAGATAAAGCAGGGGGGAAGGTTATTCCAGGATTTAGCTACATTATGGGAGACTAGTGCTTTACATGCAGTGTTGTTAGCCTTAGAGATACAAAGGAGTGATTTGTCAGTGGAGTGAAGGGGGCGATTTGATTTGTAGGGCGTGAGTAGGTGACTTAGTGCTGGGATTCTATTGGGATGTCTCACAATATTGTAGGCAATGATTAGTTGATGGTAATTGAGTAGTTGGGGAAATTCTAGCCATTGTAGTTCCTTTAGAGCCTGACATTGATGGGTTCTGAAGGTGCAGTTATTAGCGAACTTGGAAATTTTGTTGTAACACGTCACAAGTGTAGCAAGATCATGTTTTCTGATATGAGTACAGATTGGTGCCACATACATTAGAGTGGACAATAGATGGGTTTGGGCTAGGGAGATTCTCGCTTTTTTTGAGAGAAAGTTTTTGTGTCTGTATAGTGTTCCCATTTTTTTATGTACTTTTTTGATGGTTTGTGAAATGTGAACATCAAACTGTAGGTGTTTGTCAATTTCTACACCTAGGTGTTTGGTATGTTCAGAGTGATGATGGTACCATTTTTGGAAGTGATTGAAAAGGATAGAGAGGTAGGAATAGATTTGTTGGGGGTGAAAAGAACCAATTTAGTCTTTTTGGGATTTAGGATAAGTTGGATCTGAGTAATCCAACTTTCCACTAAACTAAAGGAATCCTGAGTGAGTTGTTGTAACGTGGTAAGTGAGGGTGCAGAGCATATAAGAGTCAAATTGTCTGCGTACTGTATGAGTGTAGCAGGGTGGGTGGAGGTATGAAGATTGTTTGTAAAAATTGAGAAAAGAAGAGGACCTAATATAGAGCCTTGTTGTACACCTATGGTTGTTGGGAGTAGAGGATATAGTAAACCTTGCCATTGGACAAACTGCTGCCTATCTGACAGATAATTTTTAAACCAGGCAATAGTTGGAAGAGCAAAGGTTAGAGAGGCAAAGGTGTCTAGAAGTAGGGAGTTTGAGACCATGTCAAATGCTTTCAAGAGGTCTAAAAATATAACAGATACAAAGTTGTTGTTGTTTCTGTGTTGGTTTACCAGGTTAGTAAAAGAGGGAAGAGCAGTTGTTGTGCTATGGATTTGGGAACTTATGTGGACAGTGACCTAACTTTTGACCAACATAGCACAGCTTATAAACAAAGGGATTTTGTCTAGACCTAGGGATGTCATTGTCTCTCTTTACTCAGCCCTAATTAGACCAATCATTGAATATAATGACCCATTTAGCATGTATCTATCCAGACACATGTAACAACTGGAATGCCCACAGAGATACCTTACTAAAATACAATGCCTAAATAACATGTCCTACATGGACTGACTCAAAGCCCTGCCACTATATGCAGTATCCTCCAGTCTACTACGATGTGACCGATGTCTGGCATACAAGGCATCCTCTGACTCATTACTGACAATCCAGATAGCATGATGATACAGCTTGACAGTCAATGAGAACTACAGCATAAGGGAGGACCTTTCACAGACCCAGGCAATTACAGACCCCATACGTCTGACCAGCCTCATATGAAAAGCCATGGAAAGACTTATCATGGAACTAATCAGTCAGGACATAGGGAACCTCCAAACACTGGACCTATCTCAGGTTGGATTTGTCATGGGCAGGTCATACTTACTCAAGCCGATCAACTTTTTTGAAAAGTTCACCAAAGCAATGAATGAAGGTAAAATGAAACACATTGCATATTTCAACCTGGCCAAAGCTTTTGACACAATTCCCCACTCAGTTATAGTAGAAAAGCTAAATGATCTGGGAATATACCCCTGTGTCACCAGCTGGATTGCCAACTGGCTCAAAGATTGGATGCAGATAATCAAAATATGGAAAATCACCTCCACAAACAGACCAGTGACCAGTGGAATTCCCCAGGGATCTGTACTGGGACCAATTTTATTTTGCATCTACATTTTGGAAGTAAACGCTAATGCCAAAGGTCTCTGGTTGACTAAGTTTGCAGATGACTGCAAGCTAGGAGCAGTTACTGAATTCCCAAATGACTTAGCCAGCCTGCAAGTTTGTCCTAAATAAATAACTGCTGCTAAAATCATGGACTGAAACTAAATGCCAAAAGATGCATTATTGTATCCTTTGGGAAGCCATCTACTCCAGGGAACTACCACACTGACAATATACCCCTAAGAGTTTACTTATTTTACATTTGTTTACCGGGATAGTCTGTCTGGACACATATCCATTTACAGCAGAGGCCCGGGGAGAAAAGCTCCACATTCAGTACAGAAAAACAAATAGTTGTACAATATGATGACAATATGATCATCTATACAGAAGCAAAAATTGACAATAGATAAAAATACAACTTTTGATACAAAAAACAAAATTAGACACTAGATAAAAAATACAACTTTCGATACAGAACAGAAATTGACACTAGATAAGCATTATAACTGACTATACAGACAGAGACTACTTAGAAATTAATTAGTGCAAGTTTATCATGAGCTAGTATAACTATTAGAAATCTGAGTAGAAAATACAATTCCTGATACTGTAGAAAAAATTACAGTGGGAATAATTGGATATGAAGCTATCTGGAGTGGTAGAAACAGTGATGATTAGGTAATGCATGGACATAGCCAGGAATTCATTAAGTGTAATTTAAGTGAGTTTTTGAACAGTGTAATAGTGGAGGCAGAAGATAAAGCAGGGGGGAAGGTTATTCCAGGATTTAGCAACATTATGGGAGACTAGTGCTTTACCTGCAGTGTTGTTAGCCTTAGAGATACAAAGGAGTGATTTGTCAGTGGAGTGAAGGGGGCGATTTGATTTGTAGGGCGTGAGTAGGTGACTTAGTGCTGGGATTCTATTGGGATGTCTCACAATATTGTAGGCAATGATTAGTTGATGGTAATTGAGTAGTTGGGTAAATTCTAGCCATTGTATTTCCTTTAGAGCCTGACATTGATGGGTTCTGAAGGTGCAGTTATTAGCGAACTTGGAAATTTTGTTGTAACACGTCACAAGTGTAGCAAGATCATGTTTTCTGATATGAGTACAGATTGGTGCCACATACATTAGAGTGGACAATAGATGGGTTTGGGCTAGGGAGATTTTCGCTTTTTTTGAGAGAAAGTTTTTGTGTCTGTATAGTGTTCCCATTTTTTTATGTACTTTTTTGATGGTTTGTGAAATGTGAACATCAAACTGTAGGTGTTTGTCAATTTCTACACCTAGGTGTTTGGTATGTTCAGAGTGATGATGGTACCATTTTTGGAAGTGATTGAAAAGGATAGAGAGGTAGGAATAGATTTGTTGGGGGTGAAAAGAACCAATTTAGTCTTTTTGGGATTTAGGATAAGTTGGATCTGAGTAATCCAACTTTCCACTAAACTAAAGGAATCCTGAGTGAGTTGTTGTAACGTGGTAAGTGAGGGTGCAGAGCATATAAGAGTCAAATTGTCTGCATACTGTATGAGTGTAGCAGGGTGGGTGGAGGTATGAAGATTGTTAGTAAAAATCGAGAAAAGAAGAGGACCTAATATAGAGCCTTGTTGTACACCTATGGTTGTTGGGAGTAGAGGAGATAGTAAACCTTGCCATTGGACAAACTGCTGCCTATCTGACAGAAACCAGGCAATAGTTGGAAGAGCAAAGGTTAGAGAGGCAAAGGTGTCTAGAAGTAGGGAGTGTGAGACCATGTCAAATGGTTTCAAGAGGTCTAAAAATATAACAGATACAAAGTTGTTGTTGTTTCTGTGTTGGTTTACCAGGTTAGTAAAGAGGGAAGAGCAGTTGTTGTGCTATGGATTTGGGAACTTATGTGGACAGTGACCTAACTTTTGACCAACATAGCACAGCTTATAAACAAATGGATTTTGTCTAGACCTAGGGATGTCATTGTCTCTCTACTCAGCCCTAATTAGACCAATCATTGACTATAATGACCCATTTAGCATGTATCTATCCAGACACATGTAACAACTGGAATGCCCACAGAGATACCTTACTAAAATACAATGCCTAAATAACATGTCCTACATGGACTGACTCAAAGCCCTGCCACTATATGCAGTATCCTCCAGTCTACTACGATGTGACTGATGTCTGGCATACAAGGCATCCTCTGACTCATTACTAATGGATTTACTGCACATTAGCAATTCAGATAGCATCAGAAATAGTCAGTCTATGGATCTAAACTTCTTTGTATGCAACATCAACAGAATGATTTAGAGGGACAGGTATATTTTGCAGAGGCTACCGCTGCTCTGGAACAGAATCCCCATCCACATAAAACAAAGTTCATCCCTGTCTGTATTAAAGTCCAACTTAGATCTATGGTTGAGAAACAGAACATCTACCCCAGGACTGCCCCTATACTTGTAATGGACAGAAGCAACTCATAAATGTTTTATCCCATGCATGGGTCCCCTCAAATTATCTATGGTATGATCCTAGTTATTCCCATTAGTAGTAATATATAATTATCAACCTTGGGTTGGGGAATTGGAAAGGTTATTTTGAGAGCAAAAAGAGAAATTGACTAGGCTTAAAATGGCCCACAAGGGCAGCTAGCCTAGTACTTACCTAAGAACTTATTTGCAAACACTGTGAAGTGCCTTGCAAAATGTTCAGAAACTCCTCTTAGTCTGCATTTTCAACAGAAATTAGAAAAATTATCTTGAATCCTTTCTTACAGAATAGTTTTTCTGAGATGTCTTTTGGATTTTACCTCGGGAAGAGATTTTCTTTCTCCAAACTAGAAATGTACCAAGAGATCCTCCCAAGCTTTTACAGTCAATCTCTAGTATCTGCCAAGGAATTTCTCATGATTCTAGGATACATGACCTCTTTAATTCTCATGATTCCCTTGCCAGGCTTCACATGAGGAAAATTCAATAGTGCCTCAGATCAATCTAGACTCAACATCAACACTCCTTATCTCTTTAGATTCCAGTCTTGAGGTATGTAAGAAGGGGGGTACTCTGGTGGGTGGACCAGTTCTGTCTGAATCCAGGTCTTCCCTTCTCCATTCTTTCTCCTCTTCAGTCTGTCACAATAGACACCTCAGACTTTGTATGGGGGCAGGGGAGCAATGTCAAAAGGAGTGAAAGTGCAAGGTTTGTGAAAAAAAACCAACAGAACACTCAAAAGGGCATCAGTGTCAGAGATGATGGCAGTAATTAATGATTTGAAAGCCTTAAATCATATCTGGTCTGCATGACCTCTGCAAATTATCACAGACACTGCAATGATGTGGTAATAAAACAACAAACAGGAGAGTACCAATCTTACTCCCTTTGTAGACTTGCTATAATAGCCTGGGAGATAGCATCTTAGTTCATTTTGACTCTGCAGGCTTCATACATTCCTTTGGAGCAAAACATTGTAGAAGACAATTTAAGCAGGACCAGGACAGACCCTCATGAAAGGAAACTACACCTAGTGGTCCTCCAGGAATTGATTCAGCTATGGGGTACACCTCAAATAGATCTGTTTGCCTCCTTTCAAAACAGACAGTTGAAGACATTCTGTTCCAGGATTCCTTTCAAACGGGCCTGCAGGATGGATGCCTTCTCATTCCCATGGATAGGAATGTTTCTGTATAGTTTTGTACCCTTTTCATTGATACCAAGAGTTCTTCTAAAATTTGACAAGAATTCTCCAGATATAGTGGTGTTGACTCCCTTTTGGCTCAGGTGATAGTGGTTTTCCCTTATTTTGAAATTAACCAAGGGCTTTTACTGTAAGTTTCCTCACAGACTGAATATACTCACAAAAGACCGTTTTTTTGAGACTCCCCTAGCTGAAAACACTACAGTTGACTATCTGGATGATAGACGTTTGATACCTTTTAGGTATCTTTTTCTCTGATGACATGGAGCAGGAACTAAAAAATACTAAAAAAACTGCTGCTAGAAAATCATATATGTGTAGGTGATAAAGATTTTCCAGTTGGTGCCATTTCAAGAATCAGGACCCTTCTCAAGTCTGATTGCCTCTGGTTCTTGGATAACTTGTATGAGTTATTCTCCTCTGTCATTTTTTTGTGCTTATTTCAAGATTTATCTGTTGGCCATTTCTGATTATCTGCCCTTAGCTCTCCCCTTTTCTTCCTGTCCTCAAGTCAAGGTGTTTGTGAAATGGTTTTGCATATCTCCCTACCTAGAAAACAGCTGGTGGCTCCTTTGGAGCTTAACTTTGAGGTTGAAAAGCTGACTCTTCTTCTGTTGGAACCAGCTCATTAGGCTGATCTGAGGTTTCTGACATGGAATACTCTATTACTTAATTCTCTGACCTCTGCAAGAAGGGTGCCCGAGGAACAAGTTCCTACATTGAGTCAACTTTGCCTCAATTTTCACAAGGACAGGGTTTCTTTGAGAGCAAATACCTAAAGTGGCATCATACTTCACTTTGAGCCAATCCATTAATATACGTCTTCTTCCTGAAATCTGAAAACAACAGAGAAAGAATTATCCCTACTCTAGATTTCTACAGGCAGCTCAGATACTGCTCTGACAGAACTCATTTTTACAGGAAGGCTTATTAGCTATTTGCCAGCTATGAAGGTCAGAGAAAAGAACCAGTGTCAAAGCAAACAATTTTATGATGATTGTTTTATAGCATTTATTTTTTTTTTATTTTCACCATAACAAGCCACTTCCAGACAATGTTAGGACCCACTGTACCAAGGTTTTAGTTTATACTGTGGCTTTCCGGAAAGGGCTGAAACTCAAGAAGTATTCCAGAGGCAGCAAATTGATCCTGTATAAATACTTTTACAATGCATTACAAGCAGGATTGTTTTTCAATGTCCAGAAGAGGCTTTGCTAGGAGCATTCTCCAGGGACTCGTGGATTCTTAATTTACTTCCTTCTCTCTATATGTTACTGAGCTATGGTACTCTACCCTAATATCTTAGGCTACTCCAAGAGTAACCTAATGCTGGACATAGCATAGCTGTATAAAGAAAATTTCCCATGACTGTAGCTCTTCTACTAGATCAGTGTTACAGTACCTATACCCTGCAATCCCTTTTGTTGTTTTTTTTTATGAATTTCCAGGCTACTCTTGTTTTACTTTTGCTTTTGTAGCATTTTTCCTTTCAGGGCAATTGACTCCATTCCTGGGGCAAGAAAGTTCTGTAATTTTTGGCACTCTATCTGCCTTTTATATCATGCTCTCATTGAGACCCTGGCAGTTAGAGTGTATGGAAGTACTGAAAGTACTTCTGACACAGGAAATCAAAACAAAAAAAATCTAAAGGTATTACAACTCAATGCTAGGAGTCTAAACATGGATGAACAACATCACCTAACCCTAATTGCTAACAAAACCAAACTCCTTCTATTCACCCCTAAAAGATCCACCCCCATAAACAGGTCAGAATTTACTATTCAGTCACAGAACAGCACTGTCATCAAAGTAGTGCCCCACACTAAACTCTTTGGAGTTACTATCAATGAAAATCTCTCCTTTGACCTTCATATCCTAAACAACATCAGAAAGATCCACCAAAAGTTAGGTCTGATTTACAGACACATAACTTACCTCAACCACTCAGCCAAAAAAAACCTTAGCATCCTTCTTTTTTATTTACCATATCTACTATATGCTGCCCCCTGCTCACAGGCATTCAACTCTCTCTAAAAACAAACTTGAATCTTGTTACATTAAAGTAGCAAAGTTTGCCAACAATGCTACACATACCTCCCATCACTGTATATCCCTTGAAAAACTCAGCTGTCTCAAACTGCCTCACGTCCTAACTTATCTACAGCTCACCACTGCACATAAAATCATAACTAAACCAGAAGATTGCCCATCCCTAGCCTCACTAATGTCCCCCCTACAACTCCGCTAGATATCTCAGATCAGAAAATAAATGTTTTCTAAAGGTAGAATTACCTAACCTTACAGCTGTTCAGGCTCTTTTCTCCATTGCTATAGCCAAGGTGTGGAATTCCTTACCCACCATAATCAGAACCACTTCTAACTACACCATTTTCAAGAAGTCTCTGCATGAATCACGGATACCAGATAAGCTCAGCAGATCCTGCCCAGGTGATCTACAGAGACCTACAACACCAGAGAGACAAAAGGAGAGACTTTGGAGTGTTTAAGTACCATTTTTTTGTTTTTTCTTGTTGCTTATTACTATTTCCGCCTAAACGCTCATTTTCTGGTGTTTATTGCTTCTCAGAACGCTCATTTTACACTGAAATTGCATTTATTTGTGCCTGCACTTTAAAATTTGTTTTTTGTTGTAAATTGTATTTTTAACTGTTACTGGTTTCCCACTCAAGTGTGACAGCCATTACTGCACTATAAAAGTGTTTTTGCATTTGTTTCTACTGTTTTCTTGAAAAAAAAAATCTTGCTATTTTCCCACCGTACTAAGCTAGAAAAGTCCAGTTTCAGATGCCTGCTAATACCTAGACTGTGTTTAAGCTTCTGTGTTTGGCCATACCTTACTTGGGCAAAAAGGAAGTTTCTTTGTTCACCAGTGAGAGTGGGGAGCTCTGAACAGCCTACCTGCCCTTGGAGGAGTGGTTTCTGCCCAGAAATTGTAGTTTTATTGGCCATTTTGGGTTCATTTCTATCTCTTTAATCTTTCTGATATAAAAAATGCATTTGCGCGTTTTTTGTGTTTGTATAAGCTCAGCAGATCCTGCCCAGGTGTCCTGCAGAGACCTACAATGCCAGAGAGACAAAAGGAGAGACTTTGGAGTGTTTAAGTACCATTTGTTTGGTTTTTCTTGTTGCTTATTGCTATTTCCACCTAAACGCTCGTTTTCTGGTGTTTATTGCTTTTCAGAACGCTGATTTTACACTGAAATTGCATTTATTTGTGCCTGCACTTTAAATTTTGTTTTTTTTGTTGTAAATTGTATTTTTAACTGCTACTGGCTTCCCACTCAAGTGTGACAGCCATTACTGCACTATAAAAGTGTTTTTGCATTTGTTTCTACTGTTTTCTTGAAAAAACAAAAAGAAATCTTGCTATTTTCCGGCCTTACTAAGCTAGAAAAGTCCAGTTTCAAATACCTGCTGATACCTGGACTATGTTTAAGCTTCTGTGTTTGACCATACCTTACTTGGGCAAAAAGGAAGTTTCTTTGTTGACCAGTGAGAGTGGGGAGCTCTGAACAGCCTACCTGCCCTTGGAGGAGTGGTTTCTGCCCAGAAACTGTAGTTTTATTGGCCATTTTGGGCTAATTTCTATCTCTTTAATCTTTCTGATATAAAAACCACATTTGTGTGGTTTTTGTGTTAGTATAAGCTCATCAGATCCTGCCCAGGTGTCCTGCAGAGACCTACAATGCCAGAGAGACAAAAAGAGAGACTTTGGAGTGTTTAAGTACCATTTTTTGTTTTGCCTTGTTGTTTATTGTTATTTCCGCCTAAAAACTCATTTTCTGGCATTTATTGCTTCTCAGACCGCTCATTTTACACTTAAATTGCATTTATTTGTGCCTGCACTTTAAAATTCGTTTTTGTTGTAAATTGTATTTTTAACTGTTACTGGCTTCCCACTCAAGTATGACAGCCATTACTGCACTATAAAAGCGTTTTTACATTTGTTTCTACTATTTTCTTGAAAAAAAAAACAAAAAATCAAAAAAATCTTGCTATGTTCCCACCTTACTAAGCTAGAAAAGTCCAGTTTCAGATGCCTGCTGATACCTTGACTGTGTTTAAGCTTTTGTGTTTGGCCATACCTTACTTGGGCAAAAAGGAAGTTTTTTTGTTCATCAGTAAGAGTGGGGAGCTCTGAACAGCCTACCTGCCCTTGTAGGAGTGGTTTCTGCCCAGAAACTGTAGTTTTATTGGCCATTCTGGGCTAATTTCTATCTCTTTAATCTTTCTGATATAAAAAACGCATTTACACAGTTTTTGTGTTTGTATAAGCTCAGCAGATCCTGCCCAGGTGTCCTGCAGAGACCTACAATGCCAGAAAGACAAAAGGAGAGACTTTTGAGTGTTTAAGTTCCATTTTTTTGTTTTTTTCTTGTTGCTTATTGCTATTTCCACCTAAACGCTCGTTTTCTGATGTTTATTGCTTTTCAGAACACTGATTTTACACTGAAATTGCATTTATTTGTGCCTGCACTTTAAAATTCGATTTTTGTTGTAAATTGTATTTTTAACTGTTACTGGCTTTCCACTCAAGTGTGACAGCCATTACTGCACTATAAAAGTGTTTTTGCATTTCTTTCTACTGTTTTCTTGAAAATAAACAAAAAAACAAAAAAAAAATCTTGCTATTTTCCGGCCTTACTAAGCTAGAAAAGTCCAGTTTCAAATACCTGCTGACACCTGGACTGTTTTTAAGCTTCTGTGTTTGGCCATACCTTACTTGGGCAAAAAGGAAGTTTCTTTGTTGACCAGTGAGAGTGTGGAGCTCTGAACAGCCTACCTGCCTTGGAGTAGTGGTTTCTGCCCAGAAACTGTAGTAGTTTTATTGGCCATTTTGGGTTAATTTCTATCTCTTTAATCTTTCTGATATAAAAACTGTATTTGCACGGTTTTGTGCGCCGGGCAGTGCCAGGTAGCTAGGGTTAAACTATTCCCGACTCCACAAAGTCTACTCTTCAGTTTTTCCCTTGGAACTAGACAAACCTTCAACTTTAGCACTCAAACCATTCATTTTACAGCCCAGCACTTGCTTAAAACTCATAACAAGCACTAACTACCCCTAGCACTAGCCCCCCTTATACTGTCCAGAAGGACAAGGCTCTCTATTCATCCACACCAATCAATCAGAAAAACAGCTCACTCTACCTATTCAGGCATGTCCAAAGGGCAGTTTCCGATGTACTCTCCAGTCCAACTGGTGAATCTGGGCATTTTGAGGCAATGTTACAACTGCCTCATGTACACAAACAACCCTCTCCTCCTACCACCAAACACTAATATATGCGAGAGATGCAATTATACAGCCAGACTGGAGGCAAAGCTCTCTCAACCCCACACTGTAACTGACTGTCAATATGAGAAGGGTAATACTTGCAACACATCACCAGTCTCACATAGACCTAACAAACCAACACAGGCAAATAACACACATAAATACACGAAAACATACTCGAGGCTCTAAATAAAAATCTGCAAAAGTAACAGAGACCTCCAAAGCAGACATCCAAGCAACCTCCGCAACCTATCACCAACCATGAAACACATACTTCACATAATCAGTGTGCCACACAATCACAGCCCTTAAGGCAAAATAACATACCCAACACACTAGTGATAGGCGACTCTATAGTCAAGCACACTGATGTCCCACTAACTATGTTGGACAAGGAGAAGGTTACAGTTAGCTGCCTGTCAGGTGCCAGGATCCACCACATAACACAAGCACTCAGGTTACTCCAGAACAAGTACAAATACGACTATGTTATTCTACATGTTGGTGTGAATGACCTGAGATGTACCTCCCTGGACTACATGAAGAGAGACATGGAAGAGCTCTCTGATCATGTAGCCCAGGCAGGTATGACCCTGACCCTGAGTAGCATCCTACCCTCACCAAGAATGATGCCACAGTATAAAGAAAAAATGATCAACTTCAACAATTGGCTAAGTTTCTGGTGTCATTCAAAGGGGATCCAGTATCTGTCTGCCTGGGATGACATGCTCGACAAGCCACGTTGCTTCCCAAGAGATGGCTTGCACCTGTCACCCTTAGGCTTTCAAATACTGGCAAAAGCTCTTGCTGCCCCCATAGTGCCTTTTTTAGGCAAGGCTCAAAAGACAAACCCACCACCGTAAATAGCACAACTAACCAAAACTGAGGGTAATGCTACTCAACGCCAGAAGTCTAAACCTCAAAATGCACGCACTCGAGGCACTCCTCAGTATGGAGAACATCGATATCTGTGCAGTAACAGAAACCTGGTTTAAGGCTCCAGAGAGCACCCCAGCACTACCAGGCTATAACTCATACCATACGTTTCGGCCACAGAACCCGGACCAAAACACAAAAGGCGGGGGTGTATCCATATTTATCAAGGATACTCACACCTCCAGGTTAGTGGTGCAGCACGATGCATCAGAGATCATCCAAGTGCAACTAACAATGGGCAAAACTGCAATCCAAATTGTAGCTTGCTACAGATCACCCACCATGACCCAGGACCCCCATTCCACATTTCTGGAGACACTGGGAAATATGAAGGTCCTACCAAACACCCTAATACTGGGTGATTTCAACTACCCAAACATTAACTGGGAGAACTACTCAAGTACTAACTCCATTGCCCATTGCTTCCTAGAATTTATAAACTCAAATGCCCTGAATCAACTGGTCAACACCCCCACCAGAGGGAACAACATATTGGACCTGGTCATCACCAATATGGGCGACCGGTGTTCCACACCTGACGTCAACCCCTCGCTGGTTAGATCAGACCATAGACTAATCACTCTGGATAGTCACATTCCATCCCCAACCTCAGTCAAGGAAACCACCATGAAAAACATTTCAAAAGCAAACTTCATATTGCTTAAGACCGAGGTGGAAAGGTTCACAGCCCCCACGCCAATGGACAATGTTGTTCAAGCTGCTGAAACCTATACAAAGGCACTTATGATCATCTGCAGGAATGCATGGATCGTGCTATCCCAAGTAAAACCAAGACTAACTCCTCCAAGAAAAGGAAACCAGTCTGGCGGACCCCTGCCATAAAAAGGCTATACAATAGAAGGAGGAAACTAGTACAAATAAGAGCAAAATCCCTAGAAGGAAAGGCATCCCTGATCAGTATCAGCAAGAAACTATGATCCCTCATTAAATCATTCAAGGCTAGCTTCGAAAGAAAAATTGTCAAGGACTCCAAAGATAACCTCAAAACGTTCTTTAGCTATGTCAGGAACCTAAGTGAAAATTCTCAGATCTGCGCTGAGTTGGTGCAGAATGGCACAAAATACACTGAACTGACTGATATTGCCAACATTTTGGCAGACAGGTTCAGTGCAAACTTCACACCCCTCTCACCCCCTAAAGGGCCCATAACCATACCAGAAAAATGTAAGGCCCCAGCAATCACTGACACACAGGTTAAAACAGCCCTATCCAAAGTCAAAACCACAGCCTCAATGGGACTGGACGGTGTCCCAGGCTGTGTCTTACAAGAGCTCCAAAATGAACTAACCCCCTCACCTAAACACACTGTTCAAACTCAGCCTCTCTACAGGCTACATACCCACAGAGTGGTGCACAGCAACAGTTATCCCACTCCACAAAGGTGGTGCCACAACAGACCCTGGGAACTATCGCCCTATAAGCCTGACTAGCCTGGTCTGCAAGGTTATGGAGCTCATCATCATGGAACTCATTAACAGGGACATTGGGAACCTCCAAACTTAGGACCCCACCCAGTTTGGCTTTGTTAAGGGCAGATTATGCCTCATAAACCTGGTGGACTTCTTTGAGACAGTCACCAAGGCATTAGATGAGGGTAAGGAGGTCTACACAGCCTACCTAGACCTCGCAAAGGCTTTCAACACCATTCCCCATTCTGGTATTATAGACAAACTTACCAACCTGAACATTAACCCCTACATCATGAGATTGGTTGCAAATTGGCTCATGGACAGAACCCACACGGTGAGAGTTGCAGACTCTAGGTTCAAATCTAAACCGGTTACAAGTGGCATTCCCCAGGGCTCAGTCCTAGGACCCCTCCTGTTCGGTAAATACTTCTCAGAGGTACAGGCAAGCACAGGATGACTTTGGCTGATCAAGTTTGCAGACGACTGCAAACTAGGGGCCATAATTGATTCTCAGAGTGATACAGAAACCCTCCAGAAGGGTCTCACTGAGATAGATACCTGGTGTCAAAATAATGGCTTCAAGCTGAATGCCAAAAAGTGCATAGTCATCTCCTTTGGAAAAAACAAAGTACCCGTGAACTACCACATAGGTGGTAGTCCCCTAAATACAGAAGAAGTAATAAGGGATCTGGGGACCCAAGTAGATAGCAATCTCTCCTTTGATAATCATATTGCCAAGGTGGTTAGAAAATCCTTCTACGTTGCCCACCTAATCTCAAAAGGGTCCATATCCAGAACAAAGGAGGTTATTGTGCCTCTCTACTCATCACTTATTAGACCCATTATAGAATACAATGCCCCATTTGGGATGTACCTTACAAGACACCTGCAACAGCTGGAAAGACCACAAAAGTACCTCACCAAGAGGATTACTGGCCTCAAACAGATGACCTATGCAGCCGGACTAAAGAAACTCCAGCTGTACTCGGTTGCATACCGCTTACTCAGAGGTGATCTCTGCTTGACATACAAGGCCATGTCCAACCCAGAATTGATGGATATGCTCCACTTAAAAAAAAAACAAATCCCTGAGAGCCACACGCTCTAGGGATATAAACCTTACCACAACGATAAATAGGATGTGCTGGAGGGATAGATTTCTGAAACAGAGACCCCCCCATGCTTTGGAACAAGATTCCAATATACATCAGGCAGAGCCCCTCACTAGCACTCTTCAAGAGAAACCTTGACGGGTGGATGGGAAACAGAAAATTTACCCAGGGGATCACTGCAGTGGCTCTGCTGGACCAAGGTGCAGGAAACTAATGGCTCTGCTAGTCAGAGGCACAGGGAACTAATTTAAGGGGGTAGAGAAAGCCAACACACTCTGGCTAGGCTTATAAATGCCCTTGGGCAGATAGCCTAGTACTTACATATGAACCTATCTATAACCTGTAATGAAGAATAAATCATTGCCAAATGGCATATATAGTGCTAATTAACTATTAAGCAATGCTATCCACAGCACAGCTCAAGTTAGTAAGTGTAAGCAATGTGTAGGGAAGCCAATTCAATCTGCCTAGTGGTATACCTCTTTAAACAGTGCCAACCTTATGTAAGCAGGTGTGCCCATAGCTTAACCTTTTCAAAACTGGTCAATCATGGCAAAGTGCAGGAAAATGGCCGTATTTAAACCCCACAGGCAGGAATACATCTCATAACTGGTTGTAGCTTCCTACTGCAGGCAGAATGGTTGGTGTGGGTGAAGGCACTCGATTCAGAGCACAGCGCTGGGGCATCCAGGAGTCAAAATTCATGGTATGGCTCCTGGTAAAACACCATGAGCAGACACTATTGCAGGGCCAGTAACAGGGCTCGAAGTACAAAACGGAGGCCTGGGACAGTCTCGCCCGTGACCTCACCAGTGCCACAGGTATCCCCCGGACTGCTGAGCAGGTCAGTCACCACCATGCTGACCTGAAGTGGCAGAGGGAGGATGTCCTGGAGCAATGGATCCAGGAGTGTTGGCAGATGGCCAATGCCCCAGTACTGAGTAAGTACACATTCCACTAAGTAGTAAATAATTGCCTAGCTTGTGTACACTATGGACAGGTATGGCCTAATATCAATGCATTTCTCTGACAACTGCAGATGAGCGGGCTGCGAATCAGCAAGCCCATGATGCTAGGCTGCAAAGGCTGCATTGCGAGGCAGGTTAATAATCAGTCTGCATGTGCTGTCATAACAAAGAATATAAGAGCCTTAGAAAGTGTTGTACCAGTAGAAATAAATGTTTTAATAGTCTGTGAATAAAGGTATAACCCCTGGAATGCTTCTGTTTACTCTTCTCTCATATGTTTGCGATCTGTCCCATACTATAAATAGTACTGTTGTATCCTAAGCAGTGTCACCCACACTGTGGTATGCAGATAAAATGGGTATGAAGTCCTGCATAACAATGGTGTAAGTGCCAAGAGGTCCGTCATATCTTACAAGTTAGGGAGACTTAGATAGAAAACAGTCGAAAGCTTTACATCAGTTCCCTGATAGCACAGTGTACTGTGATGTTAGCAACACTTTTTTGTCACACACAGCAGTGGTTCGACTCCTGGGAGTGCTACTAAGTTGTATGCATAATCATACCCCACAACTGTACAGACTGTGATACAATGTTCAGATAGAAAGATGTATGTATAATTATACCCAACAACTGTACAGAATTTGCTTGAATGTTCTAATTGTACGTTGTATGCATTTTTATACCCCATAACTGTTCCAATCTGCCCAGCATGTCCAGATAAATGGCCCATATCACCAGCTGTGTACCCTGTTCCCCTGAAACTTCACTATGATGATCCAAGAAATGTAGGCAGCTATCAATGACATATAACTAATAGTCAAACGTGTACATAGTCAGAGAATGTATATGAAAACAAACCTGTCATTCTAGCACCTCACCCAAAGTGTAGGACAACAATTCCTAATATATGTTGCATTAACACCTCATGTATATAATAATCTCTAAACATAGCAGTGTACAATATAAGGCCATTGTGTAGGGTAATAATACATGTAAGGGAAAGATCACTGCAGTGACTAAGAATGTTTTGAAAACTACAAGGATATATTAGTTGTTAATTGAACCCTCTCTCTCACCCCTACCATATGTGCATAATAACACAATGACACTCCTCAACTGGTATGTGTACACTCCAAACTTTTTTGGGAAATATCTCCTAATGGTTAATAAATATTCACATTTGTTTCTATGCATGTGCCATGTTAAAATACACCCATATTGGTGGCCTGTTGCCATCAATGAAACCCACATGCCCCTGTAATGGCCACTGTTGTTCCATATATGCATGTGTTCTGCTTGCTGTGCAACTGTGTTAAATCTGGTGTGTCGGGTTAATGGGAACACCTATGCATGCTGTTATAACTAATCCTGAATGCTGTTGACTGTTACTAACCCATATCTGCCATAAACCTGCAACAACACAGCTCACATGGGAAGGCCGGTCCCAGCGGACCCACCTGTCCCACCTCAGCTGGCCATGGCACTGGGCACCAGCACATCTGGGGCCCAGCCTGGGACCTCCTCCTCCGTGGGTCCTGTGCCACCTTTGGGAGGAACTGCTGCAGGGGATGGGACTCACCCCCCCCTCGGAGCAGCAGCGGAGGGGAACCTGTCACCCATCATCAGGTCTGGGCCGTGGTGCATAGGGAGCTTGATCTGGAGTATCGAGAGCGGCTATGCCAGCTTGAGGGCCGAGTGGCGCTATTAGAGGGTGAGCCTGCCCCTCCTACACAGCCCCCAGCACAGCCACCTTCGGGGCCGTGAAGGTACAGTGGTGACTGCCTATGGGTGGGGACCTCAGTCCCACTGTTTCTAGTTGGGGACTCAAGGGCTTGCGACTTCCAAACACCCCTATCTGTCCAAGGTGTTTACCCCCCACATGTGTCATATACCGGCCCTGTAGGAATCTTGTGTGTCTTGTCTGTTAACCTACCAAACCTCCCTCCCAAAATATACCTACTACCCCTTCCCAACATCCCACTCTCACCTGAAAAAAAAGGGCAATCTGTTCCCACAAAAAAATGTCGCCCCATATATAGCTGTCCATTTTGCACACATGTCCACTGGACACATGTAATCTGGTCTAATTGGTATCACAAGGAATATATGTTGTCCTCACCCCACTCCCAGGGGTTTGAGGGTCCAAATGTACCTGCAAATATACTGTAGATGCACAGCTGCTGCTGTAGAAGAAATGGGCAGCTATGGACCTTTCCCATACCCTTCCTGCACATGCCTAGCTATTTTTCCTACTGTCTTTCCCTCTTTGTGCCCCATTTTTCACCACTTTCCTATCAACCCCTTTTTCTTTCCTTTTAAAGGAATTAGCGCGAGGGGAAATTGGCAGTAAGCACTGTAAAACAGTGGTAAGCGGGTTTGCGCGGGGTTAAGCTATGCCTACACAGGTTGAGAAATTTGAAGCTAACTGTATGAAACCATAAGCGGAGGTTGGCAGTGCTTACCGTCATGCAAACTCACGCAAACCCACTTACAACTGCTTAAAAGTGCCTTAATCACTCTGTAGCCAACGTCCCATGTTCTGCCCAGCAACAAAATAAGCAGCCTCTGATAGGATCAAACCCTGGACCCTGCACACCATAGTCAAAGTGATTTACCACTAAGCCATCTCAGATATACATATCCATGATGTATTCACAAACATATCATCCAACCCAGTCATTCAACAGTACAGAGACTGTATTCCAACATATAGATGTATGTGTGTGAGTAAATATCTTAATGTCTAAATGGTTACAACATATTAATATATGTATATATATATATATATATATATATATATATATATATATATAAATATATAAATATGTATGAACATAAAAACATGCAAATGCCTACATCTATAGAAATATATATGTCCACATTTACATGTCTAAATATATACGGCAAGTTATAGATATACGTCAGTATATATATATATATATATATATATATATATATATATATATATATATAGAGGTATATATGGACATACATCTGTAGATAATGGGGAAATAACAAAACATATATGTCCTCATACAACGTTAATGGGGTTGAGAGGCCCCACACAATATACGTCTGGTATATAGATAAATATGTACCTACACATACACACACAGAGATTTTTACAGTAATATACATATGCAGTATGTGCACACAATATGGAGCAGCCAGTATTCCTACAGTCACCACCTTACCACCCATACAAATGACATTCATAGCCTGCAACATATATCCACAGACATATCAAAGGGTATAACACCACACACAGGTGTGCATACATGAATGTGAAAGCTTTATTTGTGTACTATGACAGTTGTATATGCCATGTCATATAGCTGTTTAGACACTGACATCCATATGAACAGTGTAATGCAACTGTGAAACAGTTATTCTAAGACAGTAGTCTGGAAGGTTGACATATGTTGCTCTCCAGGCTGAGGCCTACAAGTAGTACATTAGTAATGACAGACGGAGCCACAGCATACCAGACTAGCAACAGTATGTAATGCAGATGTATAGGTCAGCAGCCTCTATCTACACTCTGTACACAGTCCCTATGGGGGACAGACCCCAGTTGACACAATGGGATGTATCTGTTACATAACAAGGCATACCTGACACCATCACAATCACACTGACAAACAGAACATCCAGTATGGCAGGAGGCAGTAGGCCTGCATTTATCCAAGGTGGACTGTATGGTAAAGTACATCCAGATACCTTAAGGCAGCCTATCCCAGATACCCACACATGTTGTAAGAGCCTAGGTTAGTCATGGTGCACCCCCTACACTCACTAATACTGGGCCATATACCACTGTTACATACACTGGCCTCTGGAGTGCATTAGGGCACACATGTATTGTGTAGGTGAAACCCACACATATATGGCCCCAACCCCCCAGTATGTGTGGGGGACACAACAGCAGTGGAGTGATGGCAGGAATGACAGCATGACATACACACACAGCCCACTACATAACAACCCCTGACAGCATGTCATATGTGCAAAGCCTGGTATGTAGGGGGAGGACAGAGGCTGGAACACAGGCACATATGTGTAAAACTGTTGCTATACAGTAAGCAAGATATGCATATGTGTACATATCAATATGGATATATGCACACTTATTTATACATATATGTTCACCATATGTCCTGCACATGGAGTAGAGCCCTACCTCAGCCCCAATAGTCCCAACCTTTCAGTGCAAGGGGATGTCACGTATGTAGTGCAGGTATATTTGTAGACTATTGCTACTGTAATAGGGATTGTCTTCACAGAAATGGTGCATGTGGGAGGCCACATCTGCTGTTAACATGTGCGCCGTTGGCTACTTACAGACATCCTAAGGTCATCATGGTACAGTACCACTGCTAGCACAGTAATGCCCCTGTGGACTACAACTGTGATATGGCTAATATATGTGGACAGTCTCACACACTTGGGTCAGTCCAGGGGTATACACAGAACCCGTTCATGCAGCACATGTGGACCAGGCCTGTCAATGTGGATGTTAACAGCCATGTAGATGTGTATAACACATACATACTGGATACATTTTCTGCCATAGGTTATGCAGTCATACACCCCTGTCTGTCCTGGCACATAATAACCGCTGGTACAAAGGTGCCATGGCAGCATACTATCCACTAGTTAGTGACGTACATCTGAACAGCACCCCATTGCTTTGTCTGACAGACATGACTGTTATGGTGGCTAGGCAACAGTACATCTGGCAAGTATCTGGACATGACATCTCACTAGATAAGTACAGTAAGCTGCTAGGCATGTAACAAAGTAAAGTGCATGCTACAGGCAGACTGAACAAACACTGGGCTACATTTCTTATGTGGGAATACACATGTACCTGCATAGATAGCAGGCTCTACAGGCATGTCACATCACAGAGTAACAGAAACCTGTGTGAAAGTGCATAACCACAACCAATGTGAACACAGCCACAGCCACATATGGTAAGCTAGCGTACTATTACAGTATATGTACTATCTGATGTACACCATCCTCATTTGGGCCACTCACACCACAACCCTACTACACAGTGTGGTCTGATGGCTGTCTGTGGTTTGGGACATGATTGTGTCCGCCCCTACAAACATGTAAGCTGATAGGGTGACATACAGTGGAGCAGCATGTAACATCAGATAGAACAGGACCAAGAACAATGACATCTACCACAGTCTCTACACAGGCCAAGGTACATATGCACTATACACACATTGTCGACAATTACCAGACTTACACATACCTCAGTACTGTACACACAACCTCAGAATGCCCAGGCTATGAGCTCAAATATAACTCCTACTATACACAACATATGTAGCAGTTTGATATCTCACTGGCTTATCAGATATGTTGTCATTGAATATGGTGTTCAGAACATATGCACCCCCTACTACATGACATGTGTACAAAGGTTGACAGGGTTGTGACTGGAGGCACCAACACAGGCCCAATATTGACATGATGCTGTGATGAACTCATACATTTCCTGTTGTAACAGGGTTTTTGTTGCAACATATGTCCTATTGGGGCTATGACATCAGTAACTCTCCCGGCTGTCACCATCTACTGACTGCAATTCTCACACTACCTTCTGCAGTTGAGAGATAGGTGCTCTGTGGGTAACACAAGGAACACAAGGCAACACACTGCCCAGTCTGCAGATGACCCTACAGATGGGGATTCCTCATAAACATAGCACTGACATGACAAGTATTAAAACATGTAGGACAGCCATATCCACACACACCCTGTTAAACCAATAGTACCCCAACTGCAGTATAGCAGCACTTACAGTCTGTAGTCAGGACAGGCACATCCCCCTCCTGTGTGTTGGCCTGTTTCCACAGTATGTTGTCAGAGGTAAGTCCCCAATCCATCTGTGATGCTGTTTGCCAAACAACAGATCTAGTTCCTGCTCACAGTGAATGAAAAGGCCCAACACCAACAAGATGTTCCTAGCTATTGGAGTGTGTTTCCATGCAATTGGCTATGGGAATGTTACCACAGCTGTTCCACATACAATCAGCTAGACGAGGGCTATAATCTGTGCTGAGGCCATCAGCTGATCATGAGCATCACTGACAATACACATGCTGCTGCCTAAGCAAAGCAGGTGTAAGTCTCCACATCCACCAAAGAGGGAGTGAGAGAGGCAGACAGAGGCAAAGATAAGTCAGGGTGGGTTGGGAGAGTAAAAGGTAAGCATGTTTGTGTCACACACCTACCAGTCCAGGGTATCGAACACGTGACTGACTATGTACTGATATCACATCTGTTATCCCTGCATGGTGGATATTGTGACACCATAAAAGAAATATTAAAAACACACTCAACATTGAGTCCAGTTGTTACATACTCACAACCACCTCCACACAGGACATGAATGACAAACATCAACACATTAAGACACACACATGCACACACCTGTCACATCTGGGATTAGAACCCCTACCTAACTAGTTATTACACTGCAGCATTATGCCATTACAGAATGTGCCATGGAGATTACTGGAGTACTCTTTCCCCAAAGGTGTATTTCACAGTGAGTGACATCAGCAGGACTGCCAAAGTAGAGCGAATTAATTTTAGTGAGTGTGATTAGCCAAACATGCATTGCTCTCTACACAGGCACAGGAACAGACACAAAAGCATCCACAACTCCCATGTGTGGTATAGAACCCCTACCAGAGTTCCATACACACTACAGCATTACGCTGTTATAGCATGCACCAAGAGATTGCTGGAGTACTCTTTCCCCATAGGTGTACTTCACAGTGATTGACATCAGCAGGATTGCTAAAGTAGGGAATTTGAATTGTATTGCGTGTGACTACCCTAAATTGCCCTAATCAGTCTGTATGCATTCACCGCTGTTCTGGCCAGAACAAAAATAACCTGCCTTTGCAGGTCATGAACCCAGGACCCTGTACACGATAGTCACAGTAATTAACCACTAAGCAATCACAACAGTACATGGGACTGTGGTTCCACCAAAGGAATCCCACCATAGTCTAATCAAACTGAACATGTGAAAGGAATGTATATACAGTTGTCCGTACAACTTAATAGACCCCTCCAAGGCCAACTTCATGCTACTCAAAGCAGAAGTGTCAATGTTTGTGACACCCATGGAGACAGGAGCTGAGAGTTCAACTGATGACTCCTGCACTAAGGCACTGTATGAGCACAGTAAACCAAAAACGAACCAGCACAAGGGAGAAAAGTACCTACATTTTATTTAATTGTGGCAATATCTGGAAATTGCATACTGCAAACCGGTTTTGGCTATTTATCCAGCCTTCCTCAGTGCAATATAAAATCTAAATAGCACATCCTGGTTATTCCTTATATATCCAAGACTATTAAAGGTGTATACACTTTGAAAACAATATATATACGCATACACTTCAAAAGTAAAAAGTATGAAATAAATATGTATGTATACCTTTTAACCTGAAGAAATCAATCCATTAATTAAACAAAAATTCAAAAAATCCATAAAATCATAAGCTGACACCAAATAACTAAATTGTTTCATTTAAACCAGGTTTGAATAGAGCTCCTAACCTGGTAATCCATGAGGATTCCATATTATTTAATCTGTCATGCCAGCCTGCTTTAGGGTTTCTATGCGTATCAATTTTATCAATAATGGTGAATTTAAATTGTGCAATTTGGTGAATCATGGTATGTTTATATAGAGCATTAGAGATTTTATGATTTCTAATGGCGCTGAGGTGTTCACTTATCCGATGTCTAAGTGGTCTTGAAGTTTGGCCTACATAAAATGAAAAACATGTACACGTGGCCAAATAAATCACCCAATCAGTACTGCAGTTACCAAAAGTTTTTATCTGGTATACCCTAGAGGTATTACAACTAGTAAATTCTTTGGTCTTAAAGATATGTCTGCATGCACAGCAATGACCACAAGGAAAGCAGCCTATCAATGGATCACCAAATAGGGTTGTCTGAATGGGTGTGGACGGATTATACCTTTTGTAATGTGTGAAATAGGAGTTGATAGTCCTACCCCTACAATAGGAAAAAGCACATCTTTCAGGTAATATCTCATTCAAATGTTCATGAGCCCGCAAAATCTCCCAATGATTATTAATAATATCTCTAAATGGGGGTGTGTTACTACCAAATGTAGTGACAAACCTAATGGGTTGAGATGTTACTGTCTTGGGTCTATCATGTGAATGTTTATATTGTAAAAACTGTGATCTGGGCATCTCTTTAACTTGATTGATAGTTTGGGTAATACGATGTCTATGATACCCTCTGCTTATCAATCTGTCAGTCAGATCTTGTTCACATTCTAAGTGGGATTCTTGAGAAGACCAAATACATTTCATACATAAAAATTGAGATTTGGGGATGTTATTGATGATGTGGCTGGGATGATAACTAGATGCATGCAAAAGTGTGTTGTATTGTGGAAATTTACTATGTACATGAGTTGCCAGAGTATGATCAGCCTGTCGAGAGACTAACACATCCAAAAAAACTCTTTCTTGATGTTGTATAGTTAAAGTGAGCTGAATATCCCATCTGTTGTTATTCAAATATTTTATAAACTCATGTGCTAAGCTCGAATCACCCCGCCACACCATCCAACAATCATCTAGATATCTTCTCCCAATATCTAATTCCTCCATATAGATATTATTATGAGAATCATATATAAATTGTTCTTCAAAAAATCCCATGAACACCTCTGCATATATGGGAGCAAAAGATGCTCCCATAGCTGTGCCTCTCACTTGCCAATATGCTTGTCCTTCAAAGTAGAAAATGTTCTTGGTTAACACATATTGAGTCAATTTGATTAGAAAATTGTTAAATCTCGGAGTATATAATTGAGATCTATCTAACCAATATACAATAGCTGATAACCCAGCATCATGTGGGATGCTGGTATAAAGGGAAGTGACGTCCAATGTACATAGCCACCAATCTGATTCCAATTGTGTATCTTGAACAATATTTAAAAATTCTGTAGTATCTTGCAACCTGGATCTGACCATAGATAATAATGGCTTTAGATAATATGTAAGAAATGCTGATAATGGTTCAGTGAGGTATCCTTTCCCGGAAACAATAGGCCTACCGGGTGGGCATGTTAGATGTTTGTGGATCTTTGGAAGCAAATATAGATATTGAGTGATGGGATCAGAAACCTTAAGTTATTTGCATGTATGCTTATCAATAATAACTTCCTCAGTGGCCAAATCCAAAAAGGAATCAATATGTATTTTGAAATTAGGTGTTGGATCCACCACCATATGTATGTAAAACCGGGCATCGGACAACTGTTTGTGGGCTTCTGCTTGATACATCGACCAGTCCATTATTACAGTGCCTCCCCCCTTATCAGCTGGTGCAATGACTATGTTGTGATTGGAACTGAGTTCCTGTAGCGCTTGTTGTTCTTGAAGAGTTAAATTGTATCTCATCGGCTGATAGCCTAAAGAAAAATGTAGATCCTTTGTGACACATTCTTTACATATGGCTACATGCTTGTCCATGGGAGGTTGAAAGTCTGATCTCCCAAATTGGAACCCAGTAGATCTTTGAAACTCATCAGAATCTGAAAAAAATATTTTTAGGTTAATCAATCAACAAAAATCATTAAGTTCATTGACCAATATGTGTTCAGCGACAAAAGATGTCAGCACAAAATTTAGTCCCTTATTGAGTAATTTATTGTGGACAGATGACAATTCAAATGAAGATATGTTATGCACATTATTTATTGACTCACAATTTTCTGTAACAACAGTTGCAGACTGTGTGTACTTTTTCCTGTGTTTTCTACCACCTCTACGTGTCCTGAGTCTAAAGGGTCTGTTGATTGTTTTCTTTTTGCCACTGGGGACACCTGGTTGGAAGGGCAGTCATAATCTGTGGCAGAAGATGTATCATCTTCTGAAGTGCCACTTGTTGTTTGAGTATTTTTTCTAAGTATAGACCTAGGCCTTTTTCTCCTGGTGTTAACTTTATTACTAGAGTCAAAAAATCGAACACTTTTCTGAGTAACAAAAGGTTTCCCTTTTTCATAGTCAGCCATATCACGTTGAAATTTGTGTGCTTTCTTTTTGATTAGTTGCTCCTCCAATGTAGCTAAATCTTTGGCCACATTTGTTAAGTGGTTGTTATAAAAGTCTTCAGACTCAAAAACCTGTGCCTCCAGACAGTTGTTGTAAATTTCTACAGTCTGTGAATCAATCATACATTCATAATAAGAAATAAGGGTATCAACAAATAACAGAGAGGCTTGATGTTGGGTTTCTGCCCAATCTTTGGACAGCTGTTGATCAATCAAACCCACTAGAGGTTGAATGTGAATTCTTAACCCCTGGGGTGTGATATTTTTCAATTTATATGCCTTAAATAACTTAAGATGCCAGATATTGGCTCTTAAACTTCCCATATTTCTAGTTATTTTTTTTGGAACAATGTGCCACAGAGATATTTGGCATCCCCTTTGTTGGTATTGGGATCATTAAGACCAGATAGGTTTAAACCAAAAACTTCTAGATTATCTTTGTCTGCAGATAACCCTTGTAGGATACCTTTTAAGTCCATTGTGCCACTCATATCTATAAGGTATTATATAATCTATAAGGAGTAGAGCTGGAGTTTCTTTAACCGGGCAGCATATGGCATCTGTTTGATTGTGGCTATGTACATTGGATGTCACTTCCCTTTATACCAGCATCCCACATGATGCTGGGTTATCAGCTATTGCATATTGGTTAGATAGATCTCAATTATATACTCCAGGATTTAACAATTTTCTAATCAAATTGACTCAATATGTGTTAACCAAGAACATTTTCTACTTTGAAGGACAAGCATATTGGCAAGTGAGAGGCACAGCTATGGGAGCATCTTTTGCTCCCATATATACAGATTTGTTCATGGGATTTTTTGAAGAACAATTTATATATGATTCTCATAATAATATCTATATGGAGGAATTAGATATTTGGAGAAGATATCTAGATGATTGTTGGATGGTGTGGCAGGGTGATTAGAGCTTAGCACATGAGTTTGTAAAATATTTGAATAACAACAGATGGGATATTCAGCTCACTTTAACGATACAACATCAAGAAATAGTTTTTTTGGATGTATTAGTCTCTCGACAGACTGATCATACTCTGGCAACTCATGTAAATAGGAAATTTCCACAATACAACACACTTTTGCATGCATCTAGTTATCATCCCTGCCACATCATCAATAACATCCCCAAATCTCAATTTTTACATATGAAATGTATTTGTTCTTCTCAAGAATCCCACTTAGAATGTGAACAAGATCTGACTGACAAATTGATAAGCAGAGGGTATCATAGACATCATATTACCCAAACTATCAATCAAGTTAAAGAGATGCCCAGATCACAACTTTTACAATATAAACATTCACATGAAAGACCCAAGCCAGTAACATCTCAACCCATTAGGTTTGTCATTACATTTGGTAGTAACACACCCACATTTAGAGATATTATTAATAATCATTGGGAGATTTTGTGGGCTCATGAACATTTGAATGAGATATTACCTGAAAGATGTGCTTTTTCCTGTCGTAGGGGTAGGACTATCAACTCCGATTTCACACATTACAAAAGGTATAATCTGTCCACACCCATTCAAACAACCCTATTTGGTGATCCATTGATAGGCTGCTTTCCTTGTGGTCATTGCAGTGCATGCAGACATATCTTTAAGACCAAAGAATTTACTAGTTGTAATACCTCTAGGGTATACCAGATAAAAAAATTTGGTAACTGCAGTACTGATTGGGTGATCTATATGGCCACGTGTACATGTTTTTCATTTTATGTAGGCTAAACTTCAAGACCACTTAGACATCGGATAAGTGAACACCTCAGCACCATTAGAAATCATAAAATCTCTAATGCCCTATATAAACATACCATGATTCACCAAACTGCACAATTTAAATTCACCATTATTGATAAAATTGATACGCATAGAAACCCTAAAGCAGGCTGGCATGGCAGATTAAATAATATGGAATCCTCATGGATTACCAGGTTAGGAGCTCTGTTCAAACCTGGTTTCAATGAAACAATTTAGTTATTTGGTGTCAGCTTATGATTTATGGATTTTTTGAATTTTTGTTTAAATTAATGGATTGATTTCTTCAGGTTAAAAGGTATACATACATATTTATTTCATACTTTTTACTTTTGAAATGTATGTGTATATATATTGTTTTCAAAGTGTATACACCTTTAATAGTCTTGGATATATAAGGAATAACCAGGATGTGCTATTTAGACTTTTTATTGCACTGAGGAAGGCTGGATATATAGCCAAAACTGGTTTGCAGTATGCAATTTCCAGATATTGCCACAATTAAATAAAATTTAGATACTTTTCTCCCTTGTGCTGGTTCATTTTTGGTTTACTTGGATGTTCTTGGTTTGAACCTTGCACTTGTTCCACCTTGCGTGTATTTGGTTTGTTCCTGACTGTATGAGCACAGCCACTTGTGCATGATTCCTGACATCCCACATTTAACCACAACGCTCACCTCCCAAACTCTCCCACCATTAACAGAGTATACAACAGATGGTAGACACCATTGAAGAAAAAAGGATAATCCAAGAATGCAAAGAACACCCTTACCAGTCCTAGTAAGATGTTGAGATCCCTCATGGAATTCTCCAAAGCTGATTATGTAACTAAAATTGCCACATATTCCATGGACAACCACACAGCATTCTATAGTTATATCAGAATTCTAACTGGCAATGCTCAGAAGTGCTCTGAGCTGCAACAGAATGGCATTACGTAGACTGCCCCCACGGAATGTGCCAGTATTCTGGCATATTGATTTAGTGCCACATTCACCCCCTCACACCTCCAAAAGGGCCCATGTCAATACATAAAGGGTTCTATTGCCCAGTAATCATGGCCACACAGGCAGACAATGCACTACCCACAACTAAGAATACAGCATCCATGGGACCAGATGACATTGTGGGCTGTGTACTACATGAACTACAAAATGGAATGGCAACTCACCTAACTGTCATGTGTAATCATAGCCTCGCATCAGGCCTGGTGCCCACTGAGTGGTGCACAGCTGCAGTTATCCCACTCCACAAGGGGGGATCCACCTGTGATCCCTGGAACTACTGTCACATCAGTCTGACGTGCCTGATCTGCATGGCCATGGAATGCATTATCAGGGATGTTTTGAACACAGACATTGGCAACCCTCAAACACTGGACCCCGCACAGATTGGGCTCATGCAGGCCCAGTCTTGTCTCCTGAAACTGATTGACTGCTTTGACTCAGTCTGCATAGCTGTTGAAGAGGATAAGGCAGTCCACAAAGCCTATGCGGACCTCGCCAAGCCCTTCAACACCATCCCCCAGTCTGGTAACATAGATTAACATACTAATCTGGCCATACATCCATATGCCACTTGCTGCTTTGCCACATGGCTTATTGACAGAACCCAAACTGTAGGTGTAACTGACTCCAACTCCATCCCCAGACAAGTGACAAGTGGAGTACCTCAGGGTTCAGTCCTGGGACCACTGTTGTTTGGCATCTACATCTCTGAAGTACAGGCCAACAGTACAGGACTCTGGCTAACAAAGGTAACAGATGACTGCAATATGGGAGTCATTATGAGCCTGACTGTACTGCATGATATGTTACTGATACCAGCCTGACATCATACAGGTGGAATGGAGTACTGTTAACATCTTGTGCCCTTGCTGTGTCAGGTCCTGGTTATGGGATCTGCAACAGTTAGTAGTGTATTGCAGGGCAGACGTGTTTGGCTGTGGGGGGGGGATACCTATTCGTGCATGGAGTATGTTGTTTGTGCCTGTCAACCCCATTAATGGAGCATGTGGACATATATGTTTCTGCTATGTTTCCACTTTATCTACAGATGTATGTCCGTACATACCTATATATATATATATATATATATATATATATATATATATATATATATATCTGCTTACATATATGTATATATATATATATATATATATATATATATATATATATATATATATTTACATATATCAATATGTTGTATCTGTTTAGACATTAATATATTTTCACACACACATACATCTACGTGCTGAAATACATTCTCTGTACTGTTGTATGACTGGGATGGATGATATGTTTGTGAATACAGCCGGGTTATGTATATTTGAGATGGCTTAGCGGTAAATCACTTAGGTTATGGTGTGCATGGTCCTGGGTTCGAGCCTGGCAGTGGTTGTTTATTTTGTTGCTAGGCAGAACAAGGGCCGATGGATACAGAGTGATTAAGGCACTTTAAAGCAGTTGTACGCCGGTATGTGCAGGTTTGCGTGGAGGTAAGCACTGCTAAAGTCTGGTTACAGTTTCTTATACTCAGTTAGCTGCTGAATTGCTTAACCTGTGTAGGCATTGCTTAGCTCCATGCAAACCCGCACAACTCTGCTTACAACTGCTTTAAAGTTCCTTAATCACTGTGTATCCAATGGGCCGTGTTCTGCCCAGCAACAAAATAAACAGCTTTTGCAGGGCTCAAACCAAGGACCCTGCACACCATAGACACAGTGATTCACCACTAACCCATGACAGATGCAAAAGGATTTGATGTTTGCAGAAACATATCATCCACTCCAGTCATGCAACAATACAGGGAATGTATACCATCATCTAGATGTATGTGTGTGTACCTATATTAATATCTAAATAGATACAATATATCTAAATATGTAGATATATATATATTAATTTTTAAAACTATATACATATATGTCAATATTTATGCACATATATACATGCATATGCCTACATCGACACATATGTGTCTACACCTATATGTCTACATATATGCAGCATGTTACATATGTGTATGCAGATATATATCTATGTAGGTGTATACGGACATAGTTTTATATATATATATATATATATATATATATATATATATATATATATATATATATATTTTAGCAGATGTGTAAATCTATATAGGTATATATGGCCATACATTTATAGATAGCAATGGCAGAGCAACAAATACACATATGTCCACATGCACCGTTAATGGGGTTGAGAGGCCCCACACACTATATGTCTTGTACGAATAGGCATCCCCCCCACAGCCAAACAAGTGGCTGGCCTTGATGTCACATGTACGGGTATGGCTTTGCACCCCAGCCTCTCAGCTAATTTACATCTGTTACCCCTGTATGGTTGACATTGTGATATATAGTAGGGCCACCACAAAAGAAATAAGCAAAAATCCCTCCACATTGCCCACAGTTGTCACACACTCACAACCACCTCTACACAGGATACACACACACACACACACACACACACACACACACACACACACACACACACACACACACACACACACACACACACACACACACACACACACACACACACACACACACCTGTTATGTCTGGGAGTTGAACCCCTACCTAACTAGTTTATTACATTACAGCACTATGCAGTTATAGTACACGCCATGGACATTACTGGAGTACTTTTTCCCCAAAGGTGTATTTCACATTGAATGACATCAGCAGGATTACCAAAGAAGGCCATTTCAACTGTACTGTGAGTGACTAGCCTAAAATGCATTGCTCCCTACACAGACAGTGAGACACACACAAAACATCCACAACTGACATGTGAGTATAGAGCCCCTGACCAAGGTCTATATCACACTACAGCATAGAGCTGTTATAGGACACACCACAGGGATTACTAGAGAAGTCCTTCCCCAAAGGTGTATTTCACAATGAATTACATCAGCAGGATTGCCAAAGTAATGCATTTGAAATGTACTATGAGCGAGTAGCCTATTATGCATTCCTCCATGCACAGACATTGGAACACACACAAAACATCCAGAACTGCCATGGGTGGAGATGGAACCCTACCACAGTTCTAGATCATACTACAGCTATACGCAGTTATAGGATGTGCTACCGAGATTACTGAGCTACAACCTTTCCAGAGGTGTATGTCTAGGTGGGTGACATCAGCAGCCTTGCCAAAGTTGAGTATATGAATTCTATGGAGAGTGAGTACCCTAAAAAGCATTGTTCTCTACTCGGTCTAAGACAGTCAGAGACACACGCACACATGGTTGCCAAATCTGGGGTTGGAACATCTACCTAATTTCTTTATCACACTGCAGCAGTACGCAGTTACAGGATGCACTATGGAGATTATTGGGTTATGACTTTCCCAGAGGTGTATTTCTAGGTGAGTGACATCAACAGCCTTGTCAAAGTTGAGTATGAGTTGTACGGAGTGTGTGTAGCCTAAAAAGCATTGCTGTCTACTCAGTCAGACACACCAACACACACAGTTGCCAGGTCTGGGGTTAGAACACCTACCTAACTACTTTAGTACATGGCAGCTGTATGCAGTTACAGGACTCGCTACAGGGATTACTAGGCTATTACTTTCCCAGAGTTGTATTTTCAGGTGAGTGACATCAGCAGCCTTGCCAAAGTTGAGTATATGAATTGTATGGAGTGTGAGTGGCCTAAAAAGCATTGCTCTCTACTCAGTCAAACGCACACACACACACACAGACAGATTCACACACCAACACACACACACACAGTTGCCAGGTCTGGGGTTAGAACACCTACCTAACTACTTTATCACACTACAGCCGTACACAGTTACAGGATGCGCTACAGAGATTACTGGGCTATGATATTCCCTGAGGTGTATTTCCAGGTGAGTGACATCCGCAGCCTTGCCAAAGTTGAGTATAGGAATTGTATGGAGTATGAGTGGCCTAAAAAGCATTGCTCTCTACTCAGTCAGACACACACACACACACACACACACACACACACACACTTGCCAGGTCTGGGGTTAGAACACCTACCTAACTACTTTATCACACTACAGCAGTTATAGGACGCACTATGGAGATTACTGGGTTATACATTTCTCAGAGGTGTATTTCTAAGTGAGTGACATCAGCAGCCTTGCCAAAGTTGAGTATTTATGAGTTGTACAGAGTGTGAGTACCCTAAAAAGCATTGCTCTCTACTCAGTCAGACACACACATTCACAGTTGCCAAGTCTGGGGTTAGAACTACCTAACCACTTTATCATACTACAGCAGTATGTAGTTACAGGATGCGCTGCGGAGATTACTGGGTTATGAATTTCCCAGAGGTACATTTCTAGGTGAGTTACATCAGCAGCCTTGCCACAGTTGAGTATATGAATTCTAAGGAGTGCGAGTAGCCTAAAAAGCATTGCTCTCAATCTCCACAGTCAGAGACAGACAGACACATGCACAAACACACACTTACACAATTGCCAAGTCTGGGGTTAGAGTTAGAACTACTACCTAACTAGTTTATCACTGCAGCAATACACAGTTATGGGACGTGCCATGGAGATTACTGAGCTACAGCTCTCCCAAAAGTGTATTACACATTGGATGACCTCAGCAGGCTAGCCATAATACTGCTATGGGGAGGGCGGTGTGTGCATGGGCCATAACCCATTCATGTAGGGGTTGACATGTCACATGCGGGCACACATGGGGTCATATGTCACAGGTACGTGTATACAGCTACTAGATAACTACTTCCTTGTACAGTCATGTTGCACAGCTGGCACGTGCACCACATAGTCCGTCATGCTGACAGACACTGGTGGTTAGTATCGGCAGTGAGTGATATCTGCACCTCATGAGTTTGTGGCCCTTTGGCTGTGTGCTGGGTGGGACAGGCCTGGATGGCTCCTTGTCACAGTCACCCTCTTCCACACATCTATGTCCATCTACCTTTGGCTTATTATAGTGGGTTGTCCTTACATATGTGTCTATATTCCTATCCACTGTGTGTGAGAGGCAGGAGTGGTGCATACTGACATGTGTCTGCACTAAAAACTGCGACTGCCAGATATGTCTGGTCCACTGGTGTTTGCAGACATAGCCTTCATGTGTTTAAGTGTGTGAGCATGCCCAGTATGACCTCTCAGTATGTTGTTGACTGACATTGCCTTCATTCCTCTAAGTCTGTGAGCATGCCCAGTATGGCCCTCTGTATTGCATGTGGGGATCTAGTCCAGGTAGTTTGTACTGCGGTGCTGACCTTTGTGTTGTACACCAACAGGTAGCATGCTGTGTCTGCAGGGTATCCATCGGTCATTTGGCATTGACTGTTGCTACATTTCTGCATAGCGGGGGACGACGACACCTCACTGTTTCTACATTTCTACACAGGAGTGGGAGGGCACACCTGACTGTTACTATAAGTGTACGTAGGATGGGGAGGCACACCTGACACTTGTATACATTTGCTAGGACTGTACTGGTATGTCAAGTACTCCATTTCAATCTGTAGTCTTACCTATCGTGCTGGCTAGAGGCATACCAGTATACTACGGATCTTAGCTTTAATTACCTACATATTAGATTCTGACTTCCTAGCCTTCACAACTTACATCCAACTGCCTGGCCTGCTGTAGTCTGTCCGTGTAGGCCTGGGGGAGGGGTTACCCATAGGGCTCATTCAGAAGCCATAGTACAGCATTTGGTTGTGTTTGTCTACACCTGTCCTACTGGCTGAAACTGTTGTTGGGTATTTGCACCTTCCTGATTGGCATGTATGGGTCTTATGGACATATTTGTGTATGGGTCTTATGGACATATATGTCACTCAGCCCATTTCCTGCAGTGGGTTTTGTCACCCTGTGTAGTACTGGCTACTATGGTGACTCCAGTATGTATTACAGATGTCATAGTGCCACAATGGGTGTCTACTGTCTGCTGCCATAACATTCGCCCACCCAATTCCCTTGCATGCTCACATCCATACCATAGCAACAGGTAACAACACATTCTACTCCATTTGGCAATTGGTAGGTTGACTGACTTACCTTGAGGGTGTGCCAGACTTGAGGATGGTGCTGGAGGGCTGCCTATGTCGGATGCACACAGTACACTCCCTATACATGGTTGAGCACAGGTAGTGTCATGTTTGGCATCCCTTTTACTGTCTGTGCGAGTCAGAGAGAGGTGTCATTCCCTGGGTCCCTACTGTGTCAGTGCATATGCTATGCGTTGCCTCTTTGCCAAGGCCAGGTCATACTGGGCACGCCTCCTTCTGCCCACTGGGGCAGGCTCAGGTTGTTCCTCCTCTGAGTCACTCTGTGCCTGTACATGCCTTGGCATTGGTGGGGGGCTGTGTGGCCCTGCCCCATGCTGTTCCTGCTGCAGCTGTTTCTGCTGGATCATATTGTGTAGCATAGCAACATACCATAACAATTTGGGTACATGTAGCTGGTGAGTACTACAAGGCTCCACCGTATGTGTCCAGACACTGGAACCATGACCTGAGCATCCCAAACACATGCTCTATTATATGTCTGGCCTGTGCGTGTGCCTCATTATGGCATTGTTGTTCAGGTGTGTGTGCATTTCTGATGGGTGTTATCAGCCACGGCTCCAGTAGGTACCCCCAGCATCCCCCACTAGGTGACCATAGGGGATGTCCACATTGGCAAATCTGTGGTACAGCTGCGTCAGATGCCATATGTGTGAATCTTCATAGCTTCCAGGGCAGCCAGCACACACATTCATTATAATACCCTGGGCATCACATATGACCTGGCAGTTGATGGAGGGGATGCCCCTGTGGTTGATGTAGGCCCTACCCTGCTCACCAGGTGGTGCTTTGATGTATATGTGCGTGCAGTCTATAGTACCCACTACCCCAGGGTATTCTGCTATTTGGTGGAAGAGACGCATATTGCTGGTCAACACCTCACGTGTGTTGAGGAAATATATGTGCTCACTGGCATGTGCTGCCATGGCATCCAGGAACTGGTGGAATACTCTGCATGCTGATGCCTGTGAGATGTCCATAATATCCCCAGTTGTGCTTTGTGAGGTACCTATGGCTAGTATACCTAGGCCTACACATACCTTGGTATCCACTGGGATGGGTTCCCTTTGGCCAGTTTGGTGTGTCAGGTGTGGCCGGCACAGCTCAACAATTTGCTGTAGGAGGTCTCTATCCACCCTATAGTGTTCCACTATCTCCAGCTCATGTAGCCCCTGGTAGGTTACCCTGGGTCTGTACACTCTTCTCCTTCTCCTCACTGTGGGTTGTTTGGTAGCATTCACATCCTCACCACCCTCAGCCTCTTGCACATGCTGGTTTATGATAGCAAATGCAGCCCCTAACATTTTTTCTCTTGTTTCTGTTTTGTAAAATTTCCCCGTCGTATACACCGGTGGTGCAGAAGTTTTGGGAAAAACAAGGGGGACAGGTGTTTGCATGGTTTATAGTGGTGTGCTTTGCTGGGCTGGGCTGGGCTGCTGCCTGTGTAATTGGCTGTTTCGGATACATTTCACCTGTCAGCTAAGCTAGTTCTCCTTGATTACCTTCCTACTGCTGTTTTCCCTTCCCATTGCCTCCCTGTTTAAGCCTGTATGCGCATCGCACAAACAGAGTGCTCATATGTGCACAGCTTTGCTATTTTTTGGTTTAACTTCCTTTTTCTTCCTGTAAGACCCGGTGCGTGGCATGCACACCTGCCTACACTTTGTAAAGAGTGCTAGGCAGTTTGGACACACCTCTAGCTTTTCTGTGCTAAGCTAGGAGCAGTCCTGAGCCACAGGGCTCCAATCCACTTACATTATGCCTGACACCCCCCCCATGATATTACCTATGTCCTAGTCTCTTGCACCCAGCTATTTATACTCTTACACTCTTGGAACCTGCCTCACAACCTGGGGAAAACTGGGATTCAGTAACCTTTTCCTCATTTGCATAGGATTGCCTGCTAATGCATAGTTACATGTGTCACACTGAGCTTCCCCCCTTAGCAACCACTACTCACTGGCCAGGTTGTATTCTGCCTGCCATTGACTTGCATGGCAGAATACTGATTTTAGTTAGAATGCTCATTTTATATTTATTTTCTTATTTTCCCCCGATCCCGTTTGCACGCCACTGCCCTTTGCTTAAACAGCCGAGAGCGGCGAAAAAAAATAAAAGTTGATTTTTTTCATTTTTTAAACAGTTTGCAATGCCAATGGCCTTATACTTGGCCATTGGCATGCTTACTCAGTGATATGCAACCTTTATTTGGAGCTGTCATACCTCTGTTTTGTAGTTTGCAGAAATGTACTCGGTTACTAACTGAGTACATTTCTGCAGATAGCACTAGTCTTGCACGGACTACTGCAAGCTTCTTGGATTGCAAAATCACCTCATTTGCATGGATGTCTCCTGCAAATGAGGTGATTTGCATACCAGGGCTTAGTCCGTGCAGGATTAGTGCTAGAGCTCTCGTGCAAGCCCCTGCAGGCTGTTCCCGGATCGCACGGCAGACATATTGCCTGTGTGGACTCCTGCACTCATCTTGCACTCTGTGCAAGCTTTTGAGAATCCGGGAGATGGAGTATGACAGCAATTTTAAATATATACCCTGACATCTAGACAGGTGTGTTTGCCTTTTCTGCTAGACCAGTCATTTTCCCCTTTTATCTCATTAGGTGCTGAAAAAAAGAAAATTAAAAAAAAATAGCATACCTATTAACATCAGTAACTGCATATAAGTATACAAGAAGCCAATTTTTTGTAAAATGAGTTATGAGGTATTTATACGTACTCTAAAACTCAGTCTCCCTCCTCAACCTCTTCTGCAGATTGGTAGAGAAGATCACTTTTGATGAAAGGCCTGAACTTTGTACCTGCTTGTACTGACTGTCTAGAAGTACTGACAGACATAAAATTATTTTCTTGTAACTTAAATTTGAAATTACTTTTTAAAAGTAATAATAATAATGAAAGCAAGCATCGTAGGAAATCAAGCCTTTTTATACCTGTGAGTGCACCTGTTATCATTGCCTTTCATGATACCTGTGAAAAGCAGTTGAGAGCATTGTATGAACGAGATACTTTTAACAGAAAATATAATTTAACAAAGGAAGAACATGGGATGCCTTAGTAAAGTTGCAATTAAACTTTGAGAAAATTATTAAGCAGGCAGGTAAGGGTGGTGCAATTGTGATTTTAAACAAAGGTATGTTTTTAAAAAGTATGCAAGAATTTTTAAATGATGAAAAAACTTTAAAAAAATAACATGTAATAAGCTCGGTGAGATTATACATGAGGTTAATAGTGAAATATATGAATTACAACTTATAGATGACCTTTCTTTGGATTTACTCTGTTCTTTATCCTGTCAACCCTTTTTATATGGGCTCCCGAAAATTCATTAAGATCTTAAAAATAGACCTATGAGACCTATTGTCTCAGGGGGTGGATGGGTAACACAACCCATCTCTTTATACTTAGAACATACTCTGAGCCTTATTTACAGAAGATAAGAAGTTATATCAGAAATATGAAAGATTTTTTTGTATAAATTGAGACAATGGCATGAATTTCATCAGCAGAGTTATCATATTTTTTGTTACATTGGATATCACTTCTTTATTTACAGTAATACTAAATAATTATTACATAGAAGCCATAAGACAATTTTTGTGCTCCAATGGTGAGTTAGGAGGAAGACAAATAGAAACAATATGTTCCCTTCTAGATATAGCTTTGAATAGTAATGCATTTATATTTGAGCACAAGCTCTTTCATCAGGTCTCTGGGTTGGCAATGGGGACATCAGTTGCAAATACATATGCAAACTTATCATCAAATAACTGGGAAATCAATAATATATACAGTAATTCATATGATTTAGCTCAGTTTGTATCTTTTGATAAGCATTTTGTAGATGATGTGCTTTTAATTTGGACAGGTAGTGAAAAGAACTTACATGATTTTTTTACATACTTTGACAACAGTACTAATTTTCTTAAGTCTAAAATGAAATTTGCAAGGAATGAAATTAACTTTCTGGCTATTAACATTGTAAAAAAATATTGTACCTCTTCCTACTTCATTTTGCTGCTTGTGCTTAGGTGTTCAAATGCATTTAGTTTGCTGCATTTATTACTGCTTGTCAGTAGCTTTATTAAATTTATGACAGTATTCTACTAAATTGCTGCTTTATTTCAGCTGTTTTTTACTGTTGTGATTGTGATCTAATTTATCACATTTACACTGATTTAAAGCAATTTATTCGTTAATTGCATTTCATTACTGTTTAACTGTATTTCATTGCTATTTACTGCAACTTATTACTGTTTTAACTGCATTTTACTGCATTTCATTACTGTTTAACTGTATTTTGTTCATACTGTAAGCTCTGTTTTGTCTGCAAGTAGTTAATCTGTGCTATTTTGAGAATTTTAATGTGTTCTTAACCATTAAATTGAGTAGCATAGTCTGGGTACAGATTTGCTGCATCTAGAGCTGTTTTTCTTTGCCTTCTGTGTTTCTGACACCCATCTTGTGTCTGCCTTCTGTGTTTCTGGCAGCCATCTTGTATTGGTAGGGGCCTATCTCCTTGCTAGTGAGAGTAGTAGGGCTGACTGGACCTTGTCTGGCACAAGCTGATTGGTAAAGAAAGCAGAAACTAGCAGGATTGTCTAGATTTCTGTGTTATTAGAATCTTCTATTTTTTGTGGTATTTTAACTCTGTGTTTGACCTAGTTTGCGCTTGTTTGCATGTCATGCACTGCAGTTGCACTGTTTATAACCCTTTGTGAGGTATTCCAGCTATAAAGTTTCCCTTAGTAGCACTTGTGTGATCACCTAGTAGTACTACTCTTAGACCTTCCACCCTTTGCCATCTTAGCTCTCTCTGGTCTCTCTCCCTCAGATTCTGACAAATATAGATGGACAATTTCTTGCATTTTCTCCTGCCAGTCTGGTTGATATTGACATCCTGAGACAGTGTAGCAACTGCCTTGTGTATACAAACAACCCTCCACTACTACCACCTAGGAACACAATTTGTGAGAGATGTAATTACATTAAGAACCTAGAGTCTATGCTCTCTCCATCACAAGCCAGTATATCTGGCATTGAGAAGGCTGCTAACACAAATACTACACCTCAAACACCACCCACACCCACACAGCACACATCTACATATATAGAGGTCCTGAACAAAAACATACCCAAACAAAAGAGACCTCCGAAGCAAAAACACATGTGAACTCCACTGCCCACCACACCACACACCACACATAGTCCACACCTGTGTCTCACAGCCACTAAGGCCTAAACATAAACCCAATATATTAGTCATAGCAGACTCCATTGTGAGACACACAGATGTGCCCCTCACCAGGCTGGATAAGGAGAAAGTCATGGTTAGTTGTTTGTCAGGTGCCAGAATCTGCCATATCACCCATGCACTCAAGTCTGTCAACAACAGGTACTTTTATGACTCTGTCATAGTCCATGTCGGCATTAATGACTTGAGATGTACCTCCCTGGACTATTTGAAGAGAGACATGATCAAGCTTACTGAATATGTGCCCCAGGCAGGTATGTTCTTAGCCTTAAGCAGCATTCTATTATCACCCAGAATGATGCCTCAATATAAACAGAAAATGATTGACTTTAGCAATTGGCTTAGTTTCTAGTGTCATTCCAAGGGGATCCAGTACCTGACAGCCTAGGAAGACATGATTGACAAACCACGATGCTTTGCCAGAGATGGCATGCATCTGTCTCCCTTGGGCTTCAGGCTTTTGACAAAGGCTCTTGCCTCCACCATAGTGCCTTTTTTAGGCAATGCCATGAGGTCAAAACTACCAACATGAACATTTCATCAAAACGCAAATTAAAGGTCATGCTGCTAAATGCTAGGAGACTAAACATGAAACTGAACTCACTGGAAGCATACTTAACCCTGGAATAAGCTGACATTTGTGCAGTCACAGAAACTTGGTTCAAAGCTGTGGAGAGCACCCCAGCCATAGCAGGTTTCTCATCCTATCAAACACTCACACCCCAAACCATGGGCAGCAAAGCAAAAGGAGGTGGAGTTGCAATATATACATATACATATATAAAAGACATATACACCACCAGGTTGGTCAAGCAGTATGACACACAGGAAACACTCTGGGTGCAGTTAATCATTGATAAGACCCCTATTCAAATCATAGCTAGCTACAGGCCCCCAACTTTGACTGAAGATGCCCATTCCACCTAACTGGATCTGTTTGAATCTATCAAGATTCAACCCTTTACCCTGATACTGGGTGACTTTAACTATCCAACCATAGATTGGAAGAACTACTCATGCCAAAACACAAATGCCCAGAGATTCCTTGATTTTGTCAATGCAAATGCTTTGGACCAGCTGGTCAACACCCCCACAAGAGGTAAAAATATCTTCGACTTGGTATTAACCAACATGAGTAACTACTGCAGCATCCCTACAGTGTCATCCTCCCTGGTACGATCCGACCACAAAGCGGACACATTCAAAGTCATCATCTCTCCCCCCCCAGCTAGGGTCAAATAAAAATAACTTCTCCAAAGCTGATTACAACCTCCTGAGGGAAGGTATAAACAGCTTCACAGCCCTGTCCCCCTCCATAGGAGCTGGCACATATGTCCAAACCTACACCAAAGTACTGTAAGAGCATTTATATAGCTGCATGGAATCAGGAATACCCAACAGGACAAAATCCTCCTCCTCAAGGAAGAGTCTGTGGACATCTGCAAAAAATAAACTCTATAATAAAAGGAAAAAATTGCGGTCCAAGACCAAGAAGGAGTAGGTGCCTAACTGGAAGCAATCTCTCCTTAGCCTGAACAAGAAAATACAAGCACTAGTGAAATCCTCCAAAGCAAACTTAGAGTCCAAACTGGTCACATCTACTAAAGACAATCATAAGGCCTTCTTTACATATATCCACAATCTCAAAAGAAGTACTCAGATCTGCTCAGAACTGGTGGTCAAGGACACCACATACACAAATGCCATAGATATAGCCAACCCACTGGCAAACAGGTTCAGTGAAAACTTTACCCCTCTGTACCCCCATCAGTAAATCAGGATATCCGCAGCACCTACCCCCCTTCCCTTATCTCTGTGGACCAAGTCATCACTGCCCTCTCAAAGGCCAAAAATACAGCCTCCATGGGACCCGATAACATCCCAGGCTGCATCCTACATGAACTCAGGCAGGAACTTGCAGCACCATTAGGCACCATATTCAGCCAAAGCCTGAGTACTGGCTTTGTCCCAGTCGAGTGGAGGACAGCCACTGTCATCCCTTTGCACAAAGGTGGAGCATCCACCAATCCAGGAAATTATACACCCATCAGCCTAACTAGCCTGATATGCAAGGCCATGGAACGGATTGTCATGGACCTCATTAACAAGGACATTGGCAACCTCCAAACACTTGATCCCACACAGATTGGTTTCATCTAGGGGAGGTCATGCCTGTTAAATTTGGTCGACTTCTTTGAGACAGTTACCAAAGCCATGGATGAGGGGAAGACAGTGCACATCATCTCTCTTGACCTGGCCAAAGCCTTCGATACTTCGATACTATTACCCACTCGGGTATAATATATAACCTCTCTCAACTAGGCATCAATCCATATGTTACCAGATGGGTAGCAAACTGGCTTACTAATAGAACCCACCTAGTCAAAATAGGGGAATCCACCTCAAGCAGTAGACCCATAATGAGCATTGTACCCCAGGGATCAGTCTTGGGCCCCCTGTTGTTTGAGATATACTTTCCTGAGGTGCAGGCCAAAACCAGTGGGCCATGGCTGACCAAGTTTGCAGATGACTGCAAGCTGGGCACAGTCATCAATTCCCCTAGTAATGTGGACATCCTCCAAGAAGGTCTCACCCAAACAAATGACTGGTGCTAGAAACATGGCATCAAACTGAATGCCAAAAAATGCAACATCACCTCCTTTGGGGAGAGTGATGTCCTCACAAATTATCACATTAATAACAAGGTCCTAAGCACACAATCAGTTGTGAGGGACTTGGACACCCAGGTTGAAAGCAAACTGACTTTTGACCACCATATTGCCTCTGTTGCACAGAAAGCTTTCTACATGGCCCACCTCATAAGTAAGGGTCTCTAATCCAGGGACAAGGAGCTCATAACATCACTGTATTCCTCCCTTATAAGACCCATTATTGACTGCAATGCCCCTTTTCAGCATGTACCTCACAAAGCACATGCAGCACCGGGGGAGACCACAGAAGTTCCTCACCAGGAGAATCCAGGGCCTGAAACATCTACCCTACACAGATAGGCTAAAGGCCCTATCCCTCTACTCAGTCTCATACAGACTCCTCAGAGGTGACCTCTGTCTGGCATACAAAGCAATCTTACCCCACCTTGATGGGACTGTTGCATTTCCATAAGTCAAGCTCCACTCGATTAACCCACACGCGCGACCTCAACCTGGTCTGTGACATCAATAGGACTTGTTGGCAGGACAGATTTGTGTCCCAGAGACTCCCCCTTCTGTGGAATAGACTCCCTCTCCACGTTAAGCAGAGTACCTCATTAACCCTTTTTAAGCGCAACCTAGATAACTGGATAGGGAACAGAAAATACAACCCTGGGATTCCACCTGTGTCTCCGCTGGACAGGGGCATTGGGTGCTGACTTGTCAGAACATGGGCTAAATTCTTGGCTAGGTTTGTAAGGGCTTCAATACCAGTAGCCTAGTAATGTCCTATAATCTTATGATCCTATAAAAGAGGATATGAATATAGAGACGTGTGCACAAGAAACAAGTACATGTAAATAGATTATTGCATAGGCATAGTATGCATCCTCAGCATGTGTTTTTGGGGATTGTATGAAGCCAGCATTTTAGAATGAGTAGGCTTATCAAACATATAATAAACAAGTCTTAGAAATGCATCAAGAATTTTGGACAAGATGCTATGATTACAACCTTTTGAATGATGCTAAAAACTATGTAGATAGTAAGAGAACTAGTCTGGCTAAACCATATTTTAGAAATAGTAGTGAGAATAATATGGTGAATGAAAAACACACTGACAGTAGTGTTATCAGATATTTACTATTTACAACATCAAGAGAAAGGGTTTCCAAGAAATAACTCGTAATAATTGGACAGTTCTAAGTGTACATCCTGAATTAAGTAATATGATAAGAGATACACCACATTTTGCATACAAAAGAATGAAAAATTTGAAGCAAAGACTATGTTATAAAGAGGTTAATTATAGACCTATAAATAAAGTGACTAAAAGTTCCAAGGTAGGTGCCTTCCCTTGTTTTAGTTATGTGAATTGTAAGTATACAAGTAAAGAAACACATTTTCTACATCCAGTTAGAAATAAAAGATACACAATAATATGCGTTGATGCCTGTGTTACAGAAAATATAGTGTACCTTGCAGCCTGCTCAGAGTATTCAGCATTTTATGTAGGGAAATGTGTGAGAAAACTGAGAGATAGAATTACTGAACACATGTCTGATATAAGGAGGAATGTTTTAACTAATGCTTTGTCTAAACATAGTAGAGATAGAGGCATGAATTGTAAGTTTAAAGTGTTGCAAGTACTGAATACTAATATGAGGGGGTGACACTAACAATAAGTTTGAAGTTGCTGAGTATAAATAGATTTTAAAACTAAATGCAGACAAAATTCCATGACTGAATGCAGCTATTAGCCTCAAACCTGTACTAAAAGCAAAACAGATGAAACAGCAATTACCTTATGTTAAAGTTTTAACTGGATTTTAAATGTTTTTGTAAAGTAGTATAATTCTAAAGTATGTATTGAGAATGTATTGTTTTAAGGAGATAATTATGTAATTAACTAAGCATTTTGATAGGTTGGCTATATCTTCTTGTGTAATTAAAAAGAGTACTGTGGTTAGTTAGTTTTATACTGCACTGAGGAAGGGTTACAACTGAAAGCTTTGTGGAATTTTATTTGATGTGTTATTAAAGTTGTTTTCTCCTGGCTTTGTTGTTTTTTCCATTGTGTATCGTTTAGCCGTTGACCACATTTACACAGTTTTTGCTGGTACTTTTCTTATTTTGAGGTGAAAATGGCCACAGATGGGGGTCCACCATCACAGACCACCAAACTGACAGAGAAGAATTCCTAGAGTCTTTGCTTAGGGACAGTGAGAAGATACTGATAACTGGCGATGGCCTGAATATGGGGGCTGAACTGATTACAACACTGTGAGTTTTTCTTTGCATGTAGTAGGCTGGTTTTACCTTAAGTCACCAACAAGGTACTGTGGTGCACCTCTACAATGAGCCTTCTGATGGTAAACACCATCATATCTCTTCCTTCAGGAAAAAGAAAGTCACACCACTGAAGGCAGTCAAGCAGGACAAGTGCTTTCAACCTTAGCCTTCTTCAGATCCTATTTACTGGGCCTAAAACTGAATGTTTAAAAACTTGGATAGACCAATCACGGTCTTTTGAAAACCATTGCATCACTTCCTCATGCAGTAGTTGTCACTCAAAGGATCACTCCTTCAGTTTACATCACTTCCTCATAGTAGTTATGAAGCATTCCCCATAGTAGCTGTCACTCAAATGAACACTCCCTTATTTTGGGCCAATGGCGTTGAAGCTGTTGCTATCTCCTCCCATTTAGACCACATTCATATCTCTCCCTTAGGCATGCCTGGGATACTGGTACAGCAGCGTACAACACAATGTACATTTATCTTCATTCTGTGTATAATCTGTTTCCTACAATACTGTTGAATCATTGCAATGTGAAATTGTCACATGCCTTCAGTTGTAACATGGCTGTTTGCCTTCAGAGGTGCACCAGTCACAGGGTCAGGCTCAATGGAACAGGTCAACCCTGATGTCAGTGCAGCATTAGAGGCTGATGATGATGGCAGTGTAATCTTGGCATTGTGTGATAGCACAGTGCCACTGTTGGCAGTAATTACAGTGGATGACACAGTACCCCCAGCATCCACTCCACTGGGTATTAAAGGACATGACATGGCTGACAGCTGTACACAAGGTGCATGGTAATTACCTGCTCAAATACTGGCAGTGGGCAGTGGCACTGTAACAGAGTGTGATAACAGCAGTAGGAAGTATCATGCAAGTGGCAGTCAATATCATGGCTCTGGCTCAGTGTCCAAACTAAATGAAACAGTGAACATAAATCACCAGATGTGCAGGTTGGTAACCCAGGCAGGGAAGAATGCCATCAATGCCACTGAAGAGTTAATTAGCATATTTCATGGCCTGTGTAGTGACATACATGAGGGCCTGCAATGCTTGGATTAGTGGGACAGGGAGCATCAATCTGCTTAGGTTGTTAGATAGTCATGTGGCAGCTGTTACAATCTCCATGGAATTTCCTGGCTCTGTACACCAGGGTTGACACTGTACCCATGGCTGCCACTGCTCAATCTCTGTTGTGGGTATGTTCCAAAATGAGAGGTCACATAGTGCTGCATCCTTAACACTACCTACCAGTTGTGAGCCTGGTGTGGTGTGAAGGGGACACTTTGCAGACAGAGCCCATGTGGTGGTCATCCTCATCACATGGCCAGGATAATCTGGTCATGTATCTCCATATCATCCTTGCCACGAGGTTTTGCTGTTAGTTACACTCCATGGAGGGGATGCCTCTCTTGCTGAGGCCGTTCATAGTCTGCATCATTCCCTTCTGTGAACCCTCAATTCCCTGTCACATCCACATCCATGTTTAACTCTGCTGCAGCTGCACTGTGAAAGTACCCACAGCCACTTGTCTTCTACCCCTCTCAGGAAGCTCCAGCACCTAAATGCACAGCCTACCCAGCTGTCTCAATCACCTGGCCATGTAACATAGTTTCTTCTTAGCCCATCCCTGCTACCACCTATATAGCTATTGCTAATCTCTGTCAATGTGCCCCATCACACCTGTGCAAATGATGAGTACTGTGCCCTGCCTTCAGTGCTGTGTTACTGTTACATGGGTTAGACATTGTCTGACACACAGTGCTTCCACTCAGTGCACTGTACTACATGGCCTGAGTGTAGTACTGTCTGCATTAGTTTTAATTTTTGTTGTCTGCATTCTGGTTCATAGTTGTGGAGCCAGTCAGTGCCACTGTGTATTGCATCAGCTTGAGCTTCACTTGGATTTCACCTGCAGCCAGTTCCTCCAATGATTCCTCATCTGGCACCTCCTCCACTGCAGACTGTGATATCTGGTCCTCTAGTGGAAGTCCTCTGCTCATGCTCTCTGCATACCATCATGTTGTGCAACATTCCACAACATGATCCACAACATGATGTGTAGAACTGCAAACATGGTAGCTATCTGGTTGCAAATCTCCAGAGTGTACTGTAGTGCACCACCAGAGGAATCCAGGCAATGGAAACGGGTGTCCAATAGTCCAAAAACATGCTTGACAATGTTGCTGGTCCATAAAAGTGCCCAGTTGTATGCCATCTTGGCTGTCTGTGGGTTACATAACAGTGTATATGCCATGGCCACAGGCTGTCTAACATCATCATTAAGATCTTCTTGTGATAACTCACTCTGCAAAAGTAGCTGGTATAGGTCAGATGTGTGTCAAATGTGGGAATTCTGGGAACTGACTGAATGGCACAAATACACATTATATATAAACATTGCACACCACCTTACAGCTGATGAAGTGGAAACTTTAGTGGATGATATACTGGTATCCCTGTGGACCAGCCAAGGCCTTGATGGTGATGTGGATACAGTCATTGGCTCCTAGAATCTCATGGAAATGGGCTACATCAAATGTCTGCATAATGGTGCTTCTCTACTATGTAATCTGTAGGAATCCCATATTACCCTCCATATGTTGCAACATGACATCAAGGAACTGTTTGAGTATTCATGAGGCAGAAGACTGTGAAACAGCCACTGTCTCCCTTGATGGCTGTTGAAAAGTCCCTGTAGCAAGGAAGGTAAATGCTACATGCACTTTAATGTCCAGAAGGGTTGGTCTTCTATGCATCCCACATGATTGGATATAAGGATGGTAAATGCTTACAACCTCCCATATGATGTGTCTGTTCACAAAATCACATTTATCTATGTCTGTTTAATGAAGGTGATGATAGATTAGTGCAGTCAGCAGCATCTGCAACATGGAGGATGATGATGATATGCACTGTTATAGATGGCCCCTAATAAATGTTGTCTAGCTAATGCAGATGTTACTTATAGCATCTTAACACGGTCTCTGTTTCTCTCTCTTTACCAAGAAGTAGTGGTGTATAAATTCACTGCCTGAAAATTATATACATTTCTGAATCACTCTGCCATTTTTAAGCTCCTTATAGCTTCCCATCAGCTATTACTAGCTCCTGTCCTTGTTCACTGGGTAACCCGCCATAGCCAGGCTCTACTTAACCCATGCCCAAGACCAGTAAGGAACTTGAAGACACTGGTGCAGCATCATACTTCTTATGGGAAGTCTAACCTAACCCCACCATCCAGTGGCAGCCTTGTGAGCCCTACAGCAGCTGCCTTCAGGAGGTTGCATGCATATTTCTGTGCATGTAACCTCCTGACCAGCCAGTACACTGCTTTCAGTGGAACTGTCTAGGCTTTTAATGCTGCTATTGCAGTGAGCTTAGGCTGCCTGCCTCCCCCCAGGACTGGCAAGAGGGTGTCAGCCATTTACTGCCATCTTCTCCTGCTTGCTACCTCCAGTGACCGTACTACTAGCTGAACATGGGTCATCTGGAATGCAGTCAGGGCTTTACTCCTCTGTGCCACAGAGCCAGGTTCTCTACCATGTTGTTTGTCCTCATTTGCATTCACAGTTGATCTCATTAGCTTAATATGACTAATTTCCATGTCATTATACTGTCATTTGCACATGATGCTGACTGCACAATTTTCTCAAGTAGCACTACTTTGCTGCCTTTGTTTATGAATTAGCCCCACCCTGGGCATCATCACCTTCTGTGCTGTTTTGCATTATACATTGTGCTACATGTTTCTGAATCCTGATATGTCTTAGAGGCAGAACACTTCCTCTGTGATAATTTCTGCAGATTCCTTTTCTCTATATAACTATCTTACCAAATTTGCTGACAGGATCATTTAATGGGTTTAATATCCTTCCTTTGTCAGATAAAACATTAAAATATCTAGGGATGTTAATTGTGCCTGCCTACAGTCATCAGTTTTGTTATGGTAATTATTAGTCATTAATTAGCTTTCCAGCAACTTATTTCAGGTTCCATCTTAATGAATAAGAGTAACTGTACTTGCATCTGTTAATTTCCAATGTACCTTAGAGGTACCTTATATATGACTAGATTATAGTTCTACAAAATCTGTTTTCTGGGAATTAGGGATCATTTCTTTGCATTTGCAGACCTTAGCACATCACACGTAATGCTTACTTTTCTCTTTTGTTTTTTCTTGGGCCTGACTAGGGGAAATGAAATACTGATTCAGTTTCTGAAAATAATTTTCCAGATTTACATCCAGCATTGTAAAACAAAGGAAGAAAATACATATGTGGTTTTGTGTGTGTGTGTTTGCACGCACACACACACACACACACACACACACACACACACACACACACACACACACACACACACACACACACACACACACACATATTTATTTATGTGTGTATCTTTTAAATAACAGCCAAAATGAGCATTCTTACTTGCAGGATTTTGGAATAACAGCTTTCTGTATCTTTTAGTCCTTCCTCTCAGTTAAAAGAAATCATACCTCTGTCTCCTAACATCTGCCTTAAGAGTTATGGAACACATTCCTTCATGCAATAGCAGTTTTCTCCAGTTTTGGCCCAGCTTTTAAGAAAAAAAATGATATAAGTTTTTAATCCAAACTATCTTCACATCGTTCACAGCATACCTCCAAAAATCCAGACTGAACTCTCCACACACACAACAAACACGCACACATGCATGCATACAACACACACAAGCACGTACACACAGCAGCAGCAACAACAGCATCAGTAATTTGAGATACCTGAGCCCAGCTTAGGTTGCACTATCTATAGTAATTGTTAAAGGGAATCCTTCCCATTTAATGGCAACATAGGCAAAACACATTTTAACACTCAATTACAATTCCCTTTCCCCCTGTATCAGACCTGGGGTGGGTCAAGTAACTAGGGAAATCATCAAATTTCCAGTCTTGCATTGCCTGCCCAGTCCACTTGTGTATTCTGCTGGCTTGACCATCAAACCTGCCACTCTGGTAGTATTCAAAACTTACTGTGCCTTTGATAAATGGGACTCCCAATCCTCACTGTATATTATCACCTAATTCCAGTAAGCAGTGTTTATGATAGTAAGTAGCAGTTATGACTATATCCATAAATGTTTAAAACTTGCCTGGGGCCATTAATAGTTCAAAAGGCAATACTTTATTTTGGAATAAGACATTCATCTATAGGTCCTGGAAGGTTTCAGCCTGAACTTCTGTCTATATTTTGTAACTATATTATGTTTGTTAATTTTTTTCTATGGTACCAGAGAAGCTGCTTATTTTTCATAACACAAATTATTTCTATTCTTTCTTTTGAAGGAGTGATACGGTTTGTTGCCCATTTCTTAGAATAAGTTTTCATAATTTGAGAACAAACCGACAGTTGGAAAGTGCCCAATAATTCTGTATCCTCCAGAATTTTAAAACATTGTCTTGATAAACCTGCTTATGTTTCCTGTTGTCTGTCTGCATGCCCTTACAGTTATCTTACCCCACTTTTTATGTTAGTTTGTAAATATACATAAATGCATGCAAATATTTGAGACATGGTCTATAATGTCTTTCTAGCCTGCCAGTATATACCAAAACAGTCATCTGCATAAAGAGTGTCCTAGCTCTTCTTAAAATATTTAAACTAGGGCTTGCATTAATATAATTAGTCTATTCCAGGAATCAAGTTATTTTCTCAAATAATCATTTAGCACATATCTTTTATAATCTTCGGCATGGTATGACAGATAATTCTCTGCTACTCTTTTATAACCACAAACATTCCCATGAACACCAGTAGATGCAGGTTCTAGTTGCATCTATTGTAGAGATTTTACAAGGCTTTTAATAAATTTAATTATATTTACATCCTGGTTTGATTGACATTTTTGCTATGGTTTCATTCTGTGTATGGTTCTTGGTTTATACACACAGAACTGGTAGGTTGAACATATTTTCTGTGTTACAGATGGTAGGATCCTGGAGGGCACAGTAAGCAGGACAGATGCCTCCCTTCAAGAGTCAATATCACACAGACTTCAGGGACATGGATTCTAGCATTTCCAGACAGTTAAGATTTATGAGGTCAGAGGTACTTTTTGTTAGGATCCTCTGAGGTTTTTCAAGTTTTTTGATATGTCTAGTGAGATATGTGCTAAAGGGTGCATTATGTTCTATAATGGGTCTAACCCTATATAATTGCTGCTACTTAAACTTCCATTCATTAAAACTATGTAGAATCTTAATATGTCATTCTACAACTGCTCATAATTTTTTTAAAATCTGTACACCTTTGTTTTATTAAGGCATATATTGGGGGATAATTGTAATTATCCTCATCTTCATCTTCAGCATCATCAAACTTATTTTCTATTTGCTGTTTTTCTCTTATTGTTTAGATTGGTTTTGGATTTGGGATTTGGGAAGAGACAGGCATTAATAGCTGGAATCAACTTATGGGTAACCCGTGCTGGAGACCAAAGGCATGCTAGAATACCCTTTAATCCCATTAGTTTCATACAACAAATTCCAGAGAACCAATATTTAACATGTAGGAAGCTTTGTACCATTTATCTTGATTTCTATAATTTATTTTACATTTGTTAACTGGGCTATTCTGACTGGGCAGCAGCCCCTTTTCAGTGGAGGCCTAAGTAGAAAAGCTCCAGTTTTAAAAGTATAAAGAAAGTTACAAACATACATGAAATATGTCAAATATAACAGAGTAAAAAAAGTTACATACATTAAGTACAATGACCAAGTTAAACAGGGTAAAAAAAACAAGTTACATGCATGTAATACAAGGTGAACAAATAAGTGGTAATATAGACTATATACAAGAAATTAACAAAAGTAAACTCAGGGTACAATAACCAAGGACACAGTGTTGAAAGCTGTATGTAATACTACCTATAGTAGGAGTATAAAAGCAGTTCACAGAAAAGGAGGGAGAAATTTGAAGGTAGCAGCAGTAGCATTAAAGGACTGGAGGGTAGTTTAACTGGGTGATTGCGTTGCATTAAAGGACAGGAGAGTAGTTTAAGTGGGTGATTGCATAAATGACCATGATTTTAGGAAACTGTTTTTTAGAGATGTTTTAAAGAAGTTAGTGTTAGGGATAGATTTTATATCTAGCGACAGTTTCTTCCAAGCATTTGCCAGCGAGTGGTTGTAGAGGAGTTTGCCAATATTTTTATTGGGCACAGAAACTTCCAGTAGGTGTTGTTGAAAGCTTAGGAGTGAATGGTTGGGAGTGTAAGGTTGAATGCGGGTAGAGAAAGAAGGATAGAATGAGAGTTTACATAAGTTGGAATGAGCCAGGTGAAGCTGGGGTAGGAGGAGTTGCACAACACATTAGTAAGTGTAAAACCTTGTTAGGGCAAGTTGACATACAGGCATTATGTAAGTGGATTGTAACATTTGATTGGTATTTGCAACAAAAAAATAAAGTATATCATAGTAAATGTTTATTGCGTGATTCAAGAGAAACTGCATTTTGTGTAATATGCCATAAAAAAGTCTCGCATGATATTGCTAAAAAATAGACTGTGCAGACAGATCTGTTCATGATAAAGACTTAATTAAGGGTACACAGTTTTCATTATATCCAAATGTAAAGCAGTTATGTCCTGTCAGTACATTAATCTCTGAATTACAACAGCAGTCAAATCTGTTATTGACAGAGTCCCCTGTAGAGCTTGTAACTCCCTTTAAAAAGTATGTACAAGCATGGAATGATGCCACAGCTACACATACAGATGAGGAGAGAAACAAAGCTTATGATACATTGACAGAAGAATTTAATACATTTTAAAAGAGAAACAAAGTGAGTTTAAAACGTTCAGAAATAACATCCAAGATCTCTGTCAAAAGTGCATAGGAGCCCTGCAGTCCACAGAGGAATCCAGTAACAGGTATCACACATCCCTTAAACACTTACAGGTAGAAATGACATACCTTAAACAGTGTCTGAAGGAAAAGGAAGAAGAATTAGATGAATTAACAGAGACTAACCTCCAAAATACTATTTTTATATCCCAGCTTAAGGAAGAGTTAAAAAACACAAAACCAGTCCAAATTATAGAACAGGGACAGGGAACCACTACAGATTTATATACACAGTGTAGATTATTACAGAGTTTACCACAGTGGAATGATAAAAAAGGCATATTTTATAACATGCTTACATTTGAAGAATGGGTGGTATATACAGCAGGATCTGATATATGGACAGATGCATTACTTAGATGTTTCTGGATTTTCATTCCCAAATGTTTTAAAACTTTCATTCAATTAAAACAAGATGATTATCAGTTAAACACTAAAGTAGGACGTATGACAGATGTTTTAATGGCATTTACACAAGGGCAGCATCTCACAGCCAAATTACTAGATAATTTTAAAATTACTATCACAGATAAATTAATGGAACAAAGTGAACATTTTAGTCTTGCATTTCAAATCATATATCAAAAAACAGACAAAGATATGGGAAAAAGAGACATACAAAAACAGTTAATACATTGCTTCTTAGAACAAGTCAAAGGGGTTCCAGGGGATATTAAATGTATCTACGAAGAAAATTCTGATACCCTCACTGATTTGATACAAAAACTAATGAGGGGGTGGACTATGGCCAATGATGGGACATTATACTCACACCATATCTTTGCATTTGAAGATAATAGTGAGCCATTTGAAGTAATTGGTGAGGTAAAAAACAGGGGAAGGCAAAGGTGGTGTGACCAACCACCAGCAGAAAGAGTTGTGTCAACACCACCAGCTCATGCCTCTATGTCTGTAGTACCAGGATCAAGCACAGGTAATGAGCAAAAGGCACCAACACACTTCTTTTGTAAAAAAATAGGACATGTTAAGCAAAATTGTGATCATTACAAACCTGGCACAAAAAGAAGAAAGAACAGGGAGTGTTTCCAAAAAGAGAGCAAACAAATTTACAAGAAAAGTCAGAAAAGCAGGATTATGTACAAAAACCTTACAATATTGGTAAAGACAGTTATAAGAGCCATCAATATACAGGAAAAGGGGAAGTATGCCCTCTAGATTTTCAAACAGTTTCACCTGTAAATCCAAAACATTTGATAGAACAGGCAGGAGGAATAGCTAGGCAACAGTTAAAAAAAGAGACTGAAAAACCTAAATATGTAGATCATTCAGACACAGAGGAAGATGACAAGCAAAAACATGAGGTGTGTCATATTGCATTTGATAATAAAGGAGAGGATGAGTGGATTTCCTTACAATAGGGACGTACCCCTCCTACTCTGGTATCTTTCCTGACTACCTTTAAAAAGGGTCGAGATGGACGACCACTGATTGATATTTGGGTAGAGGGGTCACTGTGGAAAAATGTCTTAATAGACACAGGAGCAGCAGTATCTGTCACAAACAGACAGTTACCAGCAAATCCTATAAAAAAGGTTAGCATTTCAGCATTTAATGGCACAGGATGCTATGCAGTGAGTAGCCAAAATGTGGACATAAAGTTTAGTCAAGAGGGACAGATATGGAAGGGTGCATTTTTAATGCATCCATCTTGCTCAAATACCATTATTGGTATGGACATTCTAGGGCCTTTAAGCATAGTAATTGATTTACCCAATGAAATTCTGTGGATGGGAGACAAACAACAAAGAGAGGAAGAGCAAAATACAGGTTGCTATGCAATCTCTCTACCTGACAAACCTGAAAAGCCTACAGGCTATGTAAATACAGACAGTGAGGATGTATGGAAGCATTTATAACAGCAATTCCCAAATCTGTGGTCCAAGGGTCCCAGTGACTGTGGGAAACTAGAAAGCCCAGTAGGGGTAGGAAGTGATCAGGACTATATACCACCTTTTCAAAAACAGTATCTTATTCCTAGGAAAGCAGAAAAACATATGGAAAAATGTATTGCAGAATGGGAAAAAGAAGGGATTATACAAAAGGGCAACAGTCCTACAAATTCACCAATCTGGCCAGTTAAGAAAAAAGATGGTAGTTCTTGTTATTGATTTACAGAAAGTTAATCAATATACTACTCCTAGAGCACATTTGATTCCAGGAGTCCCAGAGTTGGTTGCACATATTAAGCCACAAAGTAAGTGGTTTACAGTATCAGATTTAGAAAATGGCTTTTTGCAGTACCACTCAGGAAAAAAGATTGGCCAAGATTTGCCTTTACATTTAAAAACCAGCAATATGTCATGTCAAGGTTACCACAAGGGTTTCAAAACAGTCCAGTTATTTTTCATCAGACAGTAGGATTCATTCTACAACATTTGGAAAAGGATGATTCAGTAATACATTACATTGACAATATCTGAATTCAGTCATAAACAGTAGAGGAGCATGTACGGCTTCTTAAGAGAGTTTTTCATACTCTACAGCAAGCAGGGTTTAAGGTTAAAAGTGAAAAATTCAGTTTATGACACAAAAAGTTAAGTTTCTAGGTACTATTATAAAACCAACAGGAAGGTCTCCTTGTCCTATATGTGTACAAGGCATTTTACAAATGGAAAAGCCACTGACTATAGCAGACTTACATAAATTCATGGGAAACATGAATTACAATAGGGAATTTATAGAGGATTATGCAGCTGTGGCTGCTCCCCTATACAAAATGTTACAGTAACAAAAGAACTCCACCTTTTTAGAGTGGGGATCTCATGAAGAGGAGTCATTTTCACAAATAAAAGTAAAACTAGCACAAGCTACAGAATTAATAGCACCCACAACAAGGTTACCATTTGTGTTACAAGCAGCAGCAGGGAAAAAACACTGTCTGTGGTACTACTACACGAATGGCCACATGGTAGCGACAACAGAATGGAAAAAACATTATGCCCAGTCACTTACTTTAGCAGGAAGATGACTCCAGTGGAACTGGGCTACCATCCATGTATACAGCAGTTATTAGCCATTTACTGGGGTATTAAACAAACTAAATATTTGACCGTATTTTCCAGCATTATAGTACAAACATCACATCAAGCAGTAAAAGCTCTGATAGACAATTTTGAAATGAATCAAATTACAGATAGTATTAGTCAGTCAGTCTTTGCAAAATGGATGGCACTTTTTGGAATGAAAACTGTTACTATACAGACAGGGGACAAATACTATTTGTCAAACCACATGGGATACAATGGAAAACAGCATAACTGTTTAGAAAAGATAATGTCACCTGAGGTGCAATTTTTAGCATCTGATTTTGATCACTTTAAGCCATCCATCTTTGTGGATGGAGCACGATATTGGGACCAAGGCGGATACTGGACAGGATTTGCCATAGTTCCAGAGAATCCACAGCTGGGTTCTCCTGAACTAATCAAGTTACCAGGGCATATGTCAGCTCAAGGAGCTGAACTGGAGGCAGTACTGTATGTGCTAAAGTATTACAATCCTATTAACATTTTTTCAGATAGTGCTTACGTAGTAAATTCTTTAAGACTGCATATGGAAACCTGGGTAAGATGAGGATTTGTGGATAGTGTAGGTAAACCATTATGGCATGCTGAAGTATTAAAAGACATATATAAAGTTATAACAATGTCAAAACAACAAGGGCAGTATAGCATCTTAAAAGTAAAAGCACATCAAAAGCCAACCAGTGAAACTTACAGGTTAAATGTGTTAGCTGACTCTCTGGCAAAACAAGCAGCACAAAATGAAAAAGAACTTCCAGAATATGAGTATGCCAGTGTAGAAGTTAGTGTCTTAAAAGACTTAGATAAAGAGTCAATAGAAAAAGACCTTGTAAATATACAAAAACAACAGGGCTTAAAAGAAGAAACCGATCAATGCAGATTAGCAGGTATATCACCAAAGGGGTACTATGCATACACCACCTCCAAAGGGTTACAGTTGCCATATGTACCATTTCAGTTGGCACGCCAGTTGGTCAAGTTAAATCACCAAATACTGGGCCATATAGGAACTGATAAGTTATGGGCAGTTGTAAAAGAAAAGTATTGGAACCCAAATTTAAAAAAGGTCTGCAAACTGATTATAGAAGAATGTTTAATCTGTCTGCAGGTAAATGCTAAAAGCAAAAGGCCTCAATTACATTGAGTACAGCCAGCGGATAGGCCATGGTATGCAGTTCAAATAGATTATGCAGGTCCATTACCAACAACAAAGGGAGGTTACATGTATCTACTAGTAGTAGTGGACGTCTTTTCAAAATGGGTAGAAGCAATTCCTACCAAAACCATGACAGCAAAGGCAACAGCAGAAGCCTTATGGAAAAATATTTTCTGTCACTGGGGATGGCCACGGGTCATAGAGTCAGACAATGGCCCACAGTTTGTTAGTGATCTCATTAAACAAATGTGTAATTTGTTAGGCATACAGCAAAGGTTTCATGTACCATACCATCCACAATCTAATGGCATTGTAGAATGTATGAATCGGACGTTAAAAGAACGTCTAAAAAAGGCATGCTTGGAAAAGAGCAATACATGTGTACATCATCTGCCTGGTATTTTAATGGGTATTCGAGCAACACCAAACAGCAAAACAGGTATTTCCCAGTATGAAATAATGACAGGCTGCAAAATGCCCATACAATTACCATTTGACCCAGATTTACCTAATGGTAGGCCCATGCTAGAAATCAGCAAACATCAGGAATGGGTAAAACAACTTACTAGTATATGTGACTATAATGCAAGGGAGCAAACATTCCATCTATGGAAAAAGGTACCAATATTACCAGCTGAAGAAAACCTTCCCTGTGGAACCAAAGTATTGGTAAAAACATTCCAAATGGAAGGACCATGGGCTAGCAATTGGCAAGGCCCTTTTGAAGTAGTGGAACAAATTGGACCATTAGTGTACAAAATCAAAGGAAAAAAGAAAAACAGAACAATGTTGGTACATAAAGATCAACTAAGAATGATCAAAAATAGTGAGCAATGTAAATCTGATTAAATGTATTCTCTTGTAGGTTTCCAACAGAGAAAACCATAATGAAATTGACATGGTTTAAAGTGCATCCTTTTGGAAATCCAGTTTCGGATGACCAAAGGCAAAATGATTCAACAATGGAATTTCTATTTAAAGGATGTTTTTTTTAAAATTGATAATAGCTATCATACTATTATTGTATTGCTTAGTATTAAATTATACTTACAACCTGTTAATCAAACTGTAAAGTTAAATAAGAGAGAGAGTAAAGAAATGTGAAAAAATGAACAAGATTGGTCACCATCTTTTAACACTTTTTTAGCAAGAGAATGTTGGTATGCAAAAAGCATGAATGTTTCTAATTGTTGGGTATGTAGTTTAATACCAAAAATAACAGGGGTAATGCCTCTAATACCTATTCCACTAAATGCACTTAGTAGTTGGAGTTAGTAGTTGGAGGGTATTAATAAATGAAACAGGAGATCAAGTCATAAATATACAATTATGTAAAGCAAGAGTACAGTTATCTGCAATAGTGCAGGGGATCACATGTTTTCAGCAAAATGGAACTGTTCCAGTGGGTAATAGCAATTGTATTCAAACAATTGAAATGATAAATTTTCACAACCACATACCAGTATGTGGAGTATTTTCTCATGGTTTTCCTATTTTAATACTAATTAAGGGTCAGTTAATATTAAGTGACACAGCAGTATTTCATTTTTCACAAAATGATAAAAATGAGTGTAAAACCAATATTACATATTGGCGAAGTAAAGCAGATAAAAACTTTACAGTTGTACATGATAAAACTTCTACTATGGGGCAAGTAAATGACAGTCTGGTAAATAGCAGTGTTGCTATATCAGATGGGTTATATTACATCTGTGGTAAATATGATTATAAATGGTTACCAAAGGGATGGGATGGCACCTGTTATATAGGATTAGTGGTACCAGCAATGCATCATGTAAAAGAGTTACCAAAAGGAAGCATTAGAAATGCAAAAAAGAAAAGGGATATATTACCTGTGATTGAAAGTCCAGAAAATCCAGTAGATACCTTAGATACATCACGTATATATCATCAAAATCTTGATTATATTAAATTAAAATATATGGATTTAGGAGATGATGTAATCTCTGGAGCAGGTATTTTCCCTTAGTACGGGGCTGCAAAAGCCATCTGGGAGCTGAGAAAACTATCTAAACTAGTTGAGGTATTGGCAAATGCCACTTTCAATGCAGTCCTTGACATTACTGTGGAAATGACAGCAATATGAACTGTGGTTTTGCAAAATCGAATGGCATTAGATTACATATTAGCATCACAAGGGGGTACATGTGCTTTATAGGAGAACAATGTTGCACATTTATTCCAGACAAAACAGAATCTGTCAAAGCACATTTAGAAGTGATTGCACAAGTGTCTCAACATACTAGAAAAAACTGGAATGATGATTGGAGTGAATGGTTTAGTAATCTATTTACAGGATGGACAGGAACACTCACTGTATTTTTAATTTCTTTTATTGTTATTGTAATGCGTGGTTGCATATTATTTACATGTATTAAAGTCTGCTTAGCAAAAGCTAGTCAAGTTACTGCTGTTAATTGTCATAATGAAAATGTATTATCAAATAATGTTGAATTTATTTCCCTAGTTTAAAATAAAAAAAAGAGGGAATTGTTAGAGTGTGCTCAACAATGCACTAAGGTTGAAAGTAACTTTGCTACAAATATGCAACATAAATAAAGGTAATAAGATAAAGCTTGCTTAAATGTAGAAATAGAGTTTAGCAATATGTGATCAGCATCCATACTAAATGACCGTGGCTTGGAAAATAAGGAATCTGCTGAATGGACATTATTTCATTACAAACAGGATGTATGCAAGAGCAAAAATGCAAAATCTGCTTTTAAAGAAGACTGTGACAATCTGTTTCCTTAAAAACATGTTTTTCTGCATATAAAAATAATGGATACAATATGTTTCCTTAAACAACAGGACATGTTTCTGCATATAAAAATAATGGACACAATATGTTTCCTTAAACAACAGGACATGTTTCTGCATATAAAAATAATGGACACAATGTTTCCTTAAACAACAGGACATGTTTATGACACTGTTACAATCTGTTTCCTTGGCACAAGAACAGGCATTCTTATACAAAAGACAAAAAAACAGGATGTTCACACTGTCAGAAAAGCTGAAAAATAATATTATTAAGTCAGCAGTTTGCGTCAGCATCTGCAACAATCAGTATTGTTTCTACAGGATGAGCAATTCTCCAAAATAGAATACCAAGAGGAAATGTATATATATATATATATATATATATATATATATATGCATGACTAAAATTGCATATAAAGATCTGTATGAATCCAATTATGTTAGGGGTATTGGTAGAGACACATTTGTCTCAAGGTAAATGTTATATCTCTCACATCATCCGTACTATATAAGAAGTAAAGTGGAACAGTACTTTAAGCTGCAATGTTAGTCCATTTGGTTTATTATAAAAAGTTATTTGTTACGGCTCTAAGTTGATGCTGCAAAGTATATTCTCTCATCAGTGTATATTCTGCAAGTTTCTGTATGCAACAGACTATGAATGCAAATATAATCAGACTTTGATTTTAGCAGAATCCAGCCAGCAACACTGAGTGTCTTAAGAAGACTTCAAATCCATCACAGTAAGCAGCACCATATAATTTTTCAGAGTTACAACCACTGTAGGCCTTTCAAGGATATACAGTGGTGAGAGTGATAGGATTGATTAGTGACAAATCTTGCAATTTTATTATACATGTTCCAGTTTAGATGTGAGAATGGATTGTAGGTTAGTGAGAATAGGGGTAGCATAGAGTAGAGTGGGGAGTAGGAAAGCTTGTGCAAGAGAGAGTTTAGAATCATTTGTGTGAGATTTTTTGTCCCTGTAGAGCAAACCCAATTTCTGATGAGTCTTTTTAATGTGATGTTGAATATGGAGATCGAACTTTAGCTGATCGTCTACAATAACTCCAAAAAGTTTTATGTGAGGTTCAACAGGTATGGTTGTGTTGTGAAGGCAGGAGACAGTAAAGGTAGTTTTTGATGATGGAGAGATTTTGGGAGAGATAGGAGGAGTTTGGTTTTTCTTAGGGTTTATCAGAAGCTGATTGGCTGCTAGCTATTTCTCAACTGAGTGGAGAGATTATTGGGTGAGAGAGAGAGAGAGAAAGAAGAAAAATAGAAGTGCAAGCTTTGTGCCTTGGAAAAACATGAGGGAGAGTCAGTAAGGGAAGGGCAGTCTGATATATAAGGACTTGATGAAGTCAAGGGGGAAATCAGCCATATATAGATTGCAGAATATTTGGGAAAAGATGAAGCCCTTTACTTAACAGATGCCCACTGGCAACAAATATGAGGCTGTGCATACACACATAGACAACAGTGGTTTATTTGGGATCAGCATATGTGTATCCTGCATAAATGGTACATCTCTATACCTAAATTATACAAGTACATAAAACATGCTAACATGCTAGTTGCCAGTACCATGCATCACCTCACTAAACCAATCAGAGGCAAATAAAAGTAACATATCAGAACCACAAAGGCCTCCTAAATGTAACCTAAGAAAAAAGTATCCTCCACAACCCTACAAACACACAAATCAGGTAGCATCCACTATGAAACATACATCTAAGAGTCACAATGACTCAGTTCAAAAACCCCCAAGGCAAACCTCCACAATATCATAGGTTATCCCATAGTGTGACACACTGATGCAATACTCAGAAGACTGTGCAAAGAGAGAGACACAGTCAGTTGCCTATATTAGGTGCCAGAATTCACCACATCACACATGCACTGAAGTACTTTCCACCATAAAAACATATATGATACTGCATGTGGATGTAAATAACTTAATATATACCAGCATGGATTGTATAAAAATGGGGCTATCAAAATATATGTTTGAGGCAGGTATGAACCTAGCCTTGGGAAGAATTATACTATCACCAACAATGATATCGCAATGCAAAAAAATAAAATAAAATAAAAAATAAAGATTATTGACTTCAACAGTTGGCTAAGATAATGATATCATTCTAAGGGTGGTATGATGTATAACAGTCTGGGAGTAGATGGTAGACAGTCCTAACTGTTTTGCCAAGGATAGCCTGCACCTATCCTTCCAAGGCTTCTGTATATTGGCTAAATCCTTGTCCACCCTCCATATTACCTTTTTTAGGTTATGTCAGTCTTCTAAAGCATTTAGCACAACAAAACAGAATCCAGATAGCAGAAAGGTATTGCTGCTCAGTTTTAGGAGCATTAAAAAAATTCTACTCTATACAAGCACTCTTTACCTTGAAAGAAAATGATATATACTTTGTCTCAGAGATATGGCTCATGACCATTGAGAGCATTCCTTCAGTTAATGGCTTAATTGCCTACTACATGATGAGGCCCACAACATTAGGCACTGAAGGTGGTGGCATCTCCATATTCTTAAAAAAAATATTTCTCCTACAGAGTTGTTTAACAAGAAAAAGAACTGCAACACTTTCCTGTCCAACTTACTATTAACAAAACCCCTTATCATATTTTATCATAGGTAATATAGGACACTTCTATGTCACTCTAATCCCATACCTCCTACCTAACCAGTACAGAGTCCCTATACATTAAGCCAAACACCATTCTCCTCAAAGACTTCAACTAGCATTCCATTAACTTGGAGACTTATATATCCTCAAAAATGTATGATCAGAAATTTCTGGACTTCATCAATACAAACTCTCTGGACAAGTTAGTCTGCACCCCAACCACGAACAACAAAATCCTGGATTTAGTCCTCACCAATATGGGGTAGCTTTGCTCCACACAAGTTGTAACTTCCATCCTTGTCAAATTGGAGAAAAAAACTCAGTCACCTTCACCTTAATACTGAAACCAGAGGTATCTTCCAATACCATAGTATTCAGAGATTACGCTAAGGCTTATCTACTAAAACTGTGTGATGACCTAGTTAAATTAAAAAAAAAAAAAATTCCAGCTTGATCATCCAACTGCTTGTGCAGAATGGTGCAACCCAAATAAAAACAGGGTGTATAATAAAAGAAAAAAATCATTACATGCAAAAATAAATTTAACTCTCAAGATGCCAATAGCATTCTTGGTAAACTTAACAAGGAACTCCAAACCCTGAGCAAATCTATCAGTCGGTTAGGACACAAAAATAGACCCAAGCCAAGGATAGCCATGATGCCTTTTTTAACTAAGTTAGAAATCTCAGGAATAAGGGATGCCACATGCTTGAACCCAGAGGGCATAGCCAATCCACTACTAGACAGATTTAGATCAAATATCAGCCCACTCTCTGTCGCTTGTCTGGTCAAGATAAAACAGACAAACATTTGTCGGTTCATTTCAAGCAACTTTATTACACACAAACCCATCAGAAATGAGGCTTTGTAACAAACTTAAACAAACATATAAACAGACTGACTACCATACTCTTACATGTTAACACTCTGGCTGTTCTCTCAAAATGGACTGCTGCCTGCACGTACTCATTATTTATATGCACATGCTTACATCTGGAAATGCTTCTTAAAGGTACATACACACGGTCTGTTCTAGATCTTCCATCTTTGATTAATAGGCCATATATGTAATGACAGTATTCAATGACATGCAGTTTACACAAATGATCTTTTGATATTCTATTATACAGAACTAATCATTTGACATGCAAGCATACAAAATTAGACACATATAAAACAATCATGTCTAGGTTGCTGTGTATTTTGCACTAGGTCTGGAAATACGACTTGCTTATGTAACATAAAAGTTAGAATTGGATCTAGCAATGGGGACTGTCTTCAAGGAATGTTCAACTTTGGAGACAACTGGGACATCATCAGGAATGGGAATGGATGCTGAGACATGTTCTTCGGTGCAAACATTGTCAGGGTTGCTCTGAGATCTAGAGTCTGTATCACAGATATGATGCTGCGATATTGTTTCTGATACAGGAAGATGTCTGCAGTTTTTCCTGTATTCTATACCTTCAGATTCCACTAAGTAGGATCTCAGCTCGGTACATGTACGTCTCACTTGACCAATTAGATCAAAGCCTTTCGTTGTTTGCATCCTCACTGTTTCTCCTTCTTTTAACGGATGAAGAAATCTGGATGTTTTATCATCGCTGGACTTCTGAGAAGAACGCTTTGTAGAAAGTTGGGCTTTGATTGCTCTGTTGTTTTTAGCATTAGGCACCAACAAACTAGAGCTGATAGGCAAGGTTGTTCTGGTTTGCATAGCTAGAAGTTTCTGAGCAGGTGAGCCAAGTAGGTTGTCATGGGATATATTTCTGAGATTAAGTAAATTCAAGAAGATATCAGTATTGTCACACTTTGACCTCTCTAGTAATTGCTTTGCACTCTGTACTGCATGTTCAGCAAGGCCGTATGACTGTGGGTATTCAGGACTACTAGTAACATGAATAAAGTCCCACTCTTTTGCAAATCTCTGAAACAATTTACTGGTAAACTGAGAATCATTGTCAGAAATAACTGTGTGGACTACCATGGACTGAGAAATGTCATTTCATTTTAGCAATAACAGCACTGGACGTTAGGTTAGGTAGCAAAATTGATCTCGAACCAGTTCGAATAAGAGTCTACCTACACTAAATAATGCTGATTATTCCACTCAAATATGTCAGTTGTTACTGTTGACCAAAGTAGTTCAGGAATTTGGCTTAGCTGAAGTGGCTCTTTTTGCAAATGCGGTTTAGTGCTGTTGCACATTGAACAAGAAGAAAGCACTTTATCAATGTCTTTTGATAGAGGAGGCCAAAATACTAATCCTCTCACCCTTCTTTTGGTAGAATTGGAACCTGGGTGGCCATGATGCAAAATCTGAATGTATTCATGTTGTCATGTTGTAAGAACTTTGTGACCTTTGAAAATGATGCCATCTTCCATCAGCGTCTCATCTCTGTATGGAAAATAAGGTTGTACTTCTGGCGGTACAGAGGATTGCTTTGATGGCCATCCTATATTGATGAAGTGATTGAGCTTTTGCAAAATTGGATCAGTCGTTGTATGATCTCTTAGCTTATCAAGTCTCATGATAAAAAAATTATGCACTTCCATGACATCAAAGTTAAAATTCTCTGCATCAAACTGTTCCATGGTATTTCTGGGTGATCTGGATAAGGTATCAGCCAGATAAAAAAAGTTTACCTTTTGTATAAACAATTTTGAAATTATACTTTTGCAATCTGATCATCATTCTTTGTAGTCTTGCTGGAGATGAATGCATGGGCTTCTTTAAAATAGTGACTAGAGGTTAATGGTCAGTTTCTATCTGCGTAGCTCGGCCATAAATATAATCGTGGAACTTCGAACATGCGAACACAATTGCCAAAAGTTCCTTCTCAATTTGAGCATACTGCATCTCATTTTGGGTAAGAGTTCTAGACACATAGGCAACAGGTCTACCCTACTGAATAATGACTGCACCAAGACCAAACTTTGTATCATCAGAGGAAAGAACTACTGGTTTGTAGGCATCATAGTATCTCAATGTAGGCAGGTTAGTAATTTGCTGCTTGAGGTTATCAAATCCTTTCTGGTGTTGTTCTAACCATGACCAGGCAATATTTTTGCATGCCAGCTCTCTCAAAGATGCTGATAACTCACTAAAGTCTGGTATAAATTTGCCCAACTAGTTAACCATACCAAGAAAATGCTGTAGGGCTTGGACATTGTCTGGGGCTGGCATCTCTAGAATGGCTGCTTCTATAGAAGGCTCTGGTCGTAAGCCCGTTCTGGTAAATAAATGACCTACATAAGTAAGTTCTGGTAGTCTGAATTTGCATTTCAGAGGACTGAGCTTTAAATTCACTTAATGCGCTCTGTCCAGAACTTTCCTGAGGTTTCTGTCATGCTCTGCTTCACCATTACCTCCAACTAGTAAATCATCAACTATTATTGCACACACATAGCCTGAATAAATTTGCTCCATTGCATGCTGAAAGACTTCACTGGTAGAATTTATTCCAAAAGGAATCCTGAGAAATCAGTATCTACCAAATGGGTTACTGAATGTAGTCAGTAGTGAAGATCTGCGATCAAGCATCACTTGCCAAAAATGAACTCTTTGCATCTAAGACAGAAAAAAAGGTGACATTTGGCATGAGGGTTGCAATCTCCTCAATTGTACAGATAGGATGATGAGGTCTTTTTAATGCCTTGTTCAAATCTCTTGGGTCAGTGCATATTCTGATTTTATCTAAATTTTTCTTATGAGCCGGTACCATGGAAGACACCCACTCAGTTGGTTCTGTAACTGGACAAATCACACCTTGCTGCACCATTTTGTCTAACTGGACCTTGACTTTGTCCTGCATAGCTATTGGAACTCTTCTTGCTGGTCTGACCACCAGACTGACCTCTGGGTCGACTTTCATGGAGTACACAACTGGAAGTTTGTCTAGATTTTATCGAACACATCAGCATACTCTTAGAAAATAGTATCACTGAAGTTGGAACTGGGACATGTGCTTACATGATGGACTTATTTGGTAAAAGAAAGCAGTTTCATTCTCAAACTGTCTCTGAGACCTAAATAACCGAGCCAAAAACAGCAAAAAAAACACCAATGTAAGCTAAATGCTGCTCCAAAGCCACAAACAGTATTTTAATAAAATCAATGTAAGCACTTTCATTTCCAACAGTTACAGAAACGTCATCAGACAAACAAAATGCACTACCTCACTTTAATAAAATCAATTACCTCTTCCTTTAAATAAAAATGGCACGGAAAATGCAAATAATTAATTGATTAATTAAAAAGCCACTGAATAAAACATTGTGTAAATACAAGTATTAGATCCCTATACCATAAGTTTAAAATACTGTAAACCTATATACATAAATACTTGAAAAATACTTTAAACTGAAAATGTATATAGTAAAACTACAATGTATTAAATCCTGTAAAAAATACTGTATATACCTTGCAAGGGGATATAGCACATATAATAAACATGTTTAAAATATGTGTGTGTGTGTGTGTGTGTGTGTGTGTGTGTGTGTGTGTGTGTGTGTGTGTGTGTGTGTGTGTGTGTGTATATATATATATATATATAAATAAAGATAAAACAAACAAACCAAAAATGTATGGGCCGGATTCACGAAGGCTTGCACGGAGTCTAAGAGTAGAGTAAGACTCCATGCAGCCAATATGTCTGCCGAGCGATCCAGGAACAGCCGGCAGGGGTGTGCAAGAGAGCTCCTAAAACGACTCTTACACAGACAGGGTTAGGTTATGCAAATTACCTCATTTGCTGCCGAAAGCTATGCAAATGAGGTAAATTTGTGATCCAGGAAACCTTAATCTGTCCGAGTAAGAGTAGTGTTATTTGCGGAAATGTACTCCGTTGTCAACTGAGTACCGTTCTGCAAATAGCAAAACGGAGCCGTGACAGCTCAAAATAAAGGATGCATCCAGTTGAGGAAGCATGCCAATGGCCAAATATACGGCCATTGGCAATTCTTCCCATTGCAAAATAAAAATAAAAATATATTTTTTTTACCTCAATCTCTGAAGTTTAAGCATAGTGCTGCACTCTAAAAACCATGAAAAAAATAAATAAAAGCCACAAATAGGGATTTTATTCAAAATATTCAACTGCCATGCAAGTGAATGGCAGGCTGAAGACAACATGGCTACTGAGTAGAGGTTGCTAAGGGGGGAAGCTCAGTCTAAGAGATATAACCAAGCATTAATAGGCAATCCTATGCAAATGAGAGTAAGGATAGTGAATCCCAATTTTACATGGCATATGAGCAAAGTCCGTGGAGTGTAGGATAAGGGGAGTATCAGAGTAGAAGATAGGTGACATCATGAGGGGGTTATGTATGAAAGAATGTAAGCTCAATGGAGCAGAGTGGCATGTGTTTGCTGTCAGTTACTCATCACTGGAAGAGGCGTGTCAACAGGTATCCTAGCTAAAGCCAAGAAATTGAAGGTGTATGCCATGGATAACACAAAAGTTTCTTGTAGAAGTGCCTGCAACATGTTTGTGTGCGGGTGCACACATGTAAATCCGAGTAAGACTGTGTGCGCATGTTTAAGCCGGAGTAAGCATGTATAAGGTTGTTGAAATCTGTGTAAGCGCGTTTGCGCCTGTGTGCACGCGTTCAAGCAGGAGTCAGCAAGTGTTAGGCCATGTAAGCATGTGCGTGCACGTGTGAGCTGGTGTGCACGTGTTTGTGCTTGTTTGCGCGGCACTGCCCCCTGTGGAAACAGAAAGGGAAAAGGAAGCACAACAAATAGTAAGAAGTTAACCAAGGAGAACTAGCAGAACTAGCAGGTGAAAACAATCAGAATCAGGCAATTACACAGGCAGTACACTAGCCCAGCCCAGCCCAGCACTTAAAACTCTGCAAACAACTTTCCACCATATTTTCCTCAGAGACACTGCAACACTGCAGTAAACTAAGAGAAGTGAAAACTTAAAAAGCTTTACTGAGACAAAGAAATGTTAGGGGCTGCCACTGCTGTTATAAGGCGACATATGCAACATGCTGAGAGTGGTGACAATGCGAATGCTGCTGAGCAACCCACAGTGAGGGGACGGAGAAGAGTGTACAGGCCCAGGGTAACCTACCAGGGGATACATGATCTGGAGATAGTGGAGCACTATAGAGTGGACAGAGACCTCATGCAGCAAATTGTTGAGCTGTGCAGGCCACACCTCACACACAGAACCAACAGAGGGGCGCCCATCCCAGTGGAGACCAAGGTATGTGTTGGCCTAAGAATACTAGCAACAGGTACCTTCCAGAGACCAACTGGTGATATGATGGGGATTTCACAGGCATCAGCATCCAGGGTACTGCACCAGTTCCTGAATGCCATGTCAGCACATGTCGGTGATCATGTATATTTCCCCAATTCCCATGAGGTATTGGCCAACAATATGAATCTTTTCCAGCAAATAGCGGAATACACTGAGGTAGTGTGTGCAATAGACTGCATGCACATACGCATCAAAGCACCAGCTGGTGAGCGGGGTAGGGCCTACTTTAACCGCAAGGGCTTCCCCTCCATCAACTGCCAGGTCGTGTGTGATGCCCAGGGCATAATACTGAATGTGCATGCTGGCTGCCCTGGAAGCTACCATGATTCCCATATCCGGCATCTGACACAGCTGTACCAGGCATTTGCCAATGGGGCCAGCCTTCATGGTCACCTAGTGGGGGATGCTGGATATGCACTGGAGCCGTGGCTGATGACACCCATCAGAAATGCACACACACCTGAACAGGAATGCCATAATGAGGCACACTCACAAACACGAAATCTAATCGAGCATGTGTTTGGGCTGCTCAAGTCACGGTTCCGGTGCCTGGACACATCTGGTGGAGCCTTGCAGTACTCACCAACTACATGTACCCAAATTGTCATGGTATGTGCTATGCTACATAATATGATCCTGCAAAAACAGCTGCAGCAGGAGCAGCATAGGGCCGGGCCAAACAGCCCCCACCATTGCCAAGGCCATCACAGGCAGAGCATGACTCGGAGGAGGAATAACCTGAGCCTGCCCCAGTAGGCAGAAGGAGGCGTGCCCAGTATGCTTTGGCCTTAGCAAAGAGGCAACACATAGCACATACACTGGCTCAGTAGGAACCCTGGAAATGACACCTCTCTCTGACTCACACATATAGTAAAAGGGATGCCTAATTTGACACTACCTGTTTTCAAACATGTATAGAGAATGTACTATGTGCATCCGACATAGGCAGCCCTGCAGCACCACCTGAGGCATGATTGCCATGTTTTAAGCAATATAAAGCAGTGCTAAACAGCTTTTACCACTATTTAGTATATGTAAACAAAACTGCACACACTAACACAACTTTGGGCAATGTTGAGCAATATTGGGCAACGTTCAGCAATGTTGGTTAACGTTGAGCAAGTTCGGTCAAAGTTGGGCATAGTTGAGCAAAAGCAGGTAAACATGCTCATATTTGCTTTACTGGTCCTTAAGCAGTCTGGTCTACCCAGTATGAAAATATAAAGCAGTGACAGTCCTTGAACCCAGGATACTGTGCACTATAGTCACAGTACTGAACCATTAAACCATGACAGCATTTCACTGGTCAGCCTGTATGAAGAAATGTTGATAAGCCTATGCAAAGTGTCTCATGGAAACCCTGCAGGCACAGCATAATCCCTGTAGAGTTATGACACAAAGGTGAGCCCTGCAGTAAAAATACAACTTGATTTTCAACACACATATAGTATAAATGTTAATATTGGGTGTGTTCACATGCGTCAACAAATGTAGTGGACTTCAGACAGCAACATACTGAAAGGTCACACTGGGCATGCTCACACACTTGAATAAATGAGGCAAATGTCAGGCAACAACATACTGAAAGGCCAAACTGGGCATGCTCACACACTTAGGCCATGTCTGAGTACAGAAGTGGGCCACACATATCTGGCAATTGCATGTGTTAACCCAGGAACCTCTCACTATTCACCAATCTTGCCGTGTGCACTCCAAACATTATCCAGTCCAGGTTATGGAAAGATTATCTGCTAAGGAGTCCATACAGAACCATGACACTTCCTTCAGCTATGTCATAAATAGCAATGTACACTCATATATGTCCTGAGTCAGGGCCAACTGTAAATGACTGACAATGCCAACATCCTGTCAGACAGGCCCATACATACATACCCACCTCCCACTGACAAAGGCCCTATCATCATACCAGGAGATATCACATGTAGAATGGGTAAACAGCTCCTTCCAAAGCTGAAAATATGGCATCAATTGGATTACATTGTTTCCCTATATGTGTCATAAGTGAACTGCAGAACAAACAGACCCTGCACCTGAACAGTCTGTTGAGCCTCACCCTCTCTACAGGATATGAAACTGTTGAATGGGTTACAGCAACATATGGCACACTCCACAAGTGTTGGTGCACAACAGACCATGGGAACTATCGTCTTATAAGCCTATGAAGTCTGATCTGCAAGGCCATGGAGTCCATCATGATTGAAGTCATAAACAGAGCTATTGGAAGCCTACAAACACACAACCCTACCAACTTTGGTTTGGTCATGGGCAGATCATAGTCCGCAAACCTGCTAGACTGTTTGCAAGGCAGCCACCCAGGACATACATCAATGAAATGAGCTACACACGTCCCACATAGACTTTGAATAGCCCTTTCCAACATCCCAGACACATGTCGTATCCACAAAATCAACAACCTGTGCATAAATATGTATTGTCATCTGATGGATTGGCAACTGGGCCACAGATAGATCACACAAGGTAAGAATTGTGGAGTCCTGTTCAAGCTGTTAACACCTGCTGTCCCCCATGGCTCAGTCCTGGGATTACATAAAACAAAGTGCACACACATTACCATGTCTAGTCTGATGATGTCAGCATCATACAAATATAGCAGAAGAAATGAGAACACCCAGTAAAACATATAGCGCGTCGTGTTAATGCGTATTTATCTACTATCATAACATAGTTAGTTAGGGGTTTGAATTCTGCAATTGCTGAGTGTGTGTGTGTGTGTGTGGGGGGGGGGGGTATGTTTCTGTGTGATTTCCTTTGAGAGGAGTGCCCTTTTTGGAGACTAGGAAAACACCTTAAAAGTGGTATATTCCTCTTTGGCAAGTCTGATGATGTTAGCATCCTACAAATATAGCAATGGAAATGAAAACTCCCAGTAAAGCATATAGCGTGTTGTGTTAATGCGTATCTCTTTAGTATCATAACATAGTTAGGTAGGGGGTTTGACTCTTGCAATTGCTGAGTGTGTGTGTGTGGCGGGGTGTATGTTTCTGTGTGATTTCCTTTGAGAGGAGTGCCCTTTTTGGAGACTAGGAAAACACCTTAAAAGTGGTATATTCCTCTTTGGCAAGTCTGATGATGTCAGCATCCTACAAATATAGCAGTGGAAATGAAAACTCCCAGTAAAGCATATAGTCTGTTGTGTTAATGCGTATCTCTCTAGTATCATAACATAGTTAGGTAGGGGGTTGAATCTTGCAATTGCTGAGTGTGTGTGTGTGTGTGTGTGGGGGGGGGGTATGTTTCTGTGTGATTTCCCTTGAGAGGAGTGCCCTTTTCGGAGACTAGGAAAACATCTTAAAAGTGGTATATTCCTCTTTGGCAAGTCTGATAATGTCAGCATCCTACAAATATAGCGATGGAAATGCAAACTCCTAGTAAAGCATATAACGCGTCATGTTAATGCATACTTCCCTAGTATCATAACATAGTTAGGTAGGTGTTTGAATCCTGCAATTGCTGAGTGTGTGTGTGTGACACTGTTGGTCAATGTGTTGTGGGTTTTGCTTTTACTACTGTATGACATATCAGTATAACAACAGTATGTGCATTGCACACTTCAGGTATCTGTGTGGCAAATACATATATGTACATGTGACCTCAATTAGTTCATAGGTGTGAAGCCTGCTTTCTACATGAATATATCTGTTACCTTTGACAGATTGTGCTGCTGCTTCTCAGACCTTAGGTCACATATGTATGTTTGTGACAAGGCCAGCCACTGTAGTGATCTGTGGCCTAGGTCATCTGTGTCACACACACCCATGACAGTTTCTATAGAATAGTGTGAGTGAGGGTTCATGCCTGGGGTATATTTCAGACATGTTCAAACACAACAAAGTCTGTCAATAATGGACATTCATTATAGGTGTACAACAACTTTGTGGATATGCATAAAGACCCCTTATTGCTTATGTGATACACCGAGGGTCTTCAGAATACCTTTGGAAATGTGAATACCAAAGGACAGATGACATAACACTTGGCTGTATGCACACATCGGTACCCGTTCTACATGTTGAGGGCTAGTACCTATGTGGTACTGTCGGGATACTATGTTTAGTAAATGTGGATGACTATGCTATAGTTGGCTTATAGCTTTACAGCATGGGTTGGACAACAGGTATCCGTCTGTATGATACCCTTGTGGAGGATAAGTGTCTCATCCGGAGAATGCATTGTAGGCCACTGTATGCATTTCCAGATGTGGACGGACATATCCATAGTGTGTTTGCTTGTACCTAAGAGGGCTATATGCCAAACAGAAGTGGTCCCAGGAATGGGTGGTGGTCAATACCACTGGTTACTGGTATAGTATAGTACTGGAAGGATCCAAATGCTACTGAGTTTCCTACATCTGTGTGTCAGTTGTCAAGATATCATCTAACGATTGGTTATAGTCAGGCTGTTGAGGTTGTGTATACTACCAGAATGCAAACCAATGACAGATAGTAACATATCACCCACAGCATAGTGTCAAACCATGTCATACACACATGTACCCAAGTTAAAACATATGTGTAGTAAAATGCATACTGGCCACCAATAGAAACTATGAAGTGTTAGCACTGTGTAATACAGGGCATGTCACCCTCCCCATGTGTCCACTATGCACGTACATGCAGACAGTGCACCTCCACCATGTTCACAAATGTTCACCGGCAGATCTTTACTGCACACATCACAGATGTACTGTCCACTCACCAACACATGCTGCCAAAACTACACACATTAGCCAAGTGGCACATGGGCGGACAATACATTTCTGGAATTAACACTGGTGTAAACAATACTACATTGATAATCATAGCTTTAATGCACCATGCCTGCTCAGATATACCTACAATGATATCATTACACTTTACTGTTGACAACATGCTAACATTGCTACACTGCTATAAAGTCACCCTGTGCATCAGCACCATGTTAGCCTGTTCCTGCATCAATGTTACAGATGACAGGAGGTGGCACAGTTTCATCATATGCACAGGGTGTGTTGTTGGTTTGCCAGAGCCCGACATTGACCCATCCAATCGAGATGTATGTGCGTGTGTGTGAGGGACAACAGTACAGCATGGGTCAATGTTGATGTAATGTGTGTGTGTATGTGTTAGCCCTAGGTGCTTGGTTTATGTGTGTGTGTCTGCATGCACTCAGTTCCACCATGTGGCTGCCATATACGGGAGGTTGTGGGACAGCCACAGACTGTACCTGCCAGGCTGTACAGATCACTGTCTCTGGCCATGGACACAGTACCTGTGCTTGGCAGGGGTGCCACGAATAGTATCGGGTACTAAGCCAGACTGGGTACTATCATCAGAGGCAGAGGGATGTCAACTGGATCCATTTCCCTTCTGTGGTCTTTTATGACGGTCTATTGACAGCCCAGCCCCAACATTGCTGGGGCTGGTACTGCCACTATGGGAGCGGCTGTGACTTGTGTGTCATCCACAACGACTGCCAGATGATGATGTTGCTGGCATACGTCCACATCGACATCTCAGCCATCCTGCACTGTCCTGGCACATGGACATGACATTGCGGAGGACATCTAATGTCTCCCCCCAATGTCTATCAATGACCTTGGTGTAATTACGGACGGCACCGGCAAGGTCACGGATACTGTCATTGATAGAGGTTTTATGGGCCCTCTGCACCCTTAGTCCCTATCTGGTGTACCGTTCCATATGTGCCTGTGCCTGCATTACAGCCCAGAACATACCTGAGGTTGTAAGACCTGTGGGGGCATATCTGCCAGGGGCATTACAACCAGCAGTGCTCCCATGAGAACCCCTAGACATCTGCCTATGTGGTACCATTCCAGGAATCTGGGTATGGCTGCTGTGAGGGGATGCATGTGCCATAGATACCATACTATCCTGGTCAATGCCTACTGTATGCTGTCCCTCAGCTAAGGCCATTGGTGATGAGGGATGTATTGGCAGTAAGAATGTGTGCATAGATGGGGTGGAAAGCTGTGTACTGTCGATTGGCAGCCCAATGACAGACCCTGTCAAACCTGCCTGTGCCACAACACATGTATCATCATTTCCACTATTTATGACAGTGCCTTCAGGTTCCCTGCTGCACTCAACCAACACAACCTCAGCACCTGTGAGAGGAAGACAGGAAACACACTTTACAATCTGTACATGATGTCAGCACACATGCGCACATGAACACATGCACACATGAACACATGCACACATGCACACATGCACACAAGCACACATGAACACATGAATACATGCACACATGAACACATGCACACATGAACACAGGAACACATGCACACATGAACACATGCACACATGCACACATGAACACAGGAACACATGCACACATGAACACATGCACACATGCACACATGAACACATGAACACAAATACACTACTCACTAAAGTAGACACACACACACACACACACACACACACACACACACACACACACACACACACACACACACACACACACACACCAACAGCAATCCAGAACATACTCATTAGTGGTTGTTGGTGGAGTACAGTATCACAAGCCAAAGAGTCCTATCACATGTGTCAGCATGCAGGATGTGTGTTGCTCAACAGCATGCAGTGCAAGTGTAGAGAGTCCTTGTTACTAACAGTATACATGTCTTTGATGCATGTGTGTTGTTCAATGATTGGCCTCACCCTGGAACACAATGTGTACATGGACACAACATTGCTGATCAAGTATTAAATGCTTTTCAATGTCCTGTGCACCAACACTCACAGGTATACATACCATGGCTGGATGCCCACAACTGTCAGGTGTATAGCAATGAATGCTATGTGTAGTACTGTAGTTACTGTAACTAGATGTAGTGTAGTACCATGAGCCATCATCAGGCAGCATCATGTGGTCACTCAAGGCCACTAATGTGTGCCACACTGGCAACTATCTTGCTGTACCTGAACTGCAGCACTGTGGCCACATTAACCATTTCATAGGCAGTTGTTACATGGGTATGTGAGGTGTTCAATAGGGAGCATTGCCTAACATGATTGTGTTGTGTGTTGAAGAGTGCTGCACCACCCCATGATAGGCCTCTACCCCTCAGGTATAGTATGTGTGCTGTGTGGATGACATTTGGGATACTGGAGTCTGACCTTACAGCAGGTGTCTAAATATGCCATGTGTATCATATTAACACGTACTGCATATGACAAAGTGGTGTATGTTGTGTGCATGTGTATTGACTCTGCCTATACAATGTCCACTACAGTGTACCACAATTGTTTGGGATGCTCTGTGTATTGCATGTGTTTGAGGCAACTACTCATGTTACTGGGATGTGCATAGTCCCACAGAAAACATGCAGAGCATGCATTATGTGTAGGTGTTTTACATGTGTATATGGCCTACAACTCACCTATGACATGCACATGTTATTTGCTATATTAAATGTAGAACACTCACCAGCATGGGTCTGCTGTCTTGCTGTCACACCAGAGAGACCTACAAGGATATGAGACAGTTTGTCAGTGTCAACAACTATGGCATTGCTGCTGTGAGTTTGCAATTTTACAGTAGTACAACGGTTGACAGTCACAGGCATACAGATTATGTTCCAAATTATCAGTATTGCACAATACCAGGCTCCACATCTTCTAAATACACAGTACACATCTGACATATGCATGTTCTAACAATCAAGCTAACAGTAGTCTACAGATATGCCATGTTACCTGCACACTCTGAGTCAACTTGCTGGGTGACTCTGGCCTCCATGATGACACATGTCTGTTGTAGTGGTTGGCCAGGAGCCACCATGCTGAGGAGCAGCTCTTCCACTCTGGGGAGGGGCGGATGTAATGCTGCACCATCACCTGTGGCAAGCTGTTGTCTGCGGACATCGGAGGCATGCTGCCGGACATGTCTAATTAAATCACTGCAGTGATGGTGTACCTGCTCATAAGTCCAGTTATGCATGCCTACGTCATTAACCCAATGGACAACATCTTGCCACAGTGCAGTGCGCTCATGCTGGTCCTGGCTGGTTCTGGAGAACAGCAGGGTGTGATGTACTAGGGTGGATATTATGATTTCCTCCTCTTCAGGGGAATACACAGGGTTGTGATGGTGAGACATGTCCCTGAAAGACAATAAAACAATAATTGTGAGCAAGTCATGTGGCACACTTAACATTCTAAAGTACAGATATCAAAGAAATGCCATATATAGCAACCTATTGGCTGTCAGTAGATACACACTTTTAATACCACATATCAGTGCTCAGCCCACAACTGCCTGACAGTACCTGGCAAGTTCTATATATTAAACCATGTTCTGCACAGCAACAAAGTGAAACCAGTATGTAAGACTATACAACAGTATATGGCACACTGTATGTGACACAATGCACCACCTAGCCACAGGAGGTATATATGAAGCTAATGCATACAGAAATATGTCATCCATTGAAATGATTGTAAAGTACAGTTACAGTACTACCAGTACACCACACTACTTGTTGATAGCAAACCCCTAAGTAACATATGTGCACATTCATCTATATAGGTGGCATACTGCTGTACTACACTATACATGTTGCTAGATATGCACTTATATCCTGTAACACACATACGACCGAGGCCATGTTACAGGCATACCCACACAAACATCAGACATACCTACAAGACACAAAGGTATGGCAACCCAGATGAGCTTTACCAATGTACCATACAGTACTGTGTGTCAGCACTTACAAAATCTTATGCCTGAGGTATGTAATGTGTGAGGACTACAGGTAACAAACAAAACAGTGTTTCCAAGCAATGTGGATATACACCATACTGTGCTGTTTAGGCCTACAGCTTCAGGTAGTACTACAGTTCATATGGGATTTGTATTCACTAGTGTTAACAATCAATAAGCATACATGTACTGCTTTAGTCTACAATGGCACACTCCAGTCAACACCATGGGACTACGTCACACCGTATGCTATACTGCTTTTCCTGCCTAGCAATAGCATACATATCTTTTGCGGGTATCAGAGCTAGAACACTACATACCATGATATAAACAGTTTCCCACTAGGCTATCACACATATACACAACGTTGACACATTCACCTACACATTCACCATCACACTCAGTCAACCATACATAGCAATTAATGCAACAAATACATGCGTGTGTGCATCAGGTCCTAGGTAGCTAATAGACTATTAGCCGTAGGGCCTATAGAAGCCTAGCCATACGGTACCCTGCCCTTCAACACCCATGTAATTTAAGTTCATGTGCCTCTGTCATGCAGAGCCACAGAGGTGATTCCCGGGTTGTATTTCCTATCTCACATCCATTCATCATGAGTATTCATGACGACTGCTAATGAGGACCTTTCTTTGCTATTGATAGGTAGTTAGTTCCAGAGTATGGTATGTGTCTGAGATGGGAATGTACCACTCCAGCATGTTCTGCTTTTTGATGTTGCAAGCTTTAGATCAGTACAGTATGTAGCTTGTAGGGATTTTGATTTGTTTACATGGAGCATGTCCAACACCTGTGGGTTTGGCATAGCTTTGTATGTTAGGCAGAGGTTGCCTCTGGGTAGGCGGTATGCGACACAGTTTAGCTGTGGTTTTGTAAGACAGTCTGCATAGGGCATCTGTTTGAGTCTGGTAATACTCTTTGTGAGGTATGTGCCTGGCATCTACAGTTGCTGTAGATGTCTTCTGAGGTACATACCAAAAGGGCCATTGTACTCTATGATGGGTTTTATGACTGATGAGTAGAGTGGAACACTGACCTCTTTTTCCATGGATGACACACCTTTTCTGATGACATGTGGACCTTACACAGTTTAGTATTTAGTGTGGCACTGTGATTATCAAAAGGGACACCACTGTCCACCTGTGTCCCGTGGTCTCGTATCACACTTTTGGTGTTGAGTAGACTACCACCTATGTGGTAGTTCATTGGTACAGGGATTTTAACAAAAGGGATGGCAATACATTTACAACATTGAGCTTGAGCGTAGATATAAACATCCATTGGTGTACATATAGATTTACATATAGGCACATACACAGTCCACCTTTCATGGTGGGAATATCAATTATGCAAAGGTTGAGAGGGATACAGTTATGTAACAATATTGCACAGTCTTGTGCAAAATGCATTGAAGGTATTCTCAGCCCATGTATCTTTAGCAGGACTCCCTGTCTGGAAAACTAAAAACCTAACAAATCATACCCACAGCATTTAAACACCACATGTCATATACCAGCACTGTATGCTGTCTTGTTTGCCATACACTACAACCTACATAAAAATATGCACATAACAACCTTCAACAACATATATATGTCCACCCTTCACAAACAGTTGCAGTATGTCCCTTGCTCTATGCACATGTTAAGATGCTAATATATCTGACACATAAATATCTCTCCATATGTGTGTGCCATACACACATAAGGTCCACACTGTTGTAAGTCCGTAGACCTCACAGATGACCTGTTGGGCCTTGCTACAACATGAACAGTTGTCACATGTGTGCATAACAGTAATTTTACAGGGAATATTTATAGCTGCTAATTCTACATTACTATACTAGCCTGGTACAGCAGTTGCCAATGCTAAGCTACACATTATATGACTATCATGCATGTGTTACTCTTTCACATCCAGGTTTATATAGCTGTCTGCACTACTCCCCCAAACAGCCATTATACACAGTACTGTATAGAACATAGATGACATGATCAGATGTTTGACATTTAATGCTGAGCTACATAAGTCACAGTTATGTCCCACTGCACACAGCTACACACTAATTTGTCCATGGCAGTAGTTATGCATGGCATCAGTGCATACATACCTACTGCTGCCACATATGCATGTTTCAAAGTATGTACAGTACTCTTCATAAACATCTACTACTTGCCGGTAACCACATATCTGTTACATACCTGTTTGTCATTTTCAGGTCTGTCTGTGTATGTTTTGACAATTTTTTTTGGTATTAATTAAGTAAAGTTTGCTTTTACCAATTTTTTTTGGTTATTAATTAAGTTTTTTTTTTTTTTTTACTTAATTAATATTTTTGGTTAGTAATTCAGTAAATTTGTTTTACTTAATTAAATTTTTGTTTTATTAAGTATTAATTTTTTTTTACTCCTACAGATGCTATAACACATGCAATGTAATGACTGCATGTGGGGATAGCAAATACAGTCTGCTTTTATAGGTATCTGCACATGCGCATGTGATGCCCTCTGCACCAATTGATGCCCAGCATTTGGTAAATGCATACAGCCTGCTGTGTGGTAATTGCAGTACTCATGGTCATAGCAACCCAATTCTATAAATTGCTAAGTTATGTAGGCGTAGCCCTTTCAGATTTCCCGAGTGGGGCCCATGCTTGTTTGCTGTGGACACTGTTGTTTAAGTCAGAAGGTCAGTATACTTCTTATATCTGAAACTAGAGGTGTAGACAGTGATGTACATGTTGTACTCAGACCTGACTGTTGCCACTTCCAGTACAGAGCTATCAGTGTAGAGTTTAACTCACCCCTACAAATGCTTACACAAGATATATGTGAGTTTGTAGTTTCTTTTCTACTTATATAATTAACTGCCATACAAAAGTAGTTATTGAGAAGTATTCTTTTGGCACATGAACTGTTTGTGAACTGTTATACTGTGCATATTAATGTACTCACTTCTGCAGGGTTTGTGTTTTTTATTGTTGACATTAGCACAGGATTCTCAGGAAAACTGGACAATTCCAGTACTGAGTATGCCTATCTACATCCTTGGTAGACCCTAAACACACATGTATATTTAAAATTTGGGGGAGGAATGCAGACATACAGAGAGCATTATGCATTATTGTGTGAATGTTATCTTATTGGACTTAAAGGATTGGTATGTACCTGTTAGTTTATCGAGGCAGGTGGTCTGTCTGAATAGTTCCCAACTGTGAACCTATCCAGATGGTAGGCAGATGTTAGCCTGTTATTCTTTGTCTGTGCAACCCACAGGTGTTTTCAGCACTGGTACAATGGCATTGTTACAGTCAGTTGCTACCAGTACATGGCTACATCCATTGGTATTTCTGTGTTGTACTCCTACATAAGGGTATGCTTGTGGAAGTCCTCCCAAAGCTATTTGCAGAGTGTGTAACAGCAGAAAAGCTGATATGCCTGTGTGTTTGTGCCTCTGTCAGGCCTATGAACCACTCAGACACGTATTTGCATGGAGTCAGGGATAGGTAGTTAAAAGTGAGGTACACCTTCCAAATAATAGAGACAATAAGTGTAGACTTGAGTGAAGCAGTGCATATGGATTAGTACACCTTTTATGAAGTACAAGTGGTGTCTACTGTTATTATTGTCATTATTCAATTGTGTAATACCGCACCTTTCTGACTAACGTCAGTACTTTTCAGAGGGATTCACAGGGACACAGCTAAAATATGTTTCACAATCAGGGATATCCCTGAAAAGTAGCCACAGTTAGGAAGTATGGCCTCTGCCCTAATCAGATATGCCAGTGTTTGTCCTGCTATGATACTGTGTGGGGGTTGTAAAGTGCCTCTGTAACATTATTTGCTGCTAGAATGGCTGCTTCTCTTATCACAGTCATGTAATGCAATTCCACAACAATTGCTGGTAAAGATCCACAGAACAAGCTTTGTGTTATGGCCTTTCTATTTTTCCTTTACATTCACTCATTGTATTGCATGATATATTTATTTCAGCACCAAGTTATTGTATATCTGCTGTGGCTTAGTGGTACTTCATGCAGTCTAGTGTTTCCAAGGTCTGGGGTTCGAGACTGACAGAGGTGTTTTATTTTGCTGCTGAGCAGAATAAGGGCCCTGACATACAGAGTGACTAAGGCACTTTTAAGCAGTTGTAAGTGGGTTTGTGCGAGTTTGCGCGATGCTTAGTGATGCTTAGCTAAGCGCACAGATGCGCACACTCGCTCAAACCTGCTAACTACTGCTTAAAAGTGCTTACTCCCGCTAACCCCTGCGCTAATTTATTTGAAAGAAAAGAAAATGGGGAGATAGGAAAGTGGTGAAAAAGGGGGCACAAAGAGGGAAAGACAGTAGGGAAACCAGCTTGGGATGTGCAGGACAGGTATAGGGAAGGTCCATAGCTGCCCATTTCTTTACCAGCAACAGCTGTGCATATGTTAGATATTTGGAGTGAAATTTGAAACCTTCCACCCCTGAGAGAGGGGTGAGGACAACAAAGTATGTTGTACTGCCAGTTATAATTATCAGTTTACATGTCCAGCGGTCATGTGTGCGAAATGGGCAGCTATGTATGTGGCGTAATTTTTTTGTGGGAACAGATTGCCCTTTTTTCTTTTTTTTTCAGGTGAGAATGGAATGTGAGGTAAAGGAAGTAGGTATATTTGGGGAGGTAGGTTGGAGAGGTAAACAGACAAGACAAACAAGACACATACAGGGATGGAGTATGACACATGGGGTGGGTGAACACAATTGACGGGGATGGATGTTTGGAAATCGCAAGCCCATGAGCCCACAGATGGTAACAGTGGAACTGAGATCCCCACCCATGGGCAGTCACCATTGCACCTTCACAGCCCTGAGGGTGGCTGTGCTGGGGGCTGCATAGGAGGGGCAGGCTCACCCGTGAGTTGTGCCACTCTCGCCTCTAGCTGGCATAGGGGATCAGCGATTGAACACTGGATCTCCCTACGCACCACAACCCAGACCCTTCGGAAGGTGACAGGTGGCCCTTCTCCACCCACATTTGCATGGGGGGACGAGCCCCATCCCCTGCAGCACTTCCACCCGAAGGTGGCACAGGACCAATGGAGGAGGGGAGCCCGGGCTGGGCACCGGACCTGCTGGTGCTAGGTGCAATCACCAGCTGAGGAGGGACAGGTGGGTCCGCTGGGACCGTCCTTCCCATACATTCTGTGATTAGGTGTGTTTAATTACAACATAGACAACAGCATTCCAAATTAGTTGTAAGAGCATGCAGTAATATTCCCATTAACCCAACACATCAGGGTTCCAACAGTTGAACAGCAAGCATAACACATGCATATATTGAATGACAGTGGACATTACAACAGCATGCAGGGATGATTGGTGGCAACAGGCCACCAAGATTGTGGTGTTTGAACAGGGCACATGCATCAAAGTAAATGCAGATATTTAAAGAACAATAGGACATGTGTCCCAACAAATGTTTTGAGATTAGACATACCCATTGAGGTGTGGAATTGCATTGTTTATGCACATACAGTAGGGTGTAAAAAGAAACCTCCATTAACATCTTATAAGTATTTTTAGTCTACACTACATTCCTATTGACTGCAGGTGTATATCCCCTACATGTATTATTACACTAGGCAACATGCATTAGGTTGTGTAATGGGTTTGGCTAGTTCATTATATACCTGAACTATATCTGACATACTAACTGTCCAAGATGCAGATGTTACTGCTACATAGTTATATATTTTATTTATATTTATATATCTGCATATCTGGATGTGTTCACGTGACATTTTCAGCTAAATTTCTACAGAACCCTACATTTCATGTAGCACACTCACATTTCTGGGGAACACATTAACAAGCTACTCATGTGCCGGATTTACCTATGCATGCCAGCCATTAACCGACTGTTGAGGACTGTATATATGCTTCACAGCTACTGGCACTTCCTTCATCCACTTTATATGGGTCCGCCCAACTGTGGGTTGACAGCACTTAATACAACAGTACTATTTATATAATGCAAGGGTACAACAACATTTCAAAGTAAGTGACACAGACACACTCCAAGTATTATACCTTTATTAATTACATAGCACACTTTTCTACAGGCTCTCTCCTTTATTTGATATTACAGTGCATACAGAAGACTTATTCAAGACATATTATACCTTTATTAATAGGTTACAACACTCTTTTTCAGGCTCGTTCACTTATTTTATATGACAGTACATGCAGAGATATTATTCCGGACTTATTTTACCTTTGTTAATGGGTTACTAAACTCTTTTTCTGGCTCTCTGACTTATTTTATATAACAGTACATGCAGAGGAATTATTCAGGGCATTTTATGGCTGTATTATTGGGCTACAACACTTTTTTCCAGGCTCTCTCATCTATTTTATATAACAATACATGCAGAATAATTTCTAACCTGCCTGGTGGCACAGCCTTAGCAGCCTATCTGCATAGGCTTGCTGATTCGCAGCATGGACACCTGCAGCTGCGAAGTAAATGAAGGGATATTGAGACATACCTATCCATTATATAGACTAAATTAGCATGTCCTACATACTGCATTCCATGGCTACCTACTCAGTAGTGGAGCATCTTGTATGTCACGGGCCTCCTGTATCCATTGGTTCAGTAGGTCCTGCTTCTCTCTCTTCAGGTCTGCATAGTGGTGACAGACCTGCTCACCAGTCTGAGGGATGCCTGTGGCACTGGTGAGATCATGAGCTAACTGGTTCAAAGCCTCTGCTTTGTACTCCGTCCCTTGGAACTGGCCCTGCAGGAGTCTTGGCTCATGACGGTGGACAAGGAGCCAAACCATGTATTTTGACTCCTCGATGCCCCAGCGTTGCGCTCAAAAGCGAGTACCCTCTCCAGCACCAGCCATTCTAACTGCAGATGGGAGCTACAATCAGTTATGGTGAGTATTCCCGCCTATGGAGCTTAAATATGCCACATTTCCCACACTTTTTTGTGATTGGCCATTTTTGAAAATTCTCGGCTGACTGCAGACCTGCTTAGCAATGGTTAATCTACCATTTATAAGTATATGTATGTTAACAGTGGATATTTATCCTAAGCTGTCATGGCTTAGTGGTTCAGTACGTTGATTATGGTGCACAGTGTCCCGGGTTCAAACCTTGTCATTGCTTTTTATTTTACTACTGTCCAGACAGGCTAGGGGGTGTGGCTGTGTTTAGGCAACTTTGCTCTACGCTGCTCCATGTTTCCCTACGGTGTGCTGGTTAGCGAAGTGCACAGCTCTGTGCAAACCTATTGATCTGGGTAAAGCGCAGCTTAATTATGGGCAACTATATTGCGCTAGGTAAAGCGCTGCTTAACTACGGGCAACTACATTGCACTGGGTAAAGTGCTGCTTAACTACGGGCAACTATATTGTTCTGGGTAAAGCGCTGCTTAACTACGGACAACTATACTGCACTGGGTAAAGCGCTGCTTAGCTACGGGCATTTATATGTCAAGATCCTTCTTATATTTATATATATACATTTTGTTCACTGATACATAGGCCATTTCAATGCTTTTTAGTATAATTTTATTCATATATGTCAGAAATTATTTCATATATTAATTTAAAACATAAAATAGAAAGGGGAGTGGTGGTACTCGAACCGTGAATGCCTCCTCTTTGAGCGAAGGCTCTACCACTACACTATTGCTATTTGGCTTAATTTGCATAAACATTTCTTATTATGCTCTTCAGTGTTGAAATTGCTAACTGCAGCTAAGCAATGGGCACACCCACGCAAACACGTGCAAATACAGGCAGCTATATTGGGAATTATAAGTAAAAAATTAAAAGTTTTACATTTTATAACTGTACTGGGGGTTTACAGTGTGAGGGAGTGTAGTGTTGGGTATGTAGACATTTAAGCGGACTCACTCATGTGTGTTGACATTTCACAATTCGGACACTTGCAGGGGCATGGACCTTTGGACTACTCGGCAGTCAGACACGTCCCCTACCTTCCTGCATGGTCCGTGTTAGACTTGGAGTGGAGTCAGCGTGCCCTCATGAATATGCATGGCACGCTGATGTCATTCCGTTCAACTGCAGTTTCCGAGTAAGACTTATTTAGTCTTACACGGAGGATTAGTGAATCCCGGCCTATATATAAGTATGGTAGAATGTAAAAAAGCTAAATCAAATAATACCAGCTTTTAGCTTTAAAATGGGTTTAATGGATATATGGTCATTGAGCCCTGGGGGAATGGTGGAATTTAAAAAGACTTGCCAAAATAATTCCCTTTTCTCTACCACGGTCTCTCAATCACACCCTCTATCTGGTACACCCACCTTTCCTAAAATGACAAATTCAAACTTCTTATAACCAGAACAGATGGTGGAGTGTTTATAAAGAGCATTACTTGTGTTTTTGCTCTTGATAGATAAAGGTATTGATAAATTCTCATGTGTAAAGGGCTATTAATTTTGCCAATATAAAAAGCAGGACAAGTGGCACAAAAACAAATGTAAATTACTCCCTTAATGTTACAGTCAAATTTACCTTTGACAGTAAACAAATTAGAGCAACCATGTACCAAAAAACTACTCACTTCTAGAATACACCTGCATTGTCGACAAGCCCCACATTTTTTCATACCACAACCGCTGGTTTGTTTTGGTTATAAGAAGTTTGAATTTGTCATTTTAGAAAAGGTGGGTGTACCAGATAGAGGGGGTGATTGGGAGACCATGATAGAGAAAAGGGAATTATTTTGGTAAGTCTTTTTAAATGCCACCATTCCCCCAGGACTCAATGACCATATATCCATTAAACCCATTTTAAAGCTAAAAGCTGGTATTATCTGATTCAGCATCTTAACATTCTACCATATTTATATACACATTTTGGGAGTTTATATATATATATATATATATATATATATATATATATATATATATATATATATATATATATATATATATATATATATATATATATATATATATATATATATATATATATATATATATATATATATATATATATATATATATATATATATATATATATATATATATATACACACACACACACACACACACACACACACACACACACACACACACACAAACACACACACACATTTTAAATGTTTTTATATGTGTTATATGCACTTATCCCCTTGCAAGGTATATACAGCATTATTTACAGGATTTAATATATTGAAGTTTTACTATATACATTTTCAGTTTAAAGTATTTTTTCAAGTATTTATGTATATAGGTTTACAGTGTTTTAAAGTAATGCTATAGGGATCTAATACTTGTATTTACACAATGTTTTACTCAGTGGCTTGTTTGATTAATTAATTAATTAATTAATTAATTAATTAATTAATTAATCAATGAATTATTTGTATTTTTGGAGCCATTTTTTATTTAAAGAAAGTGAGGTAGAGCATTTTGTTTGTCTGACGATGTTTCTGTAACTGTTGGAAATGAAAGTGCTTACATTAATTTTATTAAAGTATTGTTTGTGGCTTTGGAGCAGCGTTTTTCTTGCAGACCTAATAATGACTACACAGGTCTTCTGACTACATAAAATTGCAAGCTGTAACTGTTCCCAGCCGAATAGCATAAAAGTATTACTGAGCCTTTGATTTCAATCACCTCCATAAGCAACAAGCTTTGCACAATTGACAAATTAAGTTGCTCACCAGCCCTCACTTTAGCAAATGTTTCTGCTGACATCACATTACACTTTGAACCAGTGTCTACCTTGAGCGTTGTGGGTTTTCCATGGATTAGGACAGTACAAAATACTTCATTCTTTGCCAATAAATTTACTGCATTAGCCTTTTCTCTGACAACTGATACACTCTCTACATAGAAAGTAGGGTTGCAGCTTTCTATATGATCAACATGTTTTTTGAGTGACCCTTCTTAATAACTGAATGCGGCTTGCTTGATTTACAAAACTTTTGAAAATGGTTCCATTTTTTTACATGTGGCATTGCTGAACAAATACTAAGCATTTCTCTCTTTTAGACTCATGGTTGGCTCCACAATTATGACAGTTAACAATAAGATATGACTTGGGTTTTGCTGACTCACCCTTATACTGTACTAATCATGCCCTTTTTACTGAGCTAATCTTGGAACTTGCTAGAAAGCTACGGGATCTCCATGTCAATCCCGCAGGGGTTGCAGCTGTCATGTGCTTAGGCCTGTTTCTGCTTGCCACCTTTTGCATGCTACCTACATTTGCTCTAGCAGCTGCTGAAACCATGCTCGTATCATTTGCAAGCATATTTGTGTGCCTTTCTTTGAGCTTATGGATTTGATAAATCTCTGTGGCTTTGCTTAACATTAAATCACTGTCATAAAGCAAAATCTTTCTCACTGCAGCACTATTAACACTATATACAAGCCTGTCCTTTATTGACTCATCTTTCAAATCACCAAATCTGAATGTTTTGGCCTTATTTCTCAATTCAGTGATATAAGCTGCAAAAGTTTTACCTGGCTTTTGGTCTTTTGTATAAAATAAGTGCCTCTCTAATGTAACATTTATCTGGGGGTTGCACATTTCTCTAAATTTATGTTTTAAGCCTTCAGGATCCTCCTTTGATCCAGCTGGTACCACAATATTGCGGTTTTCCCCCTCTCCTGCATATATTCTAATGCATACACAAATGAAAACTCTCAATAGCTTCTGACTCAGCTAAGTTAAGCAAAATGAATGCCCTTGTATGTGCATCTTTGTCAGAAGAAGCTGCTCGTATGAAAATATTGTATTCCTGCTCGAATACTCTCCAGTTCTCTGCTATATTATGATCAAATACAAGTGGACTAGGTATACAAAATGCTTCTGCCATATCAACACACAGTAGTGAAGGTGCTTGAAATCATGTATGAACATACACACATAAATATATATGCCAGAACTTTATGCTTGTACTTGCAATCATCTCCAGTATCACAAGAAACTCTTTGAAATAACTGCACTTTGTCAAATAAATCTCTGTAGCACAAGAACACTTTGAAATCACTGTACTTTGTGAAACCACTCCTTATCAGTGTAAGAAATACTTACAAATGACTGTACTTTGGGAATAAACTGTACACAATGGAAGAAGCTCAGAGTAAAAAACGCTACGAGATGAATGCACTTTGCAAATAAACTGTACACAGCACAATAACCTTTCAAATGGCTATACTTGCGAAATAACTCTGTATGGAACACTTTGAAATGGCGGCACTTTGCGTATAAATATACACACCACAAGAAACTTTTCGAAATGGCTGTACTTTGACTGCACTTTGCAATATAACTGTACTTTGCACACAGAAAAATGTCTGAAATAATTGCACCGAAATAAAGCACACACTCTGCAAACATTTTGCATACTCTGAGATACTTCAAACAACTCTAGTTATGCTTTGAATGGCTTTGGTAAATGCTAAATAGTAGTTTGTACCCAAACACTTTTACTAAAAAAACATGCAGTTGTCTTGCTCTTTAAGCTTATTTTGCTCTTTTATTGTACTTGCTATGCCCTTTTAATCTCTTATCATGCTCATTATACTTCTCTTGTGCCTGTTTTACTTTAAACATGCTTGTTATGCAAACCAAAGGTAATTCTGAGCTCCATATGAATATCTTTGCTAGTTTTATCAAACATCATAGTTTTGAACATTTAGTTTAATTAATAATGTGTTTTTTGCCCTGCGTTTGATTAATAATACGCTTTGTGCTATTCGTTTGATTAATAATGCGTTTTGTGTTTTATAAATGTGCTGTTTTATTTTCTGTGCCAAATAAATCATTTGTGCAGTTTTCTTTACCTTAAGTTCATTTTTGGCCCTTTTTTGTTTGTCTGAGCTCTGTTTCACTCACCCAGCTTAATCTGCTTTTACCTTCAAATCTGCACCTCATGGCTTGAATAAGTTGCTCTCTTAATCCCGGTTCCGACACCGTGTTGCTCATCTGGTCAGGATAAAACAGACAAACATTTGTGGATTTAGTTCAAGCAGCTTTATTACATGCAAACATATCAGAAATGAGACTTTGTAACTTAAACTTAAACAAACAGACTGACTACCACACTCATACATGTTAACACTCTGGCTATTCTCTCAAAATGGCACTGCTGCCTGTATGTGAGCACTATTTATATGCATGTGCTTACATCTGGAAATGCTTCTTACAGGTACATACACATGCTCTGATCTACACTGTCCTCTCTTACATTTCAGTATCACATATCTGTATCTACACCCCCGACTCAAATCTCCCAAGAGCAAGTTCTCAAGGTTCTACTGAAGGCCGAGAACACCACTTCCATGGGGAAGCTTAACATACTGTGCTGCCTACTGGTTAGGCTGAAGCATGACTTGTCAGACTCCTGCCAGAGGATATTAAGTATCAATCTCCAAGCAAGATTTATGCTAGATGAATGGAAGACAGCAACAACCATCCCTTTCATAAAGGTGAGCCATCAACAGATGTAGGTAATTATAGACCCATAAGCCTGACTAGCCTCATCTGTAAGGCTATGGAAAAAATCATTATGGAGTTAATAAACAAGGACATACGTAACCTACAATCTCTCAACCCAAGCCAGTTCAGCTCAGCTTTGTCAAGAACAGATCCTGGCTACTTAACCTGGTCAAATTCTTTGAGAAGGTTTATAAGGCAATAGAGAAGAGGAAATCAGCACAGTACATATCTAGATGTCACAAAGATATTCAACACCATACCACATTCAACTATTGTAGATAATTCTCCTAGTTAAATGTAAATCCTTATGTAACTCTTTGGATATCAAATTAGCTCAAAAAAGAATGCAGGAATTAGGGTGGACTGCTTTACCTCCTCAAAAAGGCCTGTCACTAGGGGTATACCCCAGGGATCAGTCCTTGGGCTACTCCTCTTTGGCATTTACTTATCTGAGATCAAACCAGATGTTAATAATATATGGCTGATCAAGTCTGCAAACAACTGTAAATTTGATGACAACTTAAACTCCCCAGAGGACACTAAAATCCTCCAAGAGGGCCTTTTTTCCAGGAAATATCTGGTGTCAAAAACATGGACTAAACTAAATGCCAAGAAATGCAGAACCATGTCCTTTGGCAAGCATGCCTTCCCTTGTAACAATTGCATTGGTAACACATCCCTGAAAATGTATCCTGTAGTCTAAGATCTGGGTGCCTATGCTAATAATGAATGGTTCTTTGATAACCACATATACTCTATTTTAAGGAATTACTTTTTCATCACACATTTTTTTCATATCAAAAGGACTGCTGCCCAGGTCCAGGGATGTAATCATTCCACTGTACTCAGCTCTTATTAGGCCAGTCATTGAAGATAATGCCTCTTTTGGTATGTACCCATCCAAACACTTGTCACAACTGCAACAACCACAGCACTTTCTCACCAAAAAAATAGACTCTAAGTCACAAAAAAACCTATGTACTTTATCTCAAAGTCTTCTCCCTCTTCTTGGTATCATACAAGCTACTCAGAGGCAAGCTCTGCCTTGCATATAGAGTCTCACCAGACCTTATCCTGTCAGCCCTATTACACAGTCACAAGTTCAATGGTAGCATGAACACCCAGCAAGGGATCTCAATGTGTTTTGCAACAAAAATAGGACATGTTGGAGGGATAGGCATGTATCACAGAGAATACCTCTTCTATAGAACTCAACATAAACCAAAGTATTTCTCTTACTGTATTCAAATGTAAATTGGACAAATGGATGGGAAACAGAAAATTTTCCCTAATCAATCACCCATGTCCCGCATGGATAATGAAAACAAGTAAATGTCCCAACATATCCTTGTTCTGCCCACCTCTGGGTTATCTGTACACAAAATATAAAGGCTAAAAACTACCATAGGAATGTAAGTCTAGGCTTATTAAGATATTCAGAGATTTGGACCTCTTAGCAATAAATGTTGGAGGTGTAAATAAGAAGGAGCCTTCTTGACCTCTATGTTCTGGAAATGTGACAGAGCACAGAATAGATGGAGACAATATTAGAAGCTTTGCAAAAGATGCAGTATGTTTGGTGCAAAGATTCTATGGACATGGGAATTTCCTAGGAATTGCGAATAGGAGAAGAGGCTGAAGGTTGGACTGAGTTAGCTAATAGGCTAAGGCTGACCCTCAAATATGTTCACAAATCCATTCTACCAAGAGAAGAGAAATCCAGTTGCAGTACTAGAATAATGAATTTGTTGCAGGAATCAGGAATGTAGACATTTTTTTTCAAATTGTACTCTAACGTCTGGTACTGCTACCCCCCCAGTTCATCCATGCTGCCCCACCCCGAGTGCATCCATGCTGCCCTGCCTCAATGCATCCACACTGCCCTGACAAAATTCAATCTTTTGAGATGTCTACAGTCACTCTTAACTGGCATTTACTAACAGTGGTTCACTGCAACAAGCCCATGTACCACATCAAGGTAGCCAGTCTCATAGAGGTCCATTCACACCATGCACAAACAATCTCTCTCTCTCTCTCACACACACACACACACACACACACACACACACACACACACACACACACACACACACACACACACACACACACACACAGAAAAGGGGAAGCCAGCTGGCTGCTAATTGCTCTGGTTTTGATAACTTTAAAAAGCAGCCTAAACCAATTGCAGTAAGCAGCCCACAATCCAGTGTAAAGGGAAGCCAGCTGAGCTGTTCTGTTGGCTGCTCTGGTTTAGGTGCATTTAATAGCAGGCTAAACCATTTGCAGGAAGCAGCCCACAAACTCAGTTAACAAGGGAAAACAGCCTGAACCATTCACTGCAACAAGCCGTTCTACAACATCAAGGTAGCCAGTCCCACAGAGGTCCATTCACATCACCTCTCACACACAACCACAGTGGACAGTAAGACTTAACTGGGTTGACTACTCTGGTTTTGGAGCAATTTAAAAAAAGTAGCCCAAAGCATTTGCAGTAAGCAGCCCACAATCCAGTCCAAAGGCAAGCCAGATGGCTTGAGCTGTTGGATGCTCTGGTTTTCATGTCATTTGGCAATAGTAGCCTAAACTATTCACAAAAAGCAGGCCACAATCCAGTTAAAAGGGGAGGCCACCCATCCACAGCATACTTTCAGCACATGACAATGTTCACCCAGCCATGAGTGCCCAGCTGTCATCATCCTGATAGACTGCTGTGTCACCTAGAAAATACATAAAACCAGAGAACATTACATGGATCAAAGTCTTTTAGCACTTGTGTGATATCAACATCAATGTCATCATGTATGTGCATCAAGGCCACCCACTTAAACGTACATCAGACATAGGGTTTCTTAGCCAAGTCTGAATGCATCATAGAGCAGAGAATGACCTCTCTGTAGAGGCAACACTCACTGGCATAGTGACCAGAATTGTTAATACACAGTTTATATTTTGGATAAAATGCTGGGCTCAACTGTTGTAGGGTTGGATTGATGGTGCTTGGCAGCTTGCCCTGTACAACTGCACCTTATCTGGCCACTCATTGCTGAAGCTCATTTTTGAATCTGGACAGATGTGATAGGCCACTACATCCACATCTTCTTCTAAGACATGTAACTCGTTTGGCACCAGATAATGTGCTATGAAATGTGGTAGAATTCGATAAATTGGTCTTTTATTTTGCTTATGACATGATCCAGGAATGGAATGAACATGTTCCTTTGATAGTACTCCTCTGGGTCAGCAACACTAATTTTACTTCTTTGAGTCTGCCTTCCACAGATCCTTGGAACATTTTCTTCTACCGTAATTCTGGCTGCCAGCTGTTTGACTTCTTCATACAACTCTGAAAAAAACTGTTAGCATTTGATCTCAATGCTTGATGAGTGTCAGTGTCAAACTTTGCTTCTTCTCAATCCTGAATCAAGTCAGTCTGTTCCTGTTGCAAGTACAGATGAAGTAGCTTAATCATAATAAGCACAGACTCCATTGTAACCAGAGCTATAATGAAATTGAATCTTGTGATAGAGTACAGATATCTGTCAGCATTTTTGTCATACTCAGCAATACTCTCTAAACTGGTGACAAAGATGACATATTTATTCTTGATTCTGTGCAGGCAATCTGTCTGACTCATCCATTGGGTGTTGCCAGGTGCTTGAAGTGACGTACGTCTGTCTTCATCTTCATATTCCTACTCACATGGCAACTGTGTGAATTCCTTAATGAGAACTAAATATGCACTGTGACATTTAGCAGATGAGTTTAACACTGAAATTACTTTCCTATGGATGTTGAGTGTGCTATATCACACATTGCACATGAATGAACTATGGCAGTGTTGAAGTTGTGTACTTTGCTGAAAACAGGGCTTGAATTCTTGCTTGTATGCCTTTAAAATAACCAGACATTTTGCTTGCTCTGTCATAGTCTTGCCCTCACAATAGCTCCTTGTCCACACCCCAAGCTGTGTAGAATATAGGTCAGCTAAGGCTTTTACTGTGGTGTCATATGCTTTAACAAATTCACTGAAGTCTTCCTGGATTTCTGAGTTTCCATCACTTCTATGAACATAATGGTGAGACAGAGTTACTTACTGCTTATAGGAGATATCAGTTGCTCCATCAGCAATCAATCTGTAAGACTGCCTCTTTAACTCTATTTAAAAATTTTCTCTGAATCTGTATCCCAGTAGGATTAATAATTTAATTTTGAATTTGTGCTGAAATGTACAGTGCATTTCATGGACCCTTCCGTAAATGGTTGGCAAGTATAGAGTCCACTTATGCTATGCATTCCAGCAAAGCTTTAAAGTTTCCTGTGCAAGTCAATTTTCTATGAAGTGGCAAATTCTGTCTTCCACAGAGAATCACCCACACGATACATCTCAAGGCATGAAGTGTGCTTTCCTGCAACTTCTAATCTTTCTGTGCAATGTGCTGATAAGCTGTTTGCAGTTGGCCAGAGCATACGTCTAGAAATGCCTCCGATTTTGCAAGTGCATTTCCATTGTCCTTTGACTTGCTGTGTTCTAGAATCTTCTTCCCATTAGGCCAATTGGTCACAGATGTGGAAACCAACACACATTCTCTAGCTATGTTGAAGACAAAGCATGGACAGAAGACCCCATCTAAACTCTGTGAATAGTGTGCAAACTTGAATTCATGCAGAAGCTGTGAACTGAATCTTCTGTTTTTCTGGCTTCCAGAATACCCCATGAAACATTTAGGGAACTCAAGGTCTTTAGAGGGTATCTGCTATATGGTCAAGATGGTCATTTTATTGTTATCTGTAAGATTACAATGTTTGTACAAGCCAATGTCATAATCTTTTCTTATGGCATCATTCATGCTGTTACAAACCTGAGTAGTTGTGTGGTCCACGTTTGTTATGGCACCTGGTTGAAGATCTTGCTGGAGGTTATCGCACTTCCTCTTATTAAATCCCATCTTGGTCTCCACATTGATCGCAACATCAATTCTGTCATAGTTGCTACTGTATGTAGCACAGGCCTCCTCATATTCAGTAGGACTACTAATCCTTGACTCGCAGGTTCAGATGGAAGAAAGCTGTTTGGACTTTGAAGACCTGCAGCTGATTCTCCAAAAAGATCAGGTTGTGCAACTCCTCTCATCAGTACTTTCATTGTATCACAATGACTGAAAAGAAAGGGGAAGGCTAGTCAGAATGATTGTTTCAGTTTGTTAAGAAGTTCTAGAAGAGCTTGTAATACGCCAATGTGCATACTGATGCATAATCTACACTGCCCTGTAGAAAGCCTTTCCTGATAGCAAGTTGTCCTTCACCCAGCTCTGCTGCTGCCACAGGCACTGGCAGTTGCATGAGATGCCTAAAACAAATAATCTTATTACTTCTGAATGATGAATGGACTACTTCAGCTTTCCCCAATTAAAAAACAAAACAAAAAAGGTACCCAATATTGTACTGTCCATCTGAAACCATGGCAGGTAGCAGAAAATTCAATGGCTTTTCAGCTTTCCTGCTGAAAATAACCCACTTATTATATGCTGTTGTACAGTACATGACTGAAACAATCACATGCTTAGACTCAGCAAAATAAGTGCAGAGATATTGCCAGCTGGGTGCTGCCATACCCACTCATTACACAGCCTATGAACAGCTTTACAGTTCTCCCAAGGAAAAACAAGTGCAAGTGCTGTCTACAGAATAAAACAGCAATGACAAATGATACACCTGATAATCACTGTAAAGCTGGCAGTAACATGCTGGAAACATCTTTGTTGGATATGCACTGAACTTCTATTAAAGAGTCCTTCCTAAATCCATCCATCGATGTGTTCAGTTATACAGTGTGTTGGATGTTAATGGTGATTGTTTCAGTAATGTATTTAAAGTGAGAATATGGCCTACTACATACCAAGTATGTCTATATTTTAGTGCTGGCTACCAAAGGTAGGTCACAATTATAAGGCTGAATTTGAAGCCCTCTACATTGTGGTGGCTTACACTTAATGGTCAGTTATGCACAATGGGTTTTAAATTACTGAGTCTGGAAGGCAGCTAAACTTGTTGACAGCTGTGCTTCCTCTTCCCGATGAACATGCTTTGCCTTCCTCTGCTGTGCACCTGATATTTGTTTTCGTTTCAGTGTAGACTCAATTCCTACAACACAAACTCACAATCAGAAATGTACATTTCTCCTGCCTACTAAAGTCAAGGTAAAGCAATGCAAACTTACATTTTTACAACCAACATTCCATCAGTGAATAACTGACTGCCCATGGGCTCATTTTTGGACAAAACTTTATCTCAGTACATGAAAACTATGTAAATCACTGTCACGTGTACTTCAAAGCCATGCCGCATGGGGAAGGCTAGTGGAGCCCAGTTACATCTCAGATTCAGTCACAGACTGGATGCATTACAATGAAAATAAGCAGCAGGAATGCATAAAAAACCCATTGGAATGCTCAATACATACAAGTTCAACAATTGTATTTTTCTCTATTGGGACAAGGAAAATGGACAAGATTTATATCTACCAGTACAACTAATATTTCAGGTATGTTGAAGCCTAGTGCAGGCCACCTTTTCACATTTCAGTCACAGAATGGTTATCCTTTAGAGAAGATTTAAACATCATCAGCAATGTTTTCCAGCCTCAGTTCTGATGGGCAATGGGGAATCTGCAGTCAGTTTACATATTTCACAGAAGTTCACCACAACACCCAATGCAAATACAGTATAATGCAAAACACCATGATGGTCAGACAGTATAATGCAAGACGCCATAACCACCACACAGTATATTGCAAAACATCACAACAACTAGTCAGTATAAAGCAAATGAACTGAACACAAGTAGGCAGGTACTTCTCTCATTCCACTGTAACATATTATGCATCTGTTAAGGTAATAGCAACAGTGTAGTGAGTTATAAAAATTTAAGTTGCAATTCTGCTCAAGCTACCAGTGCTGCATGCCTCTGAATTTTTATCCTCAGCTTTGCTTCATGTTATAATTAAAAGGTCAGATAATTTTCTTCAACTAATATGTTTGTATTTGTAACAAGAATTTTCAGCTAACAGTGCCTGCAGCGCTGAGCAAATACCACAGCACCCTAAATGAAGGCTATGACAGTTAGGACATGAACTAAATCTACTGGGGTCAGTCTTGAAAGTCTCTTTCCCTTTGGTATGTCAATATAAAACATGTAAGCCAGCTGCAAAAAAAACTGCAGTTCTATCCTCAATGCTTCTAGTGCAGCACACCTCTGAATACTCCACAGCCTGACTACTTTTTAACTCCTAGCATTGTATCCATCACATCTTACAACTGAAAATGTAGTTTTGAGCTGAAATAGAGGATTCTTACTTCTGAGGTATTCAAGACTCAAGTGACAGTTTTGTCTACAGCACAATGCAAAATAGCAGACTGTGGCAGTAAGTATACTATGTACAGTTACTTTGGTCAGTCATTTAAAGCCTCTTGAATATTTCATTTAAGAGGGTATTCAGTCTTAGTTTGCCTTCAAGCAGATCAGAGCTATCGGTGCAACACCTACATGAGCAGCAGAAATACTGCAAAATGCCAACCGGTGGCAGTAAACACATTGACAAAGACAGTCTCTCTCCAGTATGTAATTTCAAAACAGTTTAGGTAACTGCTACAACAGGGTTGCCAGGTATAATCTACATGTGTGACTACAAACAGTCAGCCTTCAAGAGATTGCATCTAAGACAAATATCCTCAGGAACCCCAAAACTATCCACCACAACACATAATAGCCACAAGATACAACCAAACACCATGGTTTTGGGTGACTACATTTAATTACCCATCCTTGACTGGGTAAATTATACATGTTCTAACTCACTTGCCAAAAGGTTCCTGGACTCCGTTAATGCCAATGCCCTGGACCAGCTGGTTGACACACCCACAAGGGGCTCAAACATCCTGGATTTGGTGCTCACCAATGTGGGGGACCACTGCACCACCCCCAGTTTATGGCCATCCCTGCATCCTGGTAAGATCTGACCACAAATCAGTCTCATTAGAAGTAACTATAACATAAGACCCCCATTAGCAACAACTAGACTAAAAACTTCTCCAAGGCCAATCACAAATTTTTACATAACAGCATAAATAGCTTCATAGTTCCTCCCTCTACTGATGGAACAGACACCTATATTGAGTTATACACCAGTGCTTTATACAAGCACCTGTACAATTGTATTGACTCTGCTGTACCTGATAGAATCAAAGCAAGATCTTCAAGGGAAAAAAACAAACCTGCCTGGTGGACAACCACCATTAATAGGCTATACAATAGGAGAAAAAAATGCTGTCTAAGAGTAGGAAGGAATGGTCTCAAAACTGGAAACACTTCCTCCTCAACTTAGACAAGAAAATAAGACTCTTAGTGAAGTCCTCTAAAGCTAAATACTAATCCAAATTAGCTTCCCTAACTAAGGATAACCACAAGGTATTCTTTAGCTACATCCGTAACCTCAAAGGTAAGGCCCAGATTTGCCCTGAACTCATAGTTAATGGTACTACATATATAGAACCTGTTGATATAGCAAACTTGGTGGCTGACAGGTTTAGTGAAAACTTCACTCCCTGTGTCTGCCACATATACCTAAAAGCATCCCTAACACCTATCCCTACCTAGTATCTCAGAGGATCAAGTCCTAAAAGCCATCTTCCAAGGCCAAAAATACAGCCTCTATGGGACCAGACAACATTCCAGACTGTGCTCTACATGGGTTAAAACAGGAATTAGCATCACCACTAGGTGAGCTTTTCAATCACAGCCTAAGCACTGGCTTTGGAGTGAAAAACAACTACCATCATCCCTTTGCACAAAGGGGGTTCATCCACAGACCCAGGAACTATAGACCCATTAACTTGACCAGCCTTATCTGCAAGGCCATGAAATGAATCATCATGGACCTTATTAACAAAGATATAGGAAATCTCCAAATGCTCTACCCCACCCAGCTTGGCTTTGTCAAGGGGAGATCATGCCTGTTAAACTTCTTCAAGGCAATCACCAAATCTGTGCATACAGCCTAACTAGACTTAGTCAAGGCCTTTGACACAATCCCCCACTCAGGCATCATTGATAAACTCACCCAGCTGGGTATCAACCCATATATTGTCAGATGGGTTGCAAACTGGCTCGCTGATAGAACTCATGCAGTCAAAACAGGGAACTCTGCTTCCTCTAGCAGATCTGTAACCAGTGGTGTTCCACAGGGATCAGTTCTGGGCCCCCTATTGTTCAGAATCTATGTCTCTGAAGTACAGGCTAAAACTAAAGGACTGTAGCTGACAAAGTTTGCTGATGATGGCAAACCGGGAGCGATCATTGAAACCCCTAGTGATGTCAACATCCTTCAAAGAAGTTCTTACGCAGACTAATGACTGGTGCCAAAGTCATGGTTTTAAACTTAATACAAAAAAATGCATTGTCATCCCCTTCAGCAAGGGTGTTGTTCCTGCAAACTACCACATCAATAGCAATGCCCTAACCACACAGTCAGTGGTGTGAGAACTGGGCACAAAGGTTGACAGCAACCTTAACTTTGATCACCATGTCTCCACAGTGGTAAGAAGGCATTTTATATTGCTCATTTCATAAGTAAGGGCATTGCCTCCAGAAAAAAAAAAGAGGTTATAACTCCCTGTACTCTTCCATCATTAGGCCAGTAATAGAGTACAACGCTCCCTTTGGTATGTTCTTTCCAAACATCTGCAGCAATTGGAGAGACCACAAAGGTTCCTTACAAAGAAAATTCAGGGTCTTCAATATCTGTTTTATGTGGATAGACTGAAATCATTGTCACTTTAATCTGTGTCATACAGACTGCTCAGAGATGACCTGACCCAGCTTTAATGGGAAATGTGGCACATTTGCATCTCAAATGGCATATGGGTCACTCACTCAAAGGACCTTAACCTGGTATGTGACATCAACAGAACTTGCTGGAGAGACATATTTGCCTCATAGAGGTTGCCTCACCTTTGGAACAAGCTTCCTATTCATGTTAAGTAAAGCCCCTTGTTGGCTCTATTTAAGCATAATTTGGACGATTGGATGGATAACCAGAAATTCACCCCAGGGGTTCCATCAATATCCCTCTTGTTGGGGAAATAGGTGCTGAATTTAGTGTCTGCTTGAACCAGACATGCTTAGGAACATGAGTTGAACATGAGTTGAACTTGGCTAGGCTTGTAAGGGCCCTGGGCCCATTAGCTTATTTATCTCCTATGATCCTATGATCTCAAGGAACCTCAACCTCTAAGCCCATAAGGCAAGCCACCATAAAACTCTTTGTTCAGAAGATAATCTATTGTGAGACACACAAATGTCTCACTCATCAGGCTAAGGAGAAAGTCACCATCAGTTTTCTGTAAGTGCCAAAGATCCACCAGATCATGCATATACTGAGGTTATTAGATTGCAAGTACCGATATGACCCAGTCCGTGTGGATGTAAATCACCTGAGACATCCCTCTATGGACTATTTGACAAGAGACGGAGCTCTTGGATTAAATGTTCCAGGCTGGTAACAGCCTATGATTGAGAAGCATTCTACCTTCTCCAAGAATGATGCCCATGGCCCCCACATGCTGAAGTGGGCCCCAAGGCTAGATTTTTTTGTGGGGCCCCATAATTATATTTATATAAAAAAAAAAAAAAAATTATTGGAAAGTGTACTTTCTAGCTTTCATTACAGCAAATTTTTCAATTATTTTTGAGTAATCGTCTTTTTTAGCAAAATCATTTTCTATACATAAAATTGCCAAATGATTAAGCCATTCTTGGCTAGTGGAATTTCTTTGCCACATTTTTAACGAGTTTGCCAATTTACTGAACAATCTCTCAGCTGATGAGACAGTTATTGGAATAGTACAAAATAATTTCAATGCAAGGCAAATATTGCCAAATATTTCTTGCAGATTTTTTTTCATATATTAAATTAAGAATTTTAATTGGTGACCTTTCCAAACCAAAAACAGTCTTGTGGATTGTTTTAAGGTGAAGTACTTCATTTATTAAATCATCTGACAAATCTCTTTCATAAGCTTTTACAAGTATTGCTACTTTTGTGGTTAACTGATGTTTGTCCAAATCATGAAAATTTAAAATTGGAGAGAATAATTCACAAATATTATTCGCTGCTTCAAATCTTGTTTTTATATTGTTGATAATAAAATTCAACACTTGGTACATGAGAGAATTTCAGAAGTCTTCTTCACAGTTTTCAGAATTTGTGCACTTTTCGGGAAACTGGTGTTGGATTTCTATTGCTGCAGCAACTGCTTTAGCTTCATGAACAATGTTTTTCCATGATTCGCGCAACATCTGAATTTCTTCCACTAAGTCTTTTACCAAGGTGGTCTCTATATCAAGAGATAATCCTTTGCTTTGTATGACAATATTCTTATTATCAATGCTGGCTAGTATTTTATGCCAGAATATTGTCATCAACAGACCTTTATAAGAACTGAAATATTTATTCAAACCTTTAACCGTATTTAGTACTGCAGGAGTTAATCTTGTAGCCATCTCACCAAGAATGTCATCTATCATAGCAAGTACACCAGGGTAATTTTTGATGATTGGATGCACAGCTGGAATTATTTTGTTCCATCTTGTTTCTGAAACACTTTGAAGAGATAATGGTATGTATTTTCTAAGTACCTCTCAGCGTGCAGGACTATGAGCGAAAAACGTGTACAAGCTCTCTATATTTCCGAAAAATTTTATAACATCTGGATTGATTTTTTCAGCATTCACTCCTATGTGATTTAATGAAGGTGCACCACAGGGGGAGAACACTGCAAATTTGTTCTTTTCTAGGATGCGGGTTTGAATGCCGATTACTTTACCATGCATATTGGTGCCATTACCGTACCCTTGTGAATGGCAATCTTGAAGAGGTATATTGTGTTTTTCAAGAGTAACAAGTATTTCTTCAGTTATTTTTTGTCCAGTTTTCCCAGTAAAATTTATGAATTCGATGAAACATTCATTTACTTCAAATTCGTTTAAATCTTTGTTTTGAAATACATATCTGAGAATCAGGACATTTTGCTCATTGTGCGAGATATCTGGTGTTGCATCAACAATTATGCCACAAAAAACTGAGTCTCTTCTTTGATCCAGAATGGTGTTAAGAACTTGGTCTGCACAAAGGCCTATAAACTCCTTTTGAGAATTCCGCGACAAATAATGGACAGATCATTTCATATTTCTTCCATCTTCTATCTGATTTTGTTGAACTTTAGCAAGGTGTTGTCATGTTACTTCATCATATTTTGCAATTAGTTCCAAAAGCCCTAAAAAATTTCTACCGTGGACATTTCCAATTGTTATGTTTTCTCCTTGAAACGCTAAACCTCTAGATGCCAAAAAAAGTGTTACGTCTAAAATTCATTGCAGAATAGCTTTCCACTTGGTTGTCTCAGACTGAATTTGGAGTTGGAGGGCTTTATCGATTCCATGTCCTTTAAATGAATCCAAAATACATTTCCAAGCTACATATTGTTTCCTATGTTCAGCACTATTTTCATGAGATGGCAAAATGTCATATAACTTTTCCAAGGTTTATTTTTAGGTGAAAATCCTTCTTGAGCTAAACAGCTTAAATTTTTGATAAGTGGATCACAGAAAAGTCAACATGGTAGGCAGTAAAGAATTTCTTTTGATGCACTCCATGTTAGCCATTCTCGTGGAAAATGTTCACTTGTTCTATTATCTGTAATTTTTTTATATAAAAGAAACTCTTGAAATTCTCTACCATTAACATCCTTTGGCAATTTCTTATATATCTTTTGGAATTCTTAAAAGGTGGTGAGTTGTACTATTTATTGTCACAGGTTATTTGAAATTACTCGAGGCAACGTACCAGGATCATCATATTTTACATCAGGATTTTCGAAATGATGCGTAACTGAAGTATCGACTGTATCATGTGCTTTCACAGTTAGTTCTTCTTGAGGTTTCTCATTTCCTTGTTCTACGACAGTTGCAACAGTGGCAGTCTCTTCCTCTTCAACTGATTTTTGAATTTCTGAATTCTCATAATCACTATCTTCATGATTAGTACTATGTGCTAAATTCTTTTCGTCACCATATTTAAAGAATTTTGTTATCGATTAACAACCGTGTGATGCTTTTGCTTCTTTTTCGTATTTAAGTTTCCTTTTCTGAGCGCCAGTGTTTATAATTTGAAGCAGACATGGCTTTGCTTTTACTTGTTAATTTCTATAAAAAAAAAATAAAAGCCAAAAATATCTATATAGCTTTTTCATAATGAACATATCTGTAAAGAACAGAACGGGTGCAAAGCAAAAATATTTACTTACAATTAAGAACATACCTCTCAACCTGAAAACATCAAAAATCTGGACAAATGCCCACAAAAAATAGGTACAAATCTGTACGCTAATTAATATAAAATCTGCATACCTAATTATGTAACCCCATCCATTCCAATAGAATTGTGGGAAACCAACTTTCAAATGCAAACTGAAGAACAGACAATCAAAATATGGCCCCAGAGTCCCCCTGCAGCCATTATAATGTCCCATTAATTGGCAGTTTCGCTCCATTTACCATAAACACTGGAATGTGCATACTGCTTTACTTCTACAATGATTATTTGAATTTCATTTAAAACTTATTTTACATTTTATAGTATAAACACTAATAGACATCTGCTAAACAAAGCAATACAGTCTCAGAATGTAAATAGACTTAGCATTAAAACTTCTCTGCCTTTGAAACTCACATTCATTGAAACACAGGCACTAATGCTTAAATAAAATAGCTGCTGCCAATAATGAACCGCACACACTGTGTGAGTTCCATGCTTAAATAATATAGCTGCTTGCATACCTCTCAACTGTACAGACTTTTGCAGAATGTCCAGATTTCTGCCTAATATTTTTGGTCCATCTTTCATGAAGTTGTGGTTTTATAGCAAATCATTGGGAAATCACTGAAGATTTAAGTCAGAAAATAATGTCAGACATTTGACTTTCAGACTTCATATCCTTCAGAAAATTAATACTAAAGCAAATCCTGTTGCTCTATCTACTTTTTAGGTTTGTAAGTACAATATTCAAAAATTGTCCCTATCTTTGGGCCTTTGCCCCCGCCACTAGTTATGGCTTTGTCCAGATTTCTTACTCTAAGAGGTTGAGTGGTATGCTGCTGTCATAACCACTCTGTTTACTGAGTGTAACATTTGAATTGGAAAGCTGCAGCTTCACACAGACACACACACACACACACACACACACACACACACACACACACACACACACACACACACACACACACACACATATACTAATGCTTAAATAAAATAGCTGCTGCCATAACCCGACCAGTGCGCAGCCACAGACAGCCATATCTTGCACAAAAATCTATACATCCAAGGACCAGAAATTCAAAGCATGGCATGGCTATTTATTTTTTCATACTAACAGTTACAAAAGAAGATTCATGGGTTCTGCAACGAATGCCTTCAAAATAAGTAATCCATTATCGCGACATAAGCTAGTAATAGTCATTACTCAAAGTAGCTGTTATTCACATACTTTTAACAGTCGGGTACTCGGATTAATAAAAAGTTATTTGTTTTGACACAAAAATAACTGGTAAACTTCCAAAAAAAGAATAACATGAAAATGCAGCTCAGTTAAATCAAACTTCCAGTGCGAAGATAATATATTTTTGAAGATAACATATTTTATTATATATATATATATATATATATATATATATATATATACATCCTACTGGCCAGTAGAATAAAGCAGTACAGAGGCAGACAAAGATAAAAAAGTCATATTGCTTTATTAACATAAATACAAACAAGTGCCTAATTTCAGTGAAGGCACAATTCACTGATTTAGTCCTACTATGAAATAAATGATACTCTCTAGTACTCACCACATTGAGGTGTGTACATTTTTTTTTTACCTGTTAAATCCAATAATGTGCTTCACAGCGCTATCAGCTGCTCAGTGCTCAGGCTTCTGACTCGTCTGTCCCGTCTCTTTCTCTCTCTTTAGACCCTATCTCATTCTCTACTCTGTTGCAGGCTTGAAAGTAAACCCAGCCCAGAGCAGCCCTGAGCCAAATTCCGATAGACTGACAGGCTTCTCACGAAGCCGACATCACTGTGCACACCTCTGCGCAACGATGTCACTTTGAAAAAAAAAAAGCCTGGAAAAATAAAAAAAAAAGCAGGGAAATTCGGAAATTAAGGGGTGCCACTCGGGAATTGTGGCACCCTATTATTTGGGCTTCAATCTCGCTTTAATTATTTTTTCTTTGTAGTCTGTTTTGTGTGCCATGTTATGTTATGTGTTGTGAAATGGGAAAACTGTTAGAAACATAATCATTATACTATAAGATCACAGAGCATTTGAATGCATTTTTCAAGCTTTCAGAGATACTTTGACGGTATTCAAAGTCTTACATCTGGACTTTATCATTCCCTGTACTTATTGTCATTGTATTAGTATGTTTTTCAGAATTAATGTTTTAAGAAGACTGAGGTATACAGCATTATTTTATCATATCTGATTTAAAGGAACTGTGCCATTAGGTGCTGTACTCTGATACCAGTACTGAGGCATCTGTAGATGTGTTGTGTGAACCTACTTCTCAAAACACTATGATCTATCATTCAGTGAAGCATAATATATGTCAGAACATACAAACAATGTAAGAAACAGTATAAATGCATTAAGTAATGCAGAAACCTGGGGAAACCAGTTAGTATAAAGAGAAAAAGGCTGCACTGTGATAACTGCTATAGTAAGATATTTGGTAACCTCTGGTAACACTATCAGCTCATCAGCAGACCACATTAATGCTGGTTTAATGAGTTTACCATTTTAATTTATCAGTTAATAAACACTATAACCCAATTATATGTTTCTGTCTGCAGAACAGCACACTGTTATTAATAAAACTGAAGCCATTAATGTGTATTGAGTTTTGCAAAATTTGCCCAGCACTCCTAACATAGAGGAATAAAGATCTGCCTGTGACTCTGGCAAACGGAGGTTGATTAGTGACTTGAGCACCTGCTGGAGCTGGCAAGGTGGAATTAGCCTTGCCTCTTCTGGAGGGAGAGAGATGGGAGTATGCATGAGACAACAGTTCACAAGCCCTAGTGGTGATATCAGTATTGTAACAAGGACAGCTGTTATAGATGTAGGCGAGCAAGAGGGACACACCTCTCTCTCTCCTCAATACTCAAAAGTGGTAAAAATTGATAGATTCAGTACGGTTGAGAGGTCTGCTTATGAATCAGCATGATTCCAGTTAAAATCAAATCTTTTTTGTATAGAACACACAAAGTAGACAACATGAACATAAACATTAGATACAGCTCAACCACATTTTTTTTGTGTAAAACACGCGGGCTATGACGCAAAGGGTAAAATTATATCACATGCTCATACGATACCAATGCAGGCTAGAAATATCCCCGAGCTCCCGACTGGCTCCCGCCACCCACTCTGCCGCATTGATAATAATTGAATCATGAATTTTGAAAAGGGCCCATCTCCACAACTGAAAAAGTATGGATATGGGCCCTTTTTGAAATTCACGATTCAATTGTTGTATGAATTAAAGTATAAATTGTCAGTGGACGAGAAATTTCAAAAAGAGGTTTTAAATATTTTTATATTTTGACCGATCACACCAGGCTCCCCTTATCCCGGGCCCCCAGGCTATGACCCTGTCAGCCTCCCTCCCTCGTGCTGGCCATGATGATGCCACAATATGAACAAAAATGATTGACTAATTGGTTTAATTTTTGGTGTCACTTCAAGACAGCACAATATTTAGTAAAATAAAACACAAGCAGTTGGACTGCTGACCACAGTGATAAAGATATTTACAATATTTGTCAGCACTGGAGGATATGGTGCTACTTTGTCAGGGATGGTCTGCACCTGTCCCCTCTAGGCTTTCAAATATTGGCCACAACATTGTCCTCCCCACTGTGTCTCTTTTAGGCAATGAAAAAAATGAGAAACCTTCCAGGTTAGCAAACCCAACCCTAAAAATCTAAAGATGTTACTGCTCAATCCCAGGAATCTAAACAAGTAACTATACTTGGTTCATGCTCTCCCCACTGTGGAGAATGCAGATATTTGTACAGTTACTGAGAAATGGTTTAAAGAAGTTTGGAGCACCCCAGCTGTACAGGACTACAATGCCTTCAACATATTTAGACGAGCTACTGTACAGGCACAGAGTAAAGGTGGAGGTGTCTCAATGAACATCAAATTGAAACCTACCTCAAAAAATAAAAGAAAACACAATTTGTTTAAGCTTCTCTGTGACCAAATTATCATAGAAAAGCCCCATACTTAATTCTTGCAAGTTATAGGTCCATCTTTAGGTTCATAGGTAGGTACTAGGCTATCGGCCCTGGGGCCTATACAAGCCCAGCCAGAAAGGTACCCTGGCTTTTGCCACCCAAGAAAATTATTTTCCTGTGCCACTGTCGAGCAGGGCCACAGAGGTGATCCCTGGGGTGAATTTCCTATTTCCCATCCAATCATCAAGATTTTTCTTGAAGAGTGCTAATGAGGAGCTTTGTTTGATATAGATAGGTAGTTTATTCCAGAGTATGGGAAGTCTCTGGGACAGGAATCTATCCCTCTGGCATGTTCTGTTTATTGTGGTGACAAGGTTTAGGTCCCTAGATCATGTAGCTTGGAGGGATTGGGATTTCTTTAAGTGGAGCATGTCCAACAGCTCTGGGTTTGACATAGCTTTGTATGTTAGGCAGAGATCACCTCTGAGTTGGTGATATGCGATGGAGTAAAGCTGGAGTTTTTTTAGACGGTCTGCGTAGGGCATCTATTTGAGGCCGGTAATCCTCTTTGTGAGGTATTTCTGCAGCCATTCCTGTTGTTGTAGATGTCTTGTGAGGTACACACCAAAAGGGGCATTGTACTCTATAATGGGTCTAATGAGTGATGAGTAGAGGGGAACAATGACCTCTTTTTTTCTGGATGAGAAGCCTTTTGTGATGAGGTGTGCCACATAGAAGGATTTCCTGACTACTGTGGCAATGTGATTATCAAAGGAGAGACTACTGTCCACCTGTATCCCAAGGTCTCTTATCACACTTTTAGTGTTAAGTATACTACCGCCTATGTTGTAGTTAATGGGTACAAAGTTTTCACCAAAGGGGATGACAATGCACTTTTTGGCATTGAGCTTGAGGCCATGGATTTGACATCAGGCATCTGTCTCAGTGAAGCCCTTTTGTAGGATGTCCATATCATTAGGAATTTTGATTATGGGTCCTAGTTTGCAGTCATCTGCGAACTTCATTAGCCAAAGACCTTCTGTGTTAGCCTGTACTTCAGAGAGGTAGATACCAAACAGGAGAGGACCCAGGACTGAACCCGGTGGTACTCCAATTGTCACTGGTCAGAAGATGGATTTGGAGTCTGCTACTTTCACAGTGTGGGTTCTGTCAGTGAGCCAGTTGGCAACCCATCTTGTGATATAGGGATTTATACCTAGTTTAGTGAGTTTATCTATAATTCCAGAGTGTGGGATGGTGTCGAAAGCCTTGGCAAGATCTAGATTGGCTGTGTGAACCACCTTACCCTTGTCTACGGCTTTGGTGACTGCTTCAAAGAAGTCTATCAGGTTTAGGAGACATGATCTGCCTTTTAAAAACCCAACTGGGTGGGGTCCAGAGTGTGGAGATTACCAATGGCTGGAGAACATCAATTGATGGTACTATAAAATAAATTCTTTGGATATACTGGCTGAGTTGTTTCTTGGACTATTTTTCCTTCTTGATGGTTTAATATATTACCAATGTCTTTGTTTATAAGTTCCATGATGATACGTTCCATGGCCTTGCAGACCAGGCTCATCAGGCTAATGGGGCAGTAGTTCCCAAGGTCCGTGGTTTCTCCCCCCTTGTGGAGTGGGATAACCGTCACTGTGTGCCATTCAGCAGGCACAAAGCTTGAGTGAGGCTATGATTGAACATGGTACTTAGGTGGGGTGCCAGTTTGTTCTGTAGTTCGTGTAGAACGCAGCCTGGGATTTTGTCTGGTCCCATGGATGCTGTGTTCTTGGCTTTGGAGAGTGTGGTTTTTACCTGTGCAGCCATGATTACAGGAACTTTGCATTCTTCTGGTATTGAGATGGGGTCTTTAGGGGGTGAGAGGTGGGTAAAGTTAGCACTGAACCTTTCTGCCAGGATGTTAGCAATATCAGTTGGGTCTGTATATTTAGTGCCATTGTGCTGTAACTCAGAGCAGATCTGAGTGTTGCCATTGAGATTCTTGACATAACTATAGAATGCTCTGTGGTTGTCTTTAGAATCAGTGGTGACTTTGTTTTCATAACTAGCTTTGGAGGATTTTATCAGGGATCACAGCTTCTTACTAAGGCTGACCAGGGAGCTCCTCCACTCATGGGATTTTACTCTCTTTTGCAACAGTTTCTTCCTTCTGTTGTTCAGTTTGTTTATGGCAGGGGACCACCAGATTGGCTTCCTTTTTTGGAGGATAGCGTCTTGGTTCTGTTTGGAATAGTATGATCCATGCATTCATGTAAGTGCTTATAAAGTGCAGTTGTGTAGGATTCAGTAGTCGTAACTGTATTGTTCATCTGCAAGGATGTCATGAAGTTCACCACCTCTGTCTTAAGAAGCATGAAGTTGGCTTTGGAGAAATTTTTTACCATGGTTTCCTAAATAGGGGGTGGGGGCAGGATGTGGATATCTATGGTAATTAGCTTATGGTCGGATCGGACCAATGAGGCATTGACTTCAGGTGTGGAACACCAGTCACTCATGTTGGTAATGACTAGATCTAGGATATTGTTGCCCCTGGTGGGGGTGTAGATAAGTTGATCCAGGGTATTGGAGTTTATGAATTCCAGAAAGCGTTGAGCGAAGGAGTTGGTACATGAGTAGTTTTCCCAGTTAATGGTGGGGTAGTTGAAATCGCCCATTATTAGGGTGTTTGGTTGAACCCTAATATTTTCCAGTACATCAAGAAAAGAGGAGTGGGAATCCTGGGCATGGTGGGTGATCTGTAGCAAGCTACAATTTGGATTAGAGTTTTGCCTAGAGTTAGTTGCACTTGGATAACCTTGGCTGCATTATGCTGAGCAACTAGCCTGGAGGTGTGGATATCCTTAATGAATATGGACACACCTCCACCTTTGGTGTTCCGGTCCAGGTTACATGGCCGAAAAGTGTGGTATGAGTTATAGTCTGATAGTGCAGGGGTGCTCTCTGGAGCCTTGAACCAGGTCTCAGTCACTGCACGGATATCGATGTTCTCCATTTTAAGGAGTACCTCGAGTGAGTGCATTTTGAGATTTAGGCTTCTAGCATTGAGTAGCATCACCCTCAGTTTTTGCTTGCCTGTTCCTGTTATGGTGGTGAATTTGTCATTTGAACCTTGCCTAAAAAAGGCACTATAGGGGTGCCAAGAACCTTAGCCAGTATCCGGAATCCCAGGGGTGACATGTGCAGGCCATCTCTGGCAAAGCATCGTGGTCTGTCGACCATGTCATCCCAGGCAGACAGATACTGGATCCCTTTAGAATGGCACCAGAAGCTTAGCCAATTGTTGAAGTCAATCATTTTGTCCTTGTACTGCGGCATCATTCTGGGTGATGGCAGAATGCTACTCAGGGCTAGGGTCATACCTGCCTGGGCTACAAGATTGGAGAGCTCTTCCATGTCTCTTTTCATGTAGTCCAGGGAGGTACGTCTCAGGTCATTCACACCAACATGGACAATGACAGAGTCATATTTGTACTTGTTGTGGAGTGACCTGAGTGTGTGGGTTATGTGGTGGATCCTGGCACCCGACAGGCAGCTGACAGTAACCTTCTCCTTGTTTAGCCTGGTGAGTGGGACATCAGTGTGCCTGACTATAGCGTCACCTGTGACTAGTGCGTTGGGTACGTTGTTTTGCCTTATTGGCTGTGGTTGAGTGGCACACTGAGTCTGTGAGCTATGTGTCATTTGGGTTGTGTTGGGGGGTGGAGGTTGCTTGCATTTCTGCTTTGGAGGTCTCTGTTGCTTGTGCAGATTATAACTGAGAGCCTTTGTGAATGTTTTTTTGTTTCTATGTGTGGATTTTGGTGGTGTAGATTTAGTGAGACTGTGATGAGTGTGGTGTGGTGCAAGTGTTTACCTTCTCCTCTTGACTGTCAAGTTCAGTCTTGATTGGAGAGAGCTTTACCTCCAGTTTGGCTAGATAAGTGCATCTCTCACAGGTTGTAGTGTTGGGTGGTAGGAGGAGAGGGTTGTCTGTGTACATGAGGCAATTTCTACATTGCTTTGTCACCCAGGAACCTATAACACATCATAAGTAACTTAAGTAGATGTACTTACCACTAGCATGGGAGAATGCTGTAATGTCCTCTCTGCTAAGGTTGAACTATTTTAAGGCAAACTTCCTAATGATAAATGATAACATGACAAAATTTCCACACCCCCCCCCCCCCAAAAAAAAACCCTGAGGACACTGCTGGCTATTCTAAATTGTTCAGAGACCCTGTGCAACCATGTTAATAGAGGCATAGAGACAGCTCTGCTTATCAGGAATAACCACAGAACAAAATCAAAAAACAAGCCACCTGGTAGTATCTTTGCAATAACAGGTTGCATAACAAAAGGAAGAAAGTCATGGCAAAAATGAACGCATGCAATACCCAACAGGATAAAAAAGTATCAGTCTAAAAAACAAGTCAGCGGACAAATTGAGTCACTATACATAATCTTCCCTATTCAGTTGTACCATCCATTTCATGCAAACATCTGACTGCCCCCCCAACACAAGCATATCACTGCAGTATCAAACAGCTTAGAGTGAGGGTTGGCATAGTGGTTAAGGTATTTACCTCAAAAACAAAACGTACATTGTTTGATTCTCACCCTAAGAAATTGGTTAAGCTTAAAATGGTCAACAAGGGTAATAGCCTAATGTTTGCCCTTTGGGCATTGGTGTTAAGGTGTTTGTTTGCTGCACAGACACAAGGTACAGGGTTTAATTCTCACTTTTGGGAGGCAATCTGGCTTTGCTTAAAATGGCCCAGAGGGGCAGCTAGCCTAGTAATTATGTATGAATCTATGAAGTGATAACAAAACTACTCAAATACAGCTGATAGAGTTCAAATGAGAATATTTTCAAGATAACGGTGATAGAGCACCAATTTACTGTTCTCAATGCAAATTAGTATGAATATTTCACACACAAAAAAAAATCACAAGGCAGCAAAATAGCTAGTGAGAAAAAACACTTATTGGCAATATCATACCACTGCAGCACACATTTGCATTTGACTCCACACCTTTAATAATGGGAGTACACCCACTGCTTGTTACTGCTTAAATTAAGCAGATTTTGAAACTGATTGCAACATCAGTATAACACCCAAACTGATAAGTACAATGCAAATGGTGCACTACACATCCATAAACTGAAGGTATTTTGAGGCTACACGTATTTTCCATTTGTATAGCACTAATCTTTGATGTAACAATGTACTCTCAGTTAAAAAAACAAACAGGGTGTAATTCTATCCTCACAGTTTCCAGTGCAGCATTGCTTCAAGCTTGATTCCACACCTTTAGGAGCTTTCAAGCATGGCAGTACACCCACCGCACGTTACAACTTAGAAAAAAATGATGGCTGAAAATGTCAACTCAATAACAAATTCACCATGGCCAGTATAGCAAAACATGATGGCTGAAAATGTTAACTCAATAACAAATTCACCATGGCCAGTATAGCATGTATTGTTCTGAGCTGAACTTTACCACAATAACACAATAAAGAACAGCTCTAATGGAAAAAGTCCAGAGGCTGGAGTGAAAGAACATGAAGTACTTACCCTGGGGGCAGTTGTATAAACTTCATGTTAGATTTTTCATTACGTGACTTGTACACAATACCAACAGGGTATTCGACTACAAAATACAAATACAGCAATAAAGTCAGAGTTTCCAATTAGCAGCTCTGAATCTGACTCCACAATTTTAGCAGCTTAAAAGACTGGCATTCTATAGACAACTAAATAATAGTTTTATAGTGAATTATATAGGATTTTACTTGAACCATAATGTAAACTTTGAAATCACATCCTAATCACCAACTTTACCCCACATTTTGTGCAGAAGTCAAATCGACCTGCCTCCAACTACTCACAATTTCTGCCACTACGGGAAGTAACAAGAGACTATTCTGAATGATCTGGTAACCACTAATTGATCAAGGACAAAAGAAAAGAAACGTAATTGCAATATATAATTATGAATTCACTTTCCATGGTTAACAATATAAGAGCTACACAATGATTTATGTCTGACATATTTGTAGCAGAGGTACCTGCAATGTACACTGCCCTAGATATGTTTTGACCCGATCCTGTAGGGTTTTAGTCAACTTCAGATTATAGTGCTTATGTCCTAAGCAGTGAACACAAACCAAAGTGAATCTCACCATATAACAATAGAAATGTACAAAATATGCAGGTTATTAAAGTTTATGTGCTGTAAGAATCACATGAAATATAACCTAATCAGAGTGCAATACAGTGACAAAATCTGCAACTAATGCCAGCAAACTATAAACTTTCTAAATTTATAAGTGCAATAATTAAAATATGTCCTCATTTGTTGCTGTTTTTCCCTCAATCATGCTTGGCTTTATCCAGATTTCTTCTTTCAAAGAGTTCATATCCTTCAGAAGGTGCATGCTAACACACATCTAATTATTTCAGCAACTTTCTAAGTTTATGAAAGCAATATTTAAAAACTGTCACTATTTTTAGGGCCTTTGTCCCCCCACCAGGTTTGGCTTTGTACAGATTTCATATCCTTCAGAAAATGCATGCAAACACATACCCAGTTATTCCAGCAACTTTCTATGTTTATAAGAGCAATACTTAAAATATGTCTTTACTTTTGGGCCTTTGACCCCTATCATCATATTTGGTTTTGTCCAGATTTTATATCCTTCAGAAAATGCATGCTAACACAGATCCAGTTATTCCAGCAACTTTGTAAGTTTATAAAGGTTAATATTTAAAATCTGTCCCTATTGCTGGGCCCTCATTCCCCCCCACACATGAGCCCCCCCCACACACACACAATCAGAAAGTGCAACACAGATCTAGTTATTCCAGAAACTTTCTAAGTTTATAAGGGCAATTATTAAAATATGTCCATATTTTTTATCTTTCTCCCCCATTATGCTTGGCTTTGTCCAGATTTCTTCTTTCTCAGAGTTCATATCCTTCAGAAAGTGCATGCTAACACAGATCCAGTTATTCCACCAATATTCTAAACTTATAAGAGCAGTACTTAAAATTTCTCCCCATTTTTAGGAACTTTGTCCCCCATCATGTTTGGCTTTGTCCAGATTTCATATCCTTCAAAAATGCATACTATCATAGATCCAGTTATTCTAGTAATTTTCTAAGTTTATAAGAGCAGTATTTAAAATCTCTCCTTATTTTTGGGCCTTTGCCCCCCCCCCATCATGTTTGGATTTTTCTAGATTTAATTTATTTCAGAAAATGCATGCTAATATGAGTCCAATTATTCCAGCAACCTTCTATGTTTATAGGTTCATAGGAGGTTACTAGGCTAATGGCCCTACAACTTTAAAAAGCCTAACCATGTTATACCCATGTTCCTAATTGACCTTGTTTAGATGGTCATTATTCACAGAGTGAGTCCAAGTCTGTGATAATGCACCAACTGCCCTTGTTCATGAGGGGCATAGGTGCCACCCAGGGGTAAATTTATGGTCTTCCATCCAATTGTCTAGGTTGTGCTTGAATAGGGTTATTGAGGAGCTCTCCTTTACGTGAACTGGGAGTTTATTCCAGAGGAGTGACAACCTCTGGGAGATATATCTGTCTCTCTAACATGATCTGCTAATGTCACAGGCTAGATTGAGATCCCTGGAGTGAGTGACTCTTGTCCCATTTGATTTGCGGATGCGCAGCATTTCCATTAGGGCAGGGTGAGAGACTGCTCTGTAGGCCAGGCACAAGTCACTTCTCAGCAGCCTGTAGGATACATGGTACAGTGAAAAGACTTTCAGTCTCTCCATATAGATTATGGTTTGGAGGCCCTGAATTTTCTTGGTGAGAAACCTGTGTGGTCCCTCCAGCTGCTGCAGGTGTCTGGTGAGGTACATGCAAACGGGAACATTGTACTCTATTAGGGGTCTGATGATGTTCTCGTACAGAGGAGTTATAACATCCTTAGGGTTGGATGTGATTCCCTTATTTTGAGATGCGCAACATAGAAAGCTTTATCTACCACTGTGGACACTTGGTGATCGAAGTTTAGATTGTTATCAACATGTGTTCCCAAATCTCACCCCACTTGGTTAGAGCTTAGGGGTGTGCTGTTAATATTTTAATTTTCATGGACTTCCTCTTTGCCAAAAGGGATAATAATGCACGTTTTGCATTTAGTTTTAGTCCATGGCTTTGGTACCAATCATTTTTCTGTGTTAGCCCCTTTTGTTATATGTTAACATCATTTGGGAACTCAATGATTGTGCCCAGTTTGCAATCATCAGAGAACTTGGTCAGCCACAGGCCATCTACTTTTACCTGGACTTTCAAGAAATAGATTCCAGACAGTAGAGAGCCCAGCACAGATCCCTGTGGTATGCCACTGGTATCTGGTCTACTGGTAGAGGTGAAATCCCCAACTTTGACAGTACGAGATCTGTTGGTGAGCCAGTTGGCTACCTATTTAGTGATGTATGAGTTAATTCCCAGTTTTGAATTTATCCAAATCTTTTGGGTTTCTATTACCATGATGGGAATGGACCCTGTTTCTAAGTCAAAGTACGATTAAAGTTCACAAAATTAGTATTGTTTTAATCTTTGATGTTAGCCAGAAGTGATCTTCGCAACACGCGTAATATGCCCAGTAATGACTCCTTCTGGAGTTCATTTGGAGTTACATGTATTGATAACAAATCTAAATATGATTGTAGATTCTTTTTTATAAGAACCATTGCTCCTGCTACTATTGGAACTGTTGGGTATCTTTCTGCCAAATAGCTCTTATTTCTGCCTTCATATTTTATGACTTTGTGTCTCTCTGTATTGAAGACACTGTAGTCACTGAGTTTAGCAATTTCAATGATCAATGCTACTTTTGTCTTCTTTTCATGGACCACTGTATCTGGTTTTCTCACATCTATATTTTGAACTGTTGGTAATGGGTGATTCCATGTGATGTAGACTTCATCATTTTCTATGATGCTTTGTGGCTCGTTTCCAATGTTTCTCATCTACTTTAATACCACAATGTTTACACAATCCCCAGTGCAACAGTCTTGCCACATTATTATGCCTTTCAGTATACAGTCCTTCTGCCATTAGTATGTCACAACCAGCAATGAGGTGTGCAACTGTTTCCAGTTCTGTTTTACAAAACCTATATTCATCTGTTTCTCCCACATGTTCAATGGACTTTGTAAACCAATGTGTGCGTAGCCCACTGTCTTGGGCCACCAATATTAACCTTTCAGCTTTTTTAATCCTCAGCTGGGAGAGTTTCTCAATGATACCTGAGTGGGGGATTGTGTCAAAATTCTTGGCTAAGTCAAGATAGTATGTACTGTTTTGCCTTTATCCAGGGCTTTGGTAACATTCTCAAAGAAGATCACCAGGTTCAATAAGCATGATCTACCCTTAACCTGGGTTGGGTCAAGAGTTTGAAGGTCACCTATGTCCTTGTTGATAAGGTCCATGGACCCCACTTTGTGCCATTCTTCACTCTGCTGGAACAAAGTCAGTGCTCAGGCTGACGTTAAAGAGAGTGATAAGTGTTTTTTTCTAGGTCTTGTTTTAGATTTAGTAAACAGCCTGGGATGTTATCTGGTCCCACAGAAGCAGTGTTTTTGGCCTTGGAGAGTGCAGATATGACCTGTTCTTTGGAATTTATGCCTAATAAAGAACATTCTTACTCCTTTAAATGTAAGAGGGGGTAAATCTATCCTTAAAAAGACTTCATTGGATGTATCAGCTGGGGAGAGTTCCTCAGCTAATGATACTGATGTTGAAGTATCTGTGTCTCCTATAGCTAAAAGGAAGTCTGGAATTACCCCTTTAGGATGGTTAGAAGGGGAGGTAGGAAACACAGACAATCTTACAGCTGGTGCTGACCAAATAAACAAGAAAAGTAATGTATGCAATATTTCTTCTCCTGTATTGTCACCTTCTGAAACTGAGTTGCTTTATAAAGGTTTGGGTTTTATTCCTAGTTACTCTGTATCAGAAGATATTTATGCTAAAGATGTGGTTGATTTTTGACAGTTATTAAATCTTAGGTTGTTCTTTGATAAACAGGAAAGGAAGCGGTCAGGATACCCAGAAATTTAGATTTTGGCCATCTAAATTTACACCACCTATGAACAAATATGTGGCCAGTTTTCAACAGAAGATTTTAAAAGATTTGCATTTTCAGTACAGGGAATTTAAAGAAAACCACTAGTTCAAGTTTGAATAAAATAGAGTGGTTAGCACTCAAAAAATTGTCTGAAAATAAGCAAATTATGATAAATAAGGGTGACAAGGGTGGCCAGGTGGTTGCTTGGGATTGGGGCATGTATTTTGCTGATGCTAATGCCGAATTATCTGACCAATGATTTTATCAAAAGATATATTTAGACCCAACCCCTAAGTTTAAGGTTGAGATTGATAATTTTTTGAGATATGCCTATGAGGAACGGATTATCACAAAAGATGTCTTGTATCAACTGATAGTGCCTGAGCCTATCAGGCAGTATTTTTAGATGCTGCCCAAGATCCATAAAAATGCTAGGAGCACACCAGGTAGACCAACTGTAGTGGGGAATGGTTCTCTGACAGAACCATTATCAGATTTTTTTGTCATATTGCTAAAAATCACTATTGGGATATGTCAGACCTAGAATTCAAGACATGGCTGAGCTTTTGTCAATTATAGAAACTATGCAGTTGGATTCAGGTTGGCTTCTTTGCACGTTGGATGTGAAAGCATTGTACACTAGTATTCCACATTGGGCAGGATTAATGGCCATAGAGTACTGGCTAAATAGGGTAACTATATACTGTGCAGGGTTCAGTACTTTTCTGTTATGTTTAACAGAACATGTACTAATGAAAATGTATTTTATTTCAAGGAAGAATGCTATTTACAGTTTAATGGTACCACTATGGGGCAAGCTTTGCACCTATTTATGCTGACCTCTTTATGAGGTATTTGGAGGAACAACTGATTTATGATAACTCACACAATATATATTTGGAATAAATGGACATCTGAAGAAGGTATTTGTATGACTGCTGGTTGGTCTGGAGGTCAGATGCCAGTTATTTATCAGAATTTGTGCAATACCTAAATGAGAATAAATGGGGTATACAATTTACTGAGCATCATGACTTGGGAAGAATTACTTTCTTAGATGTAGAGATACAGGTGGAATTAGATAAGGCACTCAATAGTCGAGTGCTCAGGAAATTCCTGAAGGTAAATACTCTTTTGCAGGCCAACAGTTGTCATCCTCGAAACATGGTTAAGAATATACAGAAAGCACAGTTTCTTAAGATCAAAAGGATCTTTTCTTTAGAGTGAGAATATGTTCACGAGGCTGAGGATCTGGTTTGGAGATTTGTGGAAAGGGGGTATAACAGCACCAATGTCCATAAAATATTATGCTCCATCCAAGACATAGATAGAAAGCAGCTTTTAAAATATAAGTCTAAAAAGGTGGCAGAGGCACCTCTTAAGCTAGTTATGAATTTTGGAAATAATACAAAATCCTTTATGGATCTTGTGAGGAAATACTGGCATATATTAATTCTAGATGAAAATCTAAGTAATACTTTACCAGCTGAGTGTTTCTTTACATTTAGGCATGGAAAGACTTTAGGGGGCTGCTTTAATCATTATAAAAAATACATTGAGATAGGTCCAACTATGGGTCAATTGTCCCTTGGAGTGCATCTAATTAGAGGATGCCAGCCTTGTGGACACTGTAACAAGTGTAAATATGTTAGTAAAACTGAACATTTTTCATCCACTAATACTTCACAAGTTTTTGACATTTGAATGTTTGGCAATTGCAACACAGACTGGGTGATATACAGTACCTAGCTAGATGTAACTATTCAGCATTTTATATAGATCAGACTTCTTGACCTCTGAGGTTTAGGATATCAGAACATATGACTGATATCAGATGCAAAAAAACTACTAATGCTTTATATAAATGCACTCTGCAACATAGCACTGCTAAATTTTATTTTACAGTTATTGATAAAATTGGGTATAAAAGAAATAAAGGTGTATAGCATAAACTACTGGATGAAAAAGAAAAAAGGTGGATTATCAGGTTAGGGGGCTTGTTTCCACCAGGGTTAAATGGTTGTTTGTGATTGACCAATGGGGTGTAAGTAGAAAGTATCTAATGGTCTGATGTAACAATGGTTCTTTACACTGATGAAGGCTTATGCAGCTGAAACCGGTATGAGAATTGTGAACATCAATAAATTATTATTTACAGGAAGAAGGAGTGCTATCTTGTATTGTTGGCTGTTCTTTGGAGATACTAGGTAGAGGACTGGTGTCAGTTATGCTTTGGGGTATGGCTGGTGGGGACGGGGGGGGGGTGAAGTTTGGGCCAAATCTGTCAGCTAGTAGGTTAGCAATTTAATCAGGTTCAGTATGAGGGGTACCGTCCACTGTAAGTTCAGCACATAGTTGGGCATTCCCTTTTAGATTTTGGACATAGCTAAAGAATGCCTTATGATTATCCTTAGCTAGGGATGGTAATTTAGCTTCATAACTAACTTTAGAGGACTTTACAAGATTTCTGATTTGCTTGTTCAAGCTGTGGAGGGTATTTTTCTGCTTAGTAATTTCCTTAGACATCTGTTTCTTCCTTTTGTTATATAACCGCTTTATACTTGAGGTCCACCAGAGTGGCCTGTTTTTTTGGGAGGATCTGTTTTTGATCTGGTCAGGTACAGCCAAGTCTATACAGTTGTTTAGGTTGTTATACAAGGCATTTGTGTACTCCTGTGCATAGGAGTCATTGTTGTCTGTGTTAGCAGGAGGTTTTTAACTTTTTATATTATCAGCTAGTAAGCTGTAGTTTGCTTTGGAGAAATTTTTCATTTTTTTGCTCCTGTGGGGGTGTCAGGTCTGATTATCACTTCAAATGAGACAGATTTATGGTTTGACCTTACCAGTGAGGGCGATGCACAAGGGGTAGTGCAGTGACCTCTCATGTTGGTGAGTACTAAGTCTAGGACATTTGAGTCCTTTATTGGGGTGCAGACTAGTTATTCCAGGACATTTGTACTGATAAAGTCCAGGAACCTCAGGGCAAGCATGTTTGTATTTATGTATGTCACCCAGTCAATGGAAGGATAGTTGAAATCACCCATAACCAAAGTGTTTGGCTGTATCATGAGTGACTTTAGTTGGTCCAGGTAGGCAGTGTGCTTCCCTTGGTTCATGGTGGTGGACCTGTAGCTAGCAATGGTGTGGTAGGATGCTTTACCTATAATTTGAGTAGCTAAAAAGAGTCATACTGTTTAACCAGTCTCAAGGTGTGTTTGGCTTTAATTAACATAGGTACACCTCCACCTTTGGTTCTTTCACACTCATTTTGGGGTCTGAATGTGTGGAAGGCATTGTAGCCTTGCACATCCGGGGTGCTGTCTGTGGCTTTAAGCCATGTCTCAGTGACTGCACAGACATCAGCATCTTCCAAGGTGAGTAGTGCTTCCAGGGAAAGCCATTTCCTGTTTAGGTTGCAAGTATTAAGCAGCATAACCTTGAGTTTTATCTCAAGTGAATTTGTTTACATTGGAAATGTTGTTGTTTTGACATTGCCAAAAAAGTCAGTATGGGTGGGGGGGGGCATCTTTGCCAATATCTGAAAGCCTAGAGGATACAGATGAAGACCATCTCTGACAAACCAGTGTAGTATATCAACCATGTCTTCCCAGGCTGACAGATACTGGATCCCCCTGGACTGACACCAGAAGCTAAGCCAATTGTTGAAGTCAATCATTTTTTGTCTATATTGTGGTGTCATCCTGGGTGAAGGTAGAATGCTGTTTAGGGCTAGGGAATAACTGCCTGGGACACATACTCTGAGAGTTCAGTCATGTCTCTCTTCATGTTGTCCAGAGAGATACATCTCAAGCAAGGGAGCCCGCAGGATTTTTTGCAGGGGGGTGCAAACCCAGAGCCCCACCCACATAGCTCACCCCGCCCCCTGCCAACACAGCCCCGCCCAAGTCCACCCACCCAAGCCCCGCCCACACAGCCATTCCAGTGTCCCATTACTTGGCTATTTCTCCCCATTTACTGTAGACACTGTTCAAATCTGTGTGCATACTGTGTCATGCTTTAGTTCTACAATGATCACAGGCAGTTGGATTTAATTTACAACTTTTATTTCAAACATTATAGCCCAAACACCGAGATATTTACTAAACCTAAAAAAAGCAATAGTCTTACAATGAAAACAGACTTGGCATTAAAGCTTCTCTACTTTTGAAACTCACATTCAATGAAATGGCATTGAAACCCACATTCAAAGAAAATGCATCTGGCCAGTGGCAGGTTATTTACCTTTGAACTGTTTAAGCAATAGGCTCCTTGCACACCGTTAGAGCCATGCAAAAGTTATTTGATTTACCTGATTGTATTAATTATAATATATAATTGAATTATATCCCTTGTATTATACAACAACACTTGTTTGAGTGTCGCTGCCGAAGTAAAAGTAATCTGAATAATTCCACATTAAAGATATCTGAAACTAATGAAGATGTTGTTGCTAAAAACTGTATATTTCAGTGTTTCATCTACAAATTCAGTGCCTGCTGCCGTCAAAGAATAAATTGCCTATGTTAAATTAAAAAAATGGTAAGCTGTTATATTGCAATAGAACATGGATGACAAGCTGAAAAACAGGTTCATAGTTATTAGGCATCTCATCCAAAGGAGGACATCCTGAGGACTGCAGCATACACATGTATATGCTGTAGGAATAGAACCTCAAGCCTTTACATTAAGGTGCAAGTATTCTACTTGTGGTGCTACTAACATAGCTTTAAAACTTCATACCACAATAGAGATACCATTTGCTAAACAAAATGGTTGCACATTGTAAATAGACTTGGCATGAGCAGCAGTGAACTTCGCTTCCCTTAAAACTCACAGTTCCTTGAAAATGCACTTGAAAATTCCACCTGCTAACTTTAACTTGGGCATTTCACTTTCTCTCTCTCTTACAAAGATACCACACCCCTCAAGGCCTCACCCTTAGTGCAAGAAATCTTGACAAAGCCTAAAATAAATAGGGACAGATTATAAATATGGCTCTCAGAAACTTAGAAAATTGCAAGAGTAACAGGATTTGTGTTAGTATGCATTATTCTAAATGACATGACAACTAATACTGAAAAGTCTCATTATTTAGCAACTTCAATCCTTTTTAAGAGGAATATGGGGCAAAAATCTGGACAGCTGAGGGGTATGCTACCTCCCTCTTATACACACACACCAAATAATTCTGGTCAGACTTGAATTAGTTCTGGGAAGGTTGCACTGAACGGCACCGTGCTTGAAATGAAGTGGGTGAAATCCTGGTAGCTAGTGATTGCAGCTCAGCAATGTGGAGCATTAAAGCATTTTTAGCAGAGCATTGTTTCATCACTACCTATTGTGTTTGCACATAAGCTGTAGTTATTTCAAACATTTGCCTTTTTTTGATTACTACAGAGTACATTTACCCACCAGAGCTATTGTGTTTTGACTTCAGTGTGGAGCTAGTTGTTGCAGGGCTTGGCTTTTAAGTAAGGTAGCAATGCTTATTTACCATATACCATTAAAGCCACCCAACTACAAGTGTACTAACACACAGACACTGCTATAAGACACTGGTCTCCAATAAAATGTAATGAACTTCTGAAAACACTGTAATCCTGTCCTTTTATTACAAATACTGTCATATGCATTTCAATACCCAAGGCTTATACATTATCTAGCTATGTAAATATTCTCTGCATGGCAACAACGAAAAGGCTTTCAATGCTGGCAATTCTTTAACAATATGCTTACTAAAGCTTACTTGCATCTTACAATGTCCGACAAGCTTACTAAAGCTTACTTGCATCTTACAATCTCTGACAAGCTTACCTGATCTTCATTAAACCATGGCTACTTAAACAGAGCAACAGGACACTGTGATAGCATGCAGTTCCTGAATAATAAGAAGCATAAATCAACAGTATAAAAATCTGATAGAAAATCAGAACATTTTGCAAAATCAAGGACAGATGAAAAGCCACAGTCGTATTTGTGATCTACCTTGGATGGGGGAATACTCTGCACACTTACTGCATAACTGCTTCTTGCCTTCCTTGGACACATCCCGAGCCACTACAATGGGGGCTGGGGTGCAATAAGTATGTCATAATTTGAAATGTCTCTGGCTGACAGTGATGGCTGACACTCCTACCTCTCAACTTCAGAGCAAGAAATCTGGACAAAGCCATACATAGAACTAGAAGTGGGACACAGGCCCAAAAATAAGGCCAATTTTTAAATATTACTCTTATTAACTTAATAGAACAGGTAGATCTTGCATTAGTACAAATTTTCTGAAGGGTATAAAATCTGAAACTCAAATGTCTGCCATTATTTTCTAACTTCAATCTTTAATGACTTGCCACTAATTTGCCAGAAACCACAATTTTATGAAAAACAGACCAAAATGTGATGCAAAATACCTGTCAAAAAGGGACACCTTTTAATATTAACAGTTAACTTGAAGCAGCTAACAAAATAAGAGCATCCACATGCATTTCTGAAATAAAGGTAATCTATAACTGATCATTACAGTTATAATTGTAAACCCTCCACATTTTCTTCCAAAATTGCCATTTTGGAGGAGGGATTATTAGGGAGAGCAACATTTTGAGCCAGAATTGGGGACAATTGAGATGTTTGGATATTCCTAATCTACAAAGTGATTTGCACGTACCTCTCAACCTCTTAATGCAGGAAATCTGAACAAGGCCAAATATATTGGGGAACATACAAACACTACTAAAAATTGCTCTTGTATAAACTTATACAGTCTTGCATTAGCATGCATTTTTCTGAAGGTTATGACATCTGAAACTCAGTGTCTGTCATTTAATGGCTTCATTCCTAAATGATTTGCTAGAAAACCACAAATTTTATGAGGAACAAACCAAAAATAAGCAGCAAATATCTATTAATTCTGCAAAGATATGGACAACTGAGAGGTATAGTTCAACCGGGGCTGTCTGAGTTTGATACCCCCTCACAAAATCATGGTCAAATGGAGCCCCCCCCTGCAGCCATTCCAATGTCCCATTCCTTGGTTATTTTGCCCCATTTACCATAAACACTAATGTGCATACTGCTTTACTTCTGCGATGATTTAGGATTTCATTTGAAAGTTTTATTTTGTATTTTACAGCACAAACCCTAATACATATCTGTTAAAGCAATGCAGTCCCAATGAAAACAGACTAACATTAAAACTTCTCTGCCCTTGAAACTCACATGCATTGAAACAGCACTGAAACCCACTTTCAGAGAAAATACATTTTGCCAATTGCAAATATTAACTCTGGGCTGTCTTCAAAATCATAGGCCCCTCGAACATAACATACACATGCTCTTTGATACACCTTCCTGACTGTATTACATTATATTCCTTGTACAATACAGTACAGTTGTTAAAGGGCATTTTAAATGTATTGTTTTGAAAATTTTTCCAGTAAACAAAGAAACAAAAAGCATCCACCAATGACAAAATTGCCCAATTCAGAACATTTCCATCATAAAAAGTCTACTCAAGTCCACCAGTATCAGTAAAAAATATACACAATCTCTGTAGTAAAATCCACATTGAAGAAATTTGTAACTAATAGAGGTTGCTGCTAGCAAACACTTTATATGTCATTGTTTAATCTACAAATAAAGTGCCTGTTACCCTTGAAGAATAAATTGCCTTTGTTGCATGCAGTAAAAAATGAAAAGCTAGTAATACCGCAATAGAGAATGGATAGCAAACTGTTAACAGGTTCATAGTTACTAGGTATCTTTGCCAAAAGGACTGCAGCATCCACCCCCTTTACAACACAATACATCATCAGCAATGCATTTACCTACTGTGGGAGTAGAACCCACAGCCTTCAGCATCTAAAGCAAGTACACTATCTGTTGTGTTATTAACAATGCAAGCAGACTAAACATAAGCAGCACTAAACTTTTGCTCCCCTGCAGCTCTCAGCTCCTTGTAAAATCTACTAGACACTCAGCTGTATCTCTGAACTTTGCAGCACAAGAAATCTGGAAAAAGCCGAAATTTATTGGGGGGGGGGGGGCAAAAGGCCAAAAACCAGGGACACATTTTAAACATTGCTTGTATAATGTTTGAAAGTTGCTAGAATAAAATGCTGCATTACCACCATACATTTCACTGCCACGTCTTGAACCCAGGGGACCCCGTGCAAAACAGTCAAAGCAACATACCACTATGCCAAATCAGCTGTTTTGTGAAAGAGGAAGACAAAAACTTTACCATTTAGTGAATTCAGTTCTCACCATAGCACAGCTGTCAACCTCTTAGCACAAAAGACCTGAACAAAGCCAATAATGGGTGACTACAACCACCAATTTTTATTATTTTATTTATTTTATTTATCATTTGTTGACCGGGAAAGTCCGACTAGGTTCCACAGAGCCTGTGTTTTTCGGAGGAGGCCGAGGATGCTCCAGACATTCAGTGAATTCAGTTCTCACCATAGCTCTCAACCTCTTAGCAAATAACACCAGGACAAAGCCAGTAATGAGAGAATATAGCCCCCAAACATTTTCAGTGAAATCAGTTCTTACCATAGCTCTCAACATTAGCAAAAAACCTGGATGAAGCCAATAAATACCTGAACAAAGCCAATACTGGGTTAATACAGCCCCCAAACATATTCAGTGAATTCAATTCTTACCATAACTCTCAACCCTAGCACAAAACCTGGATGAAGCCAATAATGGGGGGAATACAGTCCCAAACACAGGGATACATTTCAAATATCCATCTTGTACACTTAGAAAATTGCTAGAATAAAAGCTTGCTTTTGTTACCATACACTTTCTGACTTTCTGAAGAATATGAAGTCCGATATTGAAATGTGTCTATTTTTTTAACATTTAACTACCCAACCATAGATAGGAAAAATTACTCATGCCAGAACACAAATGCCCAGAGATTCCTCGATTTTATCAATGCAAATGCTTTGGAACAGCTAGTCAATACCCCAACAAGCGGTGATACTATCTTGGACTTGGTATTAACCAACATGAGTAACCACTGCAGCACCCCCTACGGTATTATCCTCCCTGGCAAGATCCAACCATAAAGCAGTCACTTTCGAAGTCACCATCTCCCCTGACCCCCTCTAGCTAGGGTCAAACAAAAAAACTTCTCCAAAGCTGATTACAATCTCCTGAGGAATGTATAAACAGTTTCACAGCCTCCTTCACCTCTGTAGTAACTGGCACCGATATCCAAATTTATACCAAAGTGCTATACAAGCATTTATATAGACACATGGAATCAGGAATACCCAACAGGACAAAATCATCCACCACAAGGAAGAGTAAACCTCTCTGGTGGACATCTGCAATAGTATATAACAAAAGGAAAAAATTGCAGTCTAGGACCAAGAAGGAGCAGGTGCCCAATTGGAAGCAATCTCTCCTTTGCCTGAACAAGCAAATAAGAGCACTAGTGAAATCCTGTAAAGCCAACTTAGACTCCAAATTGGCCACATCTACTAGAGACAATCATAAGGCCTTCTTCACATATGTCTGCAATCTCAAAGGAAGCACCCAGATCTGTTCATAACTGGTGGTCAAGGACACCACATACACAAATGCTGTAGATATAGCCAACGTACTGGCTGACAGATTCAACCAAAACTTCACCCCTCTGTCCACCCATCAGTAAATCAGGACATCCTCAGTACCTGCCCCCCTCCCCTTTTCTCTAGGGGAACATGTCCTCACTGCCCTCTCAAAGGCAAAAAAATACAGCCTCCATGGGACCTGAAAACATTCCCGGCTGCATCCTACATGAATTCAGGCATGAACTTACAGCACCATTAGGCACCCTTTTCAACCAAAGCCTGAGTACTGGCTTTATCCCAGCTGAGTGGAGGACTGCCACTGTCATCCCTTTACATGAAGGTGGAGTGTCCACCGATCCGGGAAATTATAGCCCCAACAGCCTAACTAGCCTGATCTGCAAGACCATGGAATGGATTATCATGGACCTCATTAACAGGGACATTGCCAACACTCGACCCCACACAGTTTGGCATTGTCAAGGAGAGGTCATGTCTGTTAAACCTGGTTGACTTTGAGACAGTCACCAAAGCATTGGACAAGAGGAAGATGGTGCACACCACCTACCTTGACCTGGCCAAAGCCTTAGGTCATAGGTGTTTACTATGCTAACTACTACAAGGGCCTTTTTTAAACCTAGCCATGCATCCCAAATCTTTGACAAGTTCTGACACCCTTGATAAGTGTAAGCATGGGTCTGGGAGATGAACCATTTACAGGTTACCTGTTTGCATTAGAGACATAGGTGCTAAACCAGGGATGAATTACTGGTTTCCCATCCAATTGTCCAAGTTACACTTGAATTGGATTAGAGAGGACCTCTGCTTCAAATGGATGGGGAGCCTGTTCCATAGACTGTGTAGTCTCTGGGATACATACCTATCTCTATAGCAGGTCCTATTTATATCACAGGCAAAGTTTAAGTCTGTAGAATGGGTAATTCTGGTACTGTTTCTTTTGTGGCTATGCAGGAGGTCTATCAAAGTGAGGCCTGACAATGCCCTGTATGCCAGGCATAAATTGCCCTCAAAACCTATAGGAGACAGAATACAGGGATAGGGCCTTGAGGCGACCTGCATAGGACATATTACTTACACCATGTATTCTTTTAGTGAGGAACCTCTGTGGACTTTTCAGTTATTGGATATGCCTGATATATAGTTATTGGATATGCCTGGTTAGGTATATACCAAAGGGGCATTGTACTCAATGACAGGTCTGATGGATCAATGACTTCCTTGGACTTAGATGCCATACCTTTGTTTATAAGTTGTGCAACATATAAGGATTTCCTCAACACAGCAGACACATAATGATCAAAGGCTAGATTACTACCTGTGTGTGTCCCCAAGTCCCTGACTACTGGGTCAACTCTAAGGGTGTGTTGTCAATATGATAGTATCAGGTATGGATGACTTCCCAAAGCAACTACAATCCTTGGGACTATGAATATGAACCTGTATTTTCCAAGCATCCAAATATAAATCTGGCTTCTTGTGACTAATGTTGTAAAAATCAGAATTTTATAACAAGAGCTGTGTATAGTTCAACAGCATTATTTAAAACCTTCAAATAATTCACAAGAGGACATCACTAATATTAAACGGACATACAACATTATTCATGCAGACAAATTTAACTTGTATAAAAACCGACTTTGCAAACCTGAAAAAAACTATAAAAACTGTACAAAACAAACATTTTGGGTTATGCCAAATGGTTGCCAGACATCCACACTGTCACTTTACAAAGTAATAGCACAGTACCACACAAACTAACTAACATTATCCCTGAACTCCAGTTTTAAATTTCTGGTAAAGAAACAAAAACCTTGTTAGCAAAGAGGAAAAAGCAACACAACTTAAACATTGTTTTTATAAACCAAACAAACACAACCTTATTTTATTCCTTTTTTGCTGTATGCATCTTATTGCAAAACAGATCAGCCAGCACTTGCACAAGCAATAACACAACCATACACATGGAGTCATAAAAATCAGTCAGTTTGGACCACAATCCTAATAGTGCATAATAATGAACACTTCAGTCTATTAGTAAGGAGTATGTTCCCTGGTAATTGTTATTAACCAAACTAACTTATTTCTGCAACCTTCCTACCTTCGTGGAATCCCTCTCTGCTCCTGAAACAGCTTGCTTGCTCCGATTTTAATGGCAAGACCCTCTTCGTGGACACGACACGGCATCTCTGCTGGCGCCCATCTAGAATTCAAATTTCACGCGCGAATGCGGAAGATAAAGACGGAAACCGTATGGAAAAGATGAAAACGGGTCGCAAGCACCTCCATTTGTACGACCGGACGCAAAGGGAGTTCTTAAAGAAGAACGCCCTTAATTTACTTCTAATAAAAAAAAAATACTAATAATTACTCTCCTGGCCAGCCGATTCCAGGGGGGTGCAAGTGCACCCCCTTGCACCTGCCTGCGGGTGCCCTTGATCTCAAGTCATTCACTCTAGCATATACTATGTCAGTCATATCAGTAATTGTTGTTGAGTGACTTGAGTGCATGCATGATTTAATGGATCCTGGCACCAGACAGGCAGCTGACTGTGACCTTCTCCTTGTCCAGCCTTTTGAGGGGGGCATCTGTGTGTCTCACTATGGAGTCGCCTATGACCAGGACATTTGGTTTTGAGGTGTTTTGCCTCGCAGGCTTATTTGTTGAGACACTGGTGTGTGTTGTTATGTGTAGTGGATTCTATTTGCTTTGCAGTGTGTGCAAATGGTTTGATTTTTGGGAGGTCTCCGATCTTTTGGTAGGCTTCTATTGAGTAACTCCGTGTATGTGGGTTTGTGTTGTGACCTTGTTTTGTGTGAGAGATGATGTGTGTGCATGTGTGCTAACAACCTGTTTGGTGTCTGGTTTGTTGTTATGTGAGAGAACTGATTCCAAATTCATAGTGTAATTACATCTCTCAGATATTGTATTTGTTTGCTTTAGGAATAAGTGGTTATCAGTTTACATGTGGCAATTACTACATTGCTTCAGGATGCCAAGGTCAGCTAGGCTGGCCAGAGAGATGGCTGGAAACTGACTGTCCATTATGGCAGGTTTTTGCAGTAACTACTATTGGGGAATGGGCTAGTTTGACCAGATTTGTCTCTAGGATTAACAAAGGGGCTTATTCTATTGAAGGCTAGGGGTGAAACTATGGCAATGCTTCTCAGTGCACAACTGAGTTTCCCCGCAATGCAGCAGGGAAGCTTGGGAGGGTTCAGTAACAGATGTCTAGGAGAAATTTGTCTTTCAAGGTTTTTGCGTCTATACAGGCCACCACTTAACCCCGTTGAGTGGTGTGCAGCTACTAAGGTTGCCACCCATCCTGTCATCAGCGGGACATTCATGGGTTGAGCTACCTCATCCTGTTGCCCACTCTGTAAAGTAGTGGGACTTTAAAAGTCCTGCTTTTCAATCGTGCTGAATTGCCATGGAAAAGCCTGAAATACTTCTTTTTTTCCCATGGCAATTTGGTTGCATCACTAACCCAGACCTGCAGGCAGAGTTGCTTCCTGTTAGGTCTGGGTGTTTTAAATCATGCAGCAATTGGCTGCAGTTCATGACAGGAGTGGGGATGAGGGCAGGAAGAGCCTTATACAGATCACAGCTGTTGAGGGTTTGTTTTTAGTGCTTCTACAGCCACTAACAAAACTAAGAATGAGGTTTGTTATTGTCTTTTGTTTTCTAACACCTGAGCCACCAAGTGAGGCATCCATCCATCCACCCATCCATCCATCCATCCATCCATCCATCCATCCATCCATCCATCCATCCATCCATCCATCCACCCAGCATTCTAGCCATCCATTGTAGCAGCCAGCTAGCCAATCCAGCAGCCCGACAGCTAGCCATAACTCTCAACTGTCCAGATTTTCACAGACTGTCCAGATTTTTGTCTCATATTTTTGGCTTGTTCAGAAATTTTTTGTTTTCTTACAAATCAATGGCAAATCACTGAGGACTGAAGTCAGAAAATAATGCCTTTCAGCTTTCAGACTTCATACCCTTATAAAAATTCATGCTAATGCAAAGCCTGTCAAACCTTTCCATGTTTGTAACAGCTATATTAAAAAATGTCCCTATTTTTGGGCCTTTGTCTCGACATTATGTATGTCTCTGTCCAGATTGCTTGTTCTAAGAGGTTGAGAGATATACAGCTAGCCACTCCATCAGCCAGCCAGCCAGCTAGCCACTTCATCAGCCAACCAGCCACCTAGCTATCCACTCCATTAGTCAGCCTGCCAGCCAGCTAACCACTCCAGCAGACAGCCAGCCAGTGAGCTAGCCACTCCAGCAGCCAGCCAACCAGCTAGCCAATCCAGTAGGGAAGCCAGCCAGCCCAGCAAATACCATGATTTTAGTGGTAAGTAAATCAAATCGTATTTTATGGCTCTAGCTTTAAAAAAAATGGGAATATTGTGTTTTATTTCAAATTTTAACTATTTAATGTTAGAGGTAAATGGGTGCACTGTACAGTATTTAAACCTGTGTAGTGGTTATTTTGAGATTTGTAAGTTGCAGCTTTTAAATGTACAAAAAGTGTGTGTGTGTGTGTGTGTGTGTGTGTGTGTGTGTGTGTGTGTGTGTGTGTGTGTGTGTGTGTGTGTGTGTGTATAAACTGAATCTTTAGTTATTGTGGTTGTTTTGGGATGATTTGGAAGTGGTAGTTTTAAAGCTTAAAATGTATGTATAGAAGGTTTTTTTTATTTCTGTTGGATAAATTTAGTGTACTTGATATACTTCTAATGTTATTCTGGCTGTTTTGGGGTATTTTGCGTTTAGAGATGGAAATGTTTTGGGACAGTTTGCACTTTTTGTTGGAAACATATGTAATTAATTTTTTTAATGCTGTCTTCAAGAAGTTAAGATTCACTGCTTCAGGTATATTTTTATAGTGGTTATTTGGTGTTGGCTTGCAATAACTACTTTTAAAAGTAAAAACGTGAGTGTGTGTGTGTGTGTGTGTGTGTGTGTGTGTGTGTGTGTGTGTGTGTGTGTGTGTGTGTGTGTGTGTGTGTAACTTTTTATTTTTTTGAAGGGACATGTTCATAGGTAAATATAGTGCATAGCTTGGTTTTATAAGTGGAAATGTGCGTTTTTTATTTTAATGCTGTTTTTAATATGCTTAAAATGTACTGCTTTGCGTATAGTGTGAATATGGCAGTGCTAATGTTGGACCTCTTCTTTATTGCATCTTTGTGCTGGGTAAATTAGTGCTGTAGGTCTATTTCTATCAGAGTAATCATGATTAGTGTAATATGCAGAATTTAAGATTTTAGTTTGTTATTTATAAATAAATATAATTGTCTATTTAATATGTGTAGTGTTTTTTTCTGTAAAGTTTACCTACTGTTACTACTGAGTAATGTGTGGACTTTTGCAGTTGTGCTTCACTTTTACTGTTTAAAGTGCATAATTTAAATGGTTTGTGAGATGTCCGTATGTCATAATAACCTCACACTGTTGTTCCCATAACTGCATCTCCTTCACCACTCCTGTGATGATGTCATGGCAGAGGGTGTGGCCAGTGTCATATTAGCCACACCCTCATGTCCCACTTTGACCCGCTTAAAAGGTGGCAACCCTAGCAGCTATGCACAAATGTGAGGCTTAAATACAGGTGAAATTAAACACCTTTAAGGTAAACTTCCCATGGGAAAGCACACAATGAGCTTTTCTCCAGTAATCTTGAACTAAAAACTTAATTTGTTAAATCATGCATTAGTGTGTTTTGTTTTGTAGTGTTGAATCTGCTGGAAGGATATCCCCACCCCTACTTACTCACCCACATGCCTTTTACTGCTGAAGGTGAAGTTACATTAACACTTCAGCATATTGTACTCTTATCAGTGTAATAAATCCCTGGAAAGACATTGAAAAGCCCATAACTATAAAATCACATGCTGTGACTTGAGTCAAGTATTTAGATTTCAGACACTTAGTCTTTGTATCCATGAACATTCTACCGCACTGATTGTTTATGGTGGCAAACCATCTGGGGGGGGTTCTTCCCGCTCCATTCGCTTTGTTCACTCTGGTCCCCTGCACTTCCCCAATATCCCACCCACCCCCGGCAACTCTACTGTTATCCTAAGCAAACCACTCCCTCTCATTCCTATGATCCAATTAAGTACAACTCAACCTTGTCCATACCCGCATTTCATTCACACCTTACTTTCTTTTATTTAGCCAAACATATCTTCTCTTCCTTACATCCGTCACCTTGAATTCTCATCCCCTCTACTATAATTCTTTGCATCTTTCTTTACTTTACCATCACAATACAATCACCACCTCAAAATATCTTACATTAACTCTAGGCTTATCACCTTCTCTTCTGCTATACACACAAACTAACATTGCACCATAATTTTACTACTGACCAATCACATCTCCCCCACCCCTCCATATCACAAACTGCAAGGCAAAACACCTAACCACATTGGCAAAGCCCACTCTGAAGTCAAAACATTTCCAACCTTACCTTCAGCTGCACACATATCACATGATAACATAATCTCTATTTACACCTGATATTACATTCAAACACACAAATACCACTTTAACTATTTTTAAACCCACTATCACAGTTGACATGCTCCTCCTAACCTGCCTAGCCTCTTTACTCTTAATTCTCAACCTTGCTACAGCTATATCCTCACATATCCCCACACACCAATACACAACAACCTCCTCTAACCCTCTCCCCAATAAACAACACAGCTTCTCACAAATCTCCTCCTAGCTTTTTCACTATACCCTCCCATATTACTAAAGCCACAAATTGGCCTCCTCACCTCCTATGAAACCACACAACACCAGTATCATCACCTAGGAATAAAAAACACTTCCCATTGTACTCATTCCTCATTACCTATCTACTCAAATGTGGAGACATACATCCTAACCCTGGGCCACCCCCTAATCCTAACCACAAGAGTAACCCAAAAGATTTAAACATACTTACATTGAACCATAGAAGTATATGTAATAAAATAGCCCCACTGCATGCCTCGATTGATCATACTAGCCCTTACTGAAACATGGCTACATCCCAATATAAAAGACTTAGAAATAATACATCAAAGTTTTGCAATAACCAGAAGAGATAGATCTAAAAAGGGGGGAGGAATAGCACTTCTGTATCCCTCTACACTCAACATCACACCCTACACCTGTAATATACACATCTTTTCCAATGCTGAGGTACTAATCTCTTTTTTGAACCTCAACATATCAAAAAGAATTTGCATAATAGTAATATATATCACACCAGGTAACAATATACCAGTCTTGGAAAATATTTTAGACTGGATATCTCAAGCAATAAACCTTGAAACAATAATCTTAGGAGATGTAAATATAGACTGGCAAACCATAACTTCCAACTCCTCCACAAACAGTATACATCTGTATGGTTTTCCTCAGCTTATCAATACTCCAACAAGATACAGCAAAGATCTTACCTGACAATCCACCCTATACTGGATCCTAGTATCCCACCCTGCCAATTACCCCTCTGTCTAGCTCCCTTAGTGATCATCTGCTAGCTTATTCCCTTAGAACAAACTCCCAACATCTAAGAGTACACACTATAAAATCAGTTAGGAACTCAACTAATTTTTGTCAGCATAAATTCAACAATCTTCTACATGAAATAGACTGGACACCTCTTAAACAACTACCTGTCATTGATGCTGTACTGTACTTTAATAACACCTTCTTTCACATACTTAATACCCTAGCTCCCATTCATATGAAAAGAGTCAAAAAGAACTCAGCACCATGGCTATCTAAGGAATGTAAACACCTGATGAAGGAAAGGGACCTTGCCTGGTCAACCTGGAAACAAAAAAAAATGAACAAAATCATGTTAATTTCAAAAAGCTACGTAACAAAGTGACAAAACAAATCAACAGAGATAAGAAGTCATATTATTCCCAGCTTCAACTCCAGCATAAAAATCAATCCCAGTAAATTTTGGCAGTCCATATCTTCTCTAAGTAACCCTGGAAGAAATGGAGAGCACACCCTATCATCTGATACCCCTCCATCACAAATAGCTGAAAACTTTAACAAGCACTTCATAAAATCAATTTTGGGCCTACTAACTAACACCCCTAATGCTGGACCCCCCATCCTTCAACCTATTCAGACGCAAACTCCAGACCATCAACTACATCTGACCCTGTCATTATTAACTCCCCTACTCAACAAAACATCATACAAACCCCATTCTCATTTCAGCCCATACCACTGACACCATTAAGAAACTGCTACAAAAACTAAAACCCTGCTCTACCTCAGCTGACAATCTTCCACCACACTACCTCAAACTGGCTGCTAACTCAGTCACCTACCAAACCAGTATCCTTATAAATAGGTCTTTGTCTGACTCAGAAGTACCTACCATATGGAATCAATCTCACATCATCCCCATCCACAAAGGAGGCAACTCTTTTGATCCATCCAATTTTCGTCATATATCCATCTTGTCACCCAATTCCAAAATTCTTGAGAGAGGTATCCATCAGCAGGTAATGCAATATCTATTGCAAAACAACCTTTTAACCAAAACTGAACATGGCTTCCAACCTAGCTACAGCACAGCTACAGCCCTATTATCTTTTACAGACACCGTGAACAAGGCCAGAGATGCAGGATGCTATACAGCCTCAGTATTCCTTGATCTCTCCAAGGCCTTTGACACAGTGTCTCTCCCCTTACTTTTGAACACACTGTCTAATTTAGGTTTCTCACATAACACATTAAAATGGCTTCAGAGCTACCTCAAGGATTGTAAACAAGCAATGAAATGGTCCAATGAACTCTCACCCTTTCTCCACAACCCTACTGGAGTCTCTCAAGGCTCCATCCTAAGACCCCTACTCTTTAACATTTTCACAAACAACATTCACACTGCCTCTCACCCTGGGACCCTCATTCAATACGCTGATGATTCCACCATAATCTGTACTGTTCAATCATTTCCAGAGCTACTTTCAAAAACTCAGCAGTCTTTTACTCCAGTCGAATCCTGGCTAAGAAATGTTCAACTCTTTCTTAATCCAAAGAAGACAAAACTAGTACTCTTTCATCCCAAAACACCTCCACTGTCACTGATCATTTCAACATCCTTGTATCTGACAACACTGTCATTGAAACAGTGCAGGAAACCAAACTTCTAGGAGTTATAATTGACAATAAACTTTCATTTGACCCCCATATACAGCAAAATATAAAGAAGACTCATATAGAAACAAGCATTTCTTTACTGCAGCAACAAAAACTACCCTTGCAAAAATATTCTTATTTCCCTCTATTCTTTATGGTGCCCCTATCCTAACTAACTTACAAATTTCTACCCTAAGCAACATAGAACAGTGCTACAACAAAGTTGCAAAGTTTGCCACAAACTCTAAATATCACTCACGCCACTGTAAACCACTTCTAGAATTAAACTGGCTTGAACTCCCCAACCAACTTGCCTTTATTCTGCTATCCACCTTGCACAATCTTATTTTCAAGCCTACTGCCTACCCTGCACTAACTAATCTAGTCAAACCTTACACACCAAATCGATCCCTATGATCAGAAGACAAAAATATCTTAGCTATCTCAAAACCCACAAGAAAAGCAGGTCACTCTCTGTATTCATACTCTTGTCTCTATACTTTGGAATTCACTACCTTTAGCTACCAGGTCTATGCTTGGCCTAACCCATTTCAAAACCTCTTTAAAAAATCATCTAAAAAATGTATGGCTCTGCTCCTGCATAAAGCCTGCCTAATGCTCAGCTCTTCCTCTTCTTCCACACTAGCCTCATCATTCTCTTCTGTCACATTTCAATCTCTCACAGACTGCAAGATCCTAAGGCTTTTCTGACTCCTTCTCTGTTTCTACACCATGTCCTTAAGCTATTGCTCAGGCTTTATCACTTCTATTCTTTTTGACTCTCTCTCACTATCTGTCTGCATAACTAACTTTCTGGCTGCTATTTTCCTAACTGAAACTAACATTCTCTTTTTCATGTACTATAACAGTCAATGTCACACACTGCACTACCTATGTACTATTTTTTGGACACTAACTACATCATGTAATGTGAGAGTGACTATTATGGTCTGTAATGTTTTAACTCTATAGAATTGTCTAGATGTGCAGTATATATTGCAACATCTTGTAACTTAGTTTGTTCTTTCAGCTTATTTTGTATAGTATTTCTGATGTAATTTGTATTGTATTGGATTATACTGTATTTGTATTGTACTGTATATTTAGCTTTTCTCCCCGGGCCTCTGCTGAAAACGGATGGCAAATTTATTTAAATGCTGCACAGCTCCCAGGTTTAAATGACACAATTTCTATTTCAAGTATTTTAAAATTGAGGGCTTATAATAGATAGGAATGCATGGGTGTGTATATACATATATATTTCATATGTTTATATATTTTAAATGCAAATTCTAATTGATTAATTGTTAATTAATTATACATTGGATTTTGTATAAAAAGGAGTGGTTCACTTTGTCTTGTTGTCTGATTAAGGCTGGTATTACAGCCAAAAGTGCTTACCTGGATTTTTAATAAACCTGGACTGTGTTTTAGAGCTTCTGGCTTTTTGTTTATTTGTTCTGTAGACCCAGTCAGACTACCCTGGTAAACAAATGTCAAATAAATAAATAAATAAATAAATAAATCTCCAACTCAGATGATTCTCAGACTACACACGTCTGCCACAGGGGTGCAGGCAGGGCCCTCCTAATGTAGGATGGCTGGAATAGTGTTCAAATGCAGCAGTACAGTCTAGATTTAGCAGATCTGAATCTAGTCTATAAGATTATAAGACAAATATTTAAAATATGTCACTGTTTTTGGGCTTTGAATCTTCCCATCATATTTGGCTCTGTCCATATTTCATATCCTTCAGAAAATGTATGCTAACATTGATCTATTTATTCCATCAACTTTCTGAGATTATAAGAGCAATATTTAAAATCTGTCCCTATTTTTGTGCCTTTGTTCCCTATCAGGTTTGGCTTTTTCCAGATTTCATGTTGGGCCTTTGCCCCCCCCCCCCAACACAATCATAAAATGCATACTAACACAGATCCATTTATTCCAGCAACTTTCTATGTTTCTAAGCACAATGTTTAAAATCTTTACATATTTTTGGGTCTTTGTCCCCCTCCCCAACATTTTTTGTGTTGTTCAGATTTTATATCCTTCAGAAAATACATGCTAACACAGTCCCAGTTTCCAGCAACTTTCTAATTTTATAAGAACAATATTTAAAGTCTGTTCCTATTTTTGGACCTTTGTTCTCCACCTTACACACACACACACACACACACAATCAGAAAATGCATGCTAACACAGTTCCAGTTATTCCCACAACTTCATAAATTTATAAGAGCGATATTTAAAATCTGTTCATATTTTTGGGCCTTTGACCCCCTCATCATATTTGGCTTTGTTCAGATTTCATTCTCTTTAGAAAATGCATGCTAACACAAATCCAGTTATTCCAATAATTTTCTAAGTTTATAAGAGCAATATTTAAAATCTCTCCCTATTTTTGTGCCTTTGCCCCCCCCCCCCATCATGTTTGGCTTTTTCTAGATTTCATTTCCTTCAGAAAATGCATACTAACACAGATTCAATTATTTCAGCAACCTTCTATGTTTATAAGAGAAATATTTAAAAGCTTTCCCTACTTTTTGGCCTTTGACCCTCCACCTTCATATTTGGCCTTGTCCATATTTCATATCCTTCAGAAAATACATGCTAACACAGATCTTGTTATTCCAAATACCTTCGATGTACACAACAGAAATATTTAAAATGTATTGCTATTTTGGGGCTTTAGTTCCCCGAGATCCAATTATTCCAGCAACTTTCAGAGTTTATAAGAGCAATATTTAAAACTTGTCCCTATTTTTGGTTCCCTCCCCATCATGTTTGGCTTTGCCCAGATTTAATATCCTTCAGAAAATGTATGTTAACACAGTTCCACTTTTTCTAGCAACTTTCTAAGTTTATAAGAGCAATATTTAAAGTCTGTGCCTATTTTTGGCCTTTGCTCTCCCCCCATACACACACACACACACACACACACACACACACACACACACACACACACAAAGACACACTCGCACGCACTCGCAAGCACATGCACGCTCACGCACGCACACCCACAGACACACACACACACAAGCACACACAGACACACACACACACACACACACACACACACACACACACACACACACACACACACACACACACACACACACACAAAATCAGAAAATGCATGCTAACACAGATCCAGCTATTCCTGCAATTTCATAAGTTTATAAGAAGATTATTTAAAATCTGTTTCTATTGTTGGGCTTTTGTCCTCCCTTCATGTTTGTCTTTGTCCAGATTTTATATCCTTCAGAAAATGCATGATAACACAGATCCAATTATTCCAGTAAATTTGTAGGTTTTAAAATGACAAAAATGAATCCAACTGATAAAAAAACAAAAAAAGGTGTTTGACAAGGAAACTGGCCGTAAATACAGATCTGAAGAAGTTCACATAATGCTAAAAAAGTGGATGAAAGCACTCATCTTTAATAAAATCACTGTATTTGTGGCTAGTTTCCTTGTTAACCACCATTTTTTTGTTTTTAACTTTGTAAGTTTGTGAGGGAAATATTTAAAAAAGTCCTTATTTTTGGTCCTTTGTTCCTCTCCCCACACACACAAAATCAAAAAATGCATGCTAACACAGATCCAGTTATTCCACCAACTTTTTAAGGTTAAAAGAGTAATATTTAATATCTGTCCATATTTTTGGGCCTTTGTTTTCCCACAGTGACACACACACACACACACACACACACACACACACACACACACACACACACACACACACACACACAGTTTGTTACTTACTTACCTATTCTGTCTACTAGACTGTCATATCTAGACTTGTTATTTGATAATTAATCCATAGAGCTACAAATAAGAAGCCTCTCATGTGTTTGACCTAACATCCCTCCTCTGAATCCTCCTGTGGCTCCCAACCTGGTCTGTATTTATCAAATAAAAGTGATCCAGGGCAAGGTAGCAATTATACCACAGTGCACAGGCATGAACCCAACTGAATTTAAGGAGGCTACAGGCATATGGGGTGCACATATTGACAAACATGAAGTACATTCATAAAAGCAACAGAAGCATTTAGTGCAGCACAGACATTAATAATTTAAAATTTTACTAAAAACAGGGAACTCCACACTGGCCATGTCATTCACTCCACCAGCTCTAGGACTGAAAAAAAAAAAGAAAAATATCCTTCTTGTCACGGATGACTCACTAGTAGCTTAGCTCAATTTGGAGCTCCAAAAGGTAAAGAAAGGAAAGAGCTAATTGACTCCAGCTGTATTTATCTGGAAAGAAGTAGCTTGCCAAATACCCTTGCAGCCAATAATAATCAAGTAAAACTAAAAAAAAAAAAAAAAAAAAAGTGCTTTCTTGATCAGTTTGGTCAATGATGACCCCCACCCCCATGCTTACAAGCCAATCAGCTGTTAAGCATTTTAGGGTGGAAACCTGGGAGGGGAGGGCTTTTTTTCTGTCATTTTGCTATTTCTTGGCTAGCCAGTGTATGCTGTACTGTACATAGTGTATGCTTGCCAATGTCCCTGGCAGAAATTTATACAACTACTGAAAAGGATGTTTACATGTTTTAAACTAGATCCTCATGGCAAAAATGGAAAAAGCAGTGTGTGTGTGTGTGGGGTCTTTCTCCCATATAGTTTTATATTAGAGGATATTGTGGAAAGAATGCAATTTCTTAAGGCTTATCCCTCTGACCCAAGCCTAATGTTATCCTTGGCTCATATGACAAGTAGTTAGTTTATTTTGGGAAGTTTAGTCCTCTGCAATATACTATAGCAGTCTTAAGACATACTTGGGGATTATAAGTGACGTCAATAATGTTACTTTATAGCTTTTAATATTAGAAGGATGAAATTAACCCTTCCCTGTGTGGAGTGGAAAGATAATGTGGTGAACTTTACAGAACGAGTTGTGTTGTATATTATTTACAAAAAGGCATGACTATTGTTCAGAATACTTTTGCTAGCTAGATTACTATCATACAACAAAAAATATGACATATGGGTAGAATCTGATGGTCTTACAAGGAAATTGAAGGGATGGGGCAAAGGAGTGTTTCAGTTTATGATTTTATCACTGGTACTGCTATATGTGTTTCTATTACTCATTATGTTTTTTTTTTTTTATGATTCTTAAGACATTTGACAACATGTATGAATTGTGGAGAACACCATGATACTTTTTGAAGGTTTCTATTATCTGAAGAAAAAAGAATGAAATAAAAATATACAACATACACAAATCCAATGGAATTTTATAGGTGTGAATGAATGCAGATGAGATGGCTTGACTAGCAGTTAAATAATGCGTTGATTAATGTATACATTTCCAGGTAGCAACTACTTTAACATTTTCACAAGACAAGTTAATATGATTGCAATTCCAAACACTGAAAATCACAATAATGCATCCCTTCATCATTTTTCTTAAATTGGTTTGGCTAATGGTATGCTTAATACATTTGTGGCATTTGGGTTTATGTGGTAATATTTATTTGAGTTATATGTGTTTTATTATTATTTTGATCTGTATTTTACTCTGTGTATTGTATCTGCAATTGTACATCTTAGCTTAGTTTGAATGACTATATATTTTTTTATTTACTTTATTCACTTTCTTTGCAGTTGTTGATCTTATACATATGCATACATACAAATATTTCAAACACAGGCATTAATGCCCTTCTAGATTGCCAATATACCCAAACACTTGTTCCCATAATAAGTGTCCAGCCTGTTCTTAAAAATATCTAAACTAGTACTTGCTTTAATCTAATTTGGTAGTCTGTTCCATGCATCAGCTACTCTGTCAGAGAACCAGTTAATACACTTCTCATTCCTATAAAATCTTGTACATAGGTTGTCTGATGACTGTCTAGTACTTTTTGATAACCCCAAACATTTCCAGAGGTAGTTGTATCTAAATAGATAGACAGATTTTTACTTCAGCATGTGTTATTCAAACAATTTGTGGGTATCTACTGCAGGTTTGTGGACGACCTCTTTTTTGTTTGGCTAGGGGATGAAGAAACACTTCTTGAATTTGTTGAATATTTAAATACATCTACCCACTTTCTGAAATTCACCTTGAATTATTCAGAATATGAGATTACATATTTAGATGTAAATGTTTTTAAGCTTAGTAATGGACTACTTAATACTTCTGTCCACAGGAAACCCTGCTATAGGAATACGCTACTCCATTGGAACAGTATGCATCCCCGGTTCGTGTTTAATAATGTATTGAAAGGTCAGTTCATTAGGGCCTCAAGGCTTAATCCATCGGAACAAGGTTATATAAGTGAAAGAGAAGCCCTAAAGGTTAAATTTATGGAGAGGGGCTATAATGCAAAAAGGATAGATGAGGCATGTACTACAGTTGATGGCTTGAGAGCGACCAGGGCTAGACCATATTTTTCTGAACCTGTCAATTTTACTGTAGATGGTAATGCTCCCAATATGGTGAATGTGAGAGTTCCCATGTTCTTTACTCAAGAAGCAACAAAAATTAAAAACATAATAGCAAAACACTGGGACATTCTGTTGTCAGATAACGAGATTGGTAGGGTTGTGGGACCTAAACCAAATATGGTGTTTAAGAATAACCCTAACCTGAAGAGACTATTATGTAAACCTAAGTATAACTATCATAAGAGAAGGGTTAATCTGACCAACAGTAACACTTTACCATGTGGTAAATGTAACCAGTGTATTTTTATTAGTAAGGACACAACTTTTGAGCATCCATATACAAAGCGTGTTTTTTATTTTAACACATCCACCAACTGCAATAGTGACAATGTTGTTTATTTAGCCAGGTGCACAGCATGTACTGCATTCTATGTAGGAAAGACTAATCGGACCCTTAAAGAACGTATAAGGGAGCATGCCTATCATATTAGGATAGGCTCTGACTTTAATGCTCTGGCTAAACACCATAAAGAATTGGGCATGAATCACAATTTTAAGTTTAGTGTTGTGCAGAAGTTGGAGAGTAACCTCAGGGGTGGGGACTTAGTTAATCAGACCCTGGAATGTGAAACGCGATGGATTATTAGATGGAGGAATGATGTACCCCCTGGGCTCAATGATAAGGTTCATATTAAACCTTTCCTAAAGAGTAGGAGACTATTCAGACCAAAATAGTTGTATCTGAATATTTTTTGAATATATTTTTGAATATACAGTGTGCAGGCTATATGTCTATTCGTTGTGTCTTTTCACTTACATCTGGTATCTGGTCATATGGTATAGTAATGTATTAATTATAGGACTCTGTCTACAGTGAAGTTTTTTATATATACATATGCTTTTTAGATATATGTATTATTTTATTTATTTATTCATTTGTATATATGCATTTATGGTGATGTTCCTATGCATTTTCATGCAGTAATGTAGGTTTTAATGTCTTGTAGTGCTTTAAATATATGTTCAGACTGTTAACCCTGCAACCAATGAGGTGGGTTGGAGGACTATTTAAAGTTTAATGAATTAATTGTAACTTGTAAAAGTCTGATGAAGCCTTAGGGTGAAAGCGCTTACTGGTGTCGACTGAATAAAACTTGTTTTACCAGAATTAATTTTACTTGGATTATTTGGATGTTTATAATGTTTTTACTTGCTTCTGTGGATCTACATTGGAACTGGGGCCATTAGAAATCAGCGTGTTGTGTATGGTGTTTTATTTTATTATTTTTTCTGCTTACACGCTGATTTTGAGCTCTGTCGGCTCGCTGTACATTGCTATACTTTTATTATTTGCTTTAGTTTATATACAGCGGCCAAAGAGGATGGCAGATAACCCTAACACGAACGTGGAACTCCCTTATGTGCCTGTGACTGTCACGAAAACCGCCAGCAGGTTTGTCGAACGATTTCAAGTTTGTATGACGAGTACAAACAATTCACTGTTGGATTTTGCACCGGACGTAGGGTTGAATGACCGCGCCATGGATTATGCTGACAATATGAACCTTACACAGGATTTACAGAAACTGGAAACTGCTTTTACAAAATTGAAACGTTTGCAGGTCCAGAGACATTATTTTGAAGCCTGTCTTGCCAAGAAGATAGTACCACGTGGGCTATGGATACTTAAAATGCCCACGTCAGGTAACAGGTTTCCTGAGTTACTTTTTAAATGGCAACAGCTCAATATTGAGCTTAGTTTTAATTATATGAAACTCCTCATTGACTTTCACATGCCAGAGGAGGATGAACTAAGGACATTTGTGAATACAAGTTTTTATGCATTGAATAAGAAATATGCTGATTTTAATATTGATGCTAAATTAGAGAAATTATTAGATGATGTTCTATTAGTAGAGAAACGTTTAATTGACCAAAAGAAGAATAAAATTGATAGAGATGTAAGGGATTTTAGTAACAACCATGTGTTCACTTGGCCTAGGCAGCATGATGATGTTAATAGACATGAAAGTAATAGTTATTCACGTATAGTCCAGGGAGCCTCACAAGGTCTAGGACCTTTGAACCAGGGGGATGTTACATATAATAGAACATGCAGTAATGAAGATATAGGACTAGTACCTTCTGAAAATACTAAGATACTGGGAAGTGCAAATGTAAATGTTAATGTGAATGGAGTGGAGGGATCTAGTACTCCATTAGTAGAAGGGGGCAACCACAATAGCAGTAGTATTGAAGTATCACAGACTACTTCCAATAGTAAGGAATTACCTACACAATCTGGTTTAGTGGTTAGACCAAAAACCACTCCGATTAGCAATATTCAATGTAATAGTATGAACTCCTCAACTGATAGAAGTGTACATACCCCTTTCCCAATAGCACAAAATCACTTTATGGGGACAAAACGTTCTGCCAGCAGAGGCAGACACAAAAGGAAGGGCTCCGTAGAGGAACATCAGGGCCCTACCCTAAAGAAAATGTGGGAGAGAAACATTCATTAGTAGTAAATTTATCTAGTAAAAACCTATCAGAATATGAAATACAAGTTTTGGATATGGGACTTAATTTTATCCCCACTAAACATAATAATGTTGTGGATACCATTATAGATTCGAAAATGTTTATAAGGAATGTACAACTTAAAATAGACTTTGGAATGGGAAGTCAGGCTAATAATGCATCAAGTTTTCGTAGTAACAGCACATATGTTCCTCCCTTACACCCTGTTGTTGATGCTTTTGGGAGGGTATTAGAAAATGATATATATGCGTATTTTGAATCCAAGCAGAAAGAAAAGCACAGAAACAATCTAAACTTCCACCAAAGGAAAGCTTTAATGGACCTTAGGAATGATGAATCGGTTGTTTTCAGACCAGCGGATAAAGGAGGGCCCATAGTTTTAATGGATGTGGATGATTATAATGAGAGTATGTTCCATCTTTTGAATGATAGGAACTCTTATAAGAAGATAGATATGACAGTTGTTAAGGAAAAGGTATTCCAAACATATTATATGTTGGATGACCTTATTATGTCCGAGAGCATTACTCAGGAATTGTATGAATATTTAAAAGTATCTAACCCCACCATACCCATCATACAGGGCCTACCGAAGATTCATAAGTCCCTGGTTAAACCACCAATGAGACCTATTGTGGCGGGCCAGGGTTGGGTAACTGAATCTCTTTCCATCTACACTGAATCCTTCCTAAGACCTTTGGTTGATGAGAATATTAATGTGCTGCGTGATAGTAAACAATTTTTAATGGACTTGTATACTTATACAAGTCAATTGCAGGATGGAACACCATATCTATTAGTTACTTTGGATGTAGTCAGTCTGTTTACTGTCATTCCCAATGATGTGGGGATTGAGTTTGTACAGGACTACCTTAGAGAACATTCTGACTTCTCTATTGAGAAAGTGGATTTACTTACGCTGTTCCTGGAAACCATCTTGGTTACCAACATTTTTGTGTTTGGAGATGAGATTTTTATACAAAAGGATGGCGTAACTATGGGCACGTCCTGTGCCAAAAGCTACGCCAACCTTGTTATGGCATCCTGGGAGGATAGATTTTTACTTCAGCATGTGTTATTCAAACAATTTGTGGGTATCTACCGCAGGTTTGTGGACGACCTCTTTTTTGTTTGGCTAGGGGATGAAGAAACACTTCTTGAATTTGGTGAATGTTTAAATACATCTACCCACTTTCTGAAATTCACCTTGAATTATTCAGAATATGAGATTACATATTTAGATGTAAATGTTTTTAAGCTTAGTAATGGACTACTTAATACTTCTGTCCACAGGAAACCCTGCTATAGGAATACGCTACTCCATTGGAACAGTATGCATCCCCGGTTCGTGTTTAATAATGTATTGAAGGGTCAGTTCATCAGGGCCTCAAGGCTTAATCCATCAGAACAAGGTTATATAAGTGAAAGAGAAGCCCTAAAGGTTAAATTTATGGAGAGGGGCTATAATGCAAAAAGGATAGATGAGGCATGTACTACAGTTGATGGCTTGAGAGCGACCAGGGCTAGACCATATTTTTCTGAACCTGTCAATTTTACTGTAGATGGTAATGCTCCCAATATGGTGAATGTGAGAGTTCCCATGTTCTTTACTCAAGAAGCAACAAAAATTAAAAACATAATAGCAAAACACTGGGACATTCTGTTGTCAGATAACGAGATTGGTAGGGTTGTAGGACCTAAACCAAATATGGTGTTTAAGAATAACCCTAACCTGAAGAGACTATTATGTAAACCTAAGTATAACTATCATAAGAGAAGGGTTAATCTGACCAACAGTAACACTTTACCATGTGGTAAATGTAACCAGTGTATTTTTATTAGTAAGGACACAACTTTTGAGCATCCAAATACAAAGCGTGTTTTTTATTTTAACACATCCACCAACTGCAATAGTGACAATGTTGTTTATTTAGCCAGGTGCACAGCATGTACTGCATTCTATGTAGGAAAGACTAATTGGACCCTTAAAGAACGTATAAGGGAGCATGCCTATCATATTAGGATAGGCTCTGACTTTAATGCTCTGGCTAAACACCATAAAGAATTGGGCATGAATCACAATTTTAAGTTTAGTGTTGTGCAGAAGTTGGAGAGTAACCTCAGGGGTGGTGACTTAGTTAATCAGACCCTGGAATGTGAAACGCGATGGATTATTAGATGGAGGGCCGATGTACCCCCTGGGCTCAATGATAAGGTTCATATTAAACCTTTCCTAAAGAGTAGGAGACTATTCAGACCAAAATAGTTGTATCTGAATATTTTTTGAATATATTTTTGAATATACAGTGTGCAGGCTATATGTCTATTTGTTGTGTCTTTTCACTTACATCTGGTATCTGGTCATATGGTATAGTAATGTATTAATTATAGGACTCTGTCTACAGTGAAGTTTTTATATATACATATGCTTTTTAGATATATGTATTATTTTATTTATTTATTCATTTGTATATATGCATTTATGGTGATGTTCCTATGCATTTTCATGCAGTAATGTAGGTTTTAATGTCTTGTAGTGCTTTAAATATATGTTCAGACTGTTAACCCTGCAACCAATGAGGTGGGTTGGAGGACTATTTAAAGTTTAATGAATTAATTGTAACTTGTAAAAGTCTGATGAAGCCTTAGGGTGAAAGCGCTTACTGGTGTCGACTGAATAAAGCTTGTTTTACCAGAATTAATTTTACTTGGATTATTTGGACGTTTATAATGTTTTTACTTGCTTCTGTGGATCTACATTGGAACTGGGGCCATTAGAAATCAGCGTGTTGTGTATGGTGTTTCAATATTTAAAGTCTGTTCCTATTTTTGGACCTTTGTTCTCCACCTTACACACACACACACACACACACACACACACACACACACACACACAATCAGAAAATGCATGCTAACACAGTTCCAGTTATTCCCACAACTTCATAAAGTTTATAAGAGCGATATTTAAAATCTGTTCATATTTTTGGGCCTTTGACCCCCTCATCATATTTGGCTTTGTTCAGATTTCATTCTCTTTAGAAAATGCATGCTAACACAAATCCAGTTATTCCAATAATTTTCTAAGTTTATAAGAGCAATATTTAAAATTTCTCCCTATTTTTGTGCCTTTGCCCCCCCCCCCCCCATCATGTTTGGCTTTTTCTAGATTTCATTTCCTTCAGAAAATGCATACTAACACAGATTCAATTATTTCAGCAACCTTCTATGTTTATAAGAGAAATATTTAAAAGCTTTCCCTACTTTTTATCCTTTGACCCTCCACCTTCATATTTGGCCTTGTCCATGCTTCATATCCTTCAGAAAATACATGCTAACACAGATCTAGTTATTCCAAATACCTTTGATGTACACAACAGAAATATTTAAAATGTATTGCTATTTTGGGGCTTTAGTTCCCCGAGATCCAATTATTCCAGCAACTTTCAGAGTTTATAAGAGCAATATTTAAAACTTGTCCCTATTTTTGGTTCCCTCCCCATCATGTTTGGCTTTGCCCAGATTTAATATCCTTCAGAAAATGTATGTTAACACAGTTCCACTTTTTCTAGCAACTTTCTAAGTTTATAAGAGCAATATTTAAAGTCTGTGCCTATTTTTGGCCTTTGCTCTCCCCCCATATACACACACACACACACACACACACACACACATACACACACACACACACACACACACACACACACACACACACACACAAAGACACACTCGCACTTTTCAAGCACATGCACGCTCACGCACGCACGCACACCCACAGACACACACACACACAAGCACACACAGACACACACACACACACACACACACACACACACACACACACACACACACACACACACACACACACACACACACAAAATCAGAAAATGCATGCTAACACAGATCCAGCTATTCCTGCAATTTCATAAGTTTATAAGAAGATTATTTAAAATCTGTTTCTATTGTGGCTTTTGTCCTCCCTTCATGTTTGTCTTTGTCCAGATTTTATATCCTTCAGAAAATGCATGATAACACAGATCCAATTATTCCAGTAACTTTGTAGGTTTTAAAATGACAAAAATGAATCCAACTGATAAAAAAAAACAAAAAAAGGTGTTTGACAAGGAAACTGGCCGTAAATACAGATCTGAAGAAGTTCACATAATGCTAAAAAAGTGGATGAAAGCACTCATCTTTAATAAAATCACTGTATTTGTGGCTAGTTTCCTTGTCAACCACCATTTTTTTGTTTTTAACTTTGTAAGTTTGTGAGGGAAATATTTAAAAAAGTCCTTATTTTTGGTCCTTTGTTCCTCTCCCCCCACACACACAAAATCAAAAAATGCATGCTAACACAGATCCAGTTATTCCACCAACTTTTTAAGGTTATAAGAGTAATATTTAATATCTGTCCATATTTTTGGGCCTTTGTTTTCCCACAGTGACACACACACACACACACACACACACACACACACACACACACACACACACACACACACACACACAGTTTGTTACTTACTTACCTATTCTGTCTACTAGACTGTCATATCTAGACTTGTTATTTGATAATTAATCCATAGAGCTACAAATAAGAAGCCTCTCATGTGTTTGACCTAACATCCCTCCTCTGAATCTTCCTGTGGCTCCCAACCTGGTCTGTATTTATCAAATAAAAGTGATCCAGGGCAATGTAGCAATTATACCACAGTGCACAGGCATGAACCCAACTGAATTTAAGGAGGCTACAGGCATATGGGGTGCACATATTGACAAAAATGAAGTACATTCATAAAAGCAACAGAAGCATTTAGTGCAGCACAGGCATTAATAATTTAAAATTTTACTAAAAACAGGGAACTCCACACTGGCCATGTCATTCACTCCACCAGCTCTAGGACTGAAAAAAAAAAAGAAAAATATCCTTCTTGTCACGGATGACTCACTAGTAGCTTAGCTCAATTTGGAGCTCCAAAAGGTAAAGAAAGGAAAGAGCTAATTGACTCCAGCTGTATTTATCTGGAAAGAAGTAGCTTGCCAAATACCCTTGCAGCCAATAATAATCAAGTAAAACTAAAAAAAAAAAAAAAAAAAAAGTACTTTCTTGATCAGTTTGGTCAATGATGACCCCCACCCCCATGCTTGCAAGCCAATCAGCTGTTAAGCATTTTAGGGTGGAAACTTGGGAGGGGAGGACTTTTTTTCTGTCATTTTGCTATTTCTTGGCTAGCCAGTGTATGCTGTACTGTACATAGTGTATGCTTGCCAATGTCCCTGGCAGAAATTTATACAACTACTGAAAAGGATGTTTACATGTTTTAAACTAGATCCTCATGGCAAAAATGGAAAAAGCAGTGTGTGTGTGTGTGTGTGTGGGGGGGGTCTTTCTCCCATATAGTTTTATATTAGAGGATATTGTGGAAAGAATGCAATTTCTTAAGGCTTATCCCTCTGACCCAAGCCTAATGTTATCATTGGCTCATATGACAAGTAGTTAGTTTATTTTGGGAAGTTTAGTCCTCTGCAATATACTATAGCAGTCTTAAGACATACTTGGGGATTATAAGTGACGTCAATAATGTTACTTTATAGCTTTTAATATTAGAAGGATGAAATTAACCCTTCCCTGTGTGGAGTGGAAAGATAATGTGGTGAACTTTACAGAACGAGTTGTGTTGTATATTATTTACAAAAAGGCATGACTATTGTTCAGAATACTTTTGCTAGCTAGATTACTATCATACAACAAAAAATATGACATATGGGTAGAATCTGATGGTCTTACAAGGAAATTGAAGGGATGGGGCAAAGGAGTGTTTCAGTTTATGATTTTATCACTGGTACTGCTATATGTGTTTCTATTACTCATTATGTTTTTTTTTATGATTCTTAAGACTTTTGACAACATGTATGAATTGTGGAGAACACCATGATACTTTTTGAAGGTTTCTATTATCTGAAAAAAAAAGAATGAAATAAAAATATACAACATACACAAATCCAATGGAATTTTATAGGTGTGAATGAATGCAGATGAGATGGCTTGACTAGCAGTTAAATAATGCGTTGATTAATGTATACATTTCCAGGTAGCAACTACTTTAACATTTTCACAAGACAAGTTAATATGATTGCAATTCCAAACACTGAAAATCACAATAATGCATCCCTTCATCATTTGTCTTAAATTGGTTTGGCTAATGGTATGCTTAATACATTTGTGGCATTTGGGTTTATGTGGTAATATTTATTTGAGTTATATGTGTTTTATTATTATTTTGATCTGTATTTTACTCTGTGTATTGTATCTGCAATTGTACATCTTAGCTTAGTTTGAATGACTATATATTTTTTTATTTACTTTATTCACTTTCTTTGCAGTTGTTGATCTTATACATATGCAAACATACAAATATTTCAAACACAGGCATTAATGCCCTTCTAGATTGCCAATATACCCAAACACTTGTTCCCATAATAAGTGTCCAGCCTGTTCTTAAAAATATCTAAACTAGTACTTGCTTTAATCTAATTTGGTAGTCTGTTCCATGCATCAGCTACTCTGTCAGAGAACCAGTTAATACACTTCTCATTCCTATAAAATCTTGTACATAGGTTGTCTGATGACTGTCTAGTGCTTTTTGATAACCCCAAACATTTCCAGAGGTAGTTGTATCTAAATGCCCTGTATACCTGAATAAGATCACCTCTTAGATATCTATAACAGACACTGTACAAGTTCAGATATTTTAGTTTTTCATAATAGCTTAAAAGTTCACATCCATGCCATTGGTATACTTCCACTGTACTCTTTCCAATTTACTCATGCTTGTTCCATATTGTTATTCCATATTCAAGTTTGGATCTAATGTAACTAACAAACAATGACTTCATTATTTTTAATTTCCTAGACTTTATAATCTTTTTATACAACCTGTAGTTATATAACTATCATTAACCAACTGGTTGATATGATTAGAAAAACACATAGCCGAATCTACCGATATACCCAGGTCCTTAAATGAGTCTACAGTTTCAATTACTGGGTGCTGTATTAAATGTTCATCTTTCAGTTTATGTCTCCCAAATTTCATATGCTTAGTTTTTGATGTATTTATCGGTATATTATTCTCCTGTGCCCAAATGGTCAATTTAGTCAAGTTATTTTGCAGACATGCCTTATCAATAACACATGTAATCAGTTTACCCAATTTCAGGTCATCTGCTTATAGACTAGAACACCTCAAATGAAAAAGTTAGGTCTGAAAGATACAACCTAAACAAGTAAGGGCCTAGGACAGAGTCCCGTGGGACACCCTGACTGTAACAAAGGATTTCACCTGTCCAGTTGCTGTATGATACTTTCCATGTCCTACTTGTAAGCCATGCAGTTATCCATCTTATCAAGAGTACATCAATACCTAGTTGTACTAATTTATTGATCAGTGTTTTGTGTATAACCCTGTCAAATGCTGAAATTAAATCTATATAAATTGCATCACAGCACAATTTTTCATTCATTGCTGTTATTATATTGTTATAGAACATCATGTTTTTTACAGGTGGTAATAGATCTGCTTTCAGGTTTCAAGTCCCAACCTATCCAGTTCTGACAATAACTTGTCCAATATTACCTTCTCCATTATTTTTCCACAACATGAAAGTAGACTTAAGGGTCTATATGACTCTAGGTTAGTCCTACTCCCCTTTCCCTTAAAGACAGGTTTAGTAAGTGCATGTCTCCAATCTTTAGGAATCTCCCCATATTTATATGACCTAGTGAATAATAAATATAATGGTACTGTAAATTCTTGCTGAAGTCTTCTCAGGTCATTGTTACTGATTCTATTTCCTCCCCATGATTTGTTTGGATCCAGTCTGCACATTTTTTTCTCAATATAATCTAATTTGATTCCAGTATCTGGGGTTACCTGAATGTCACTCGGACAACTTATCATATCTTTTGTGGAGCCAAACTGTTTTGCATAAGATTTTGTAAATATATCTATAATCTGTTGTGTCTGAGAATACATTTTAGAATCTGCACACAGTTTATCAATTTGTGTGTCTTTACTTCTTCCACATCTTATGTATCTATAAAAAGGTTTCCTATTATGCTCAATATCTTTATATAAATTTTCTTCAAATTTTTCTTGATCTTGTCTCACACTATGCTTAATCTGTTTGTCCACCTTGTTTATTTCAGTTTTAAAGTTGTAGTTCAACCTCTCTTCCATTTCTTATATTTTTTGTCTCTCACCTTAATCAGATATCTTGTTCTTATGGAAATATATCCCCCTGATGTTGTATGCCTAGATCCTGATGTTAAACATTTTTTGATTTTTTGCACTCAATTTCTTTTTCAATGCTTTTCACATTCCATCTGCAGTTTTTCCACTGAACACCTCACTCTAGTTAGTTTTACATAGTGACTGTTTTGCTTCCATATAATCTGTAATTAACCTTATGTGTACTGGCTTAGATTTCAGTTTGACAGAATTATCTAGCAACAAAATAACATTTATAACCCCATGATCACTGCACATCAAAGGTGGTAAAACCTGACTTGAAGTTACAGTAATTTATTTGGGAACATAAACAATGCCTAGTATATTCTGTCTCCTGGTATGTTTTTTAACAATCTGAAGCAATTGTTGTTCCTGAATATATGCTGTGAATAATTTCCTTAATAATGTTGTTGAATCAATGTTATCATAAAAATTTAAGTCCGCAGTTAATATTATTCTTCTCTCCTGTGTTTCATACAAGAAATGCATGAATTCCTCTAGGAAATCTGCACTTGACTTTGGTGGTCTATACACTCCAACAATTGTTATATGTTCCAGGGTTGTCTTTATTGTCTCAGTTGCACAGTCTATAGTATTGGTGTTATCATTGAACATGTAATAATCACAGGTGTCATAGCTATCTTTAATCCCTATCATAACACCCCCACTTGATTTTTTGTTAGAATGTCTGTTGCAGTAAAAACATTTATACCGTGACAGAACTGATTTCCAGTCATTGTTCTTTAACTATGTTTCACAAACAGTAACAACATCAGTCTTGTGGGAACGTAGCAAAGTGTCCAATAAAAAAACTTTATTATTAATGCTCCTAGCATTAACAACCATCAGAGATGCATCAAAGTTTGCTGTCAGTGAACTGTTAAATTTTTGTCTTGGCAGAAATCCTGCCCAGTATTTGTCAAATACTGCAAAATATCTGCTGCAAAAATTCTCTTCCCTGATTTTGACAAATGCACACCATCCTGTCTGAACACGTGTGCCAAAAAACTAGGCTTGGATGCCCTACACATTTCCATTTTTTAAAACAGGACATTTTTTCCATGTAGGTATTTACCCAAAACATCTTTCCATTCACAGTGATCTGATTATCCTTTCTATAGGTGATTTGTGAAAAATAAGTCCTAACACTAGTACGAGCAATACTACCTAAGAGGGCTGTCAGCTCCCTACTAACAGTCAGAGAATCCTTGCAGGTGACATAATTTGTACCGACATGAATAAAAACAGATCCATACTGCCTTACATTAAGGCATTCCAAGGCTTGTCTCACATCTTCTATTTTTGCTCCTGGCAAGTATAATACTATTCAATGTTTATTATCAACCCTAAAAAATATAAGTATCAGTTCCTCTAATAACTGAATCTTCAATTACAAGAATATCTTTGCTGGCCACTCTGAAGAATCTTCAGCTTCTAATACAATAATATCTGCTCTATCAATTGTTACGAAGAATAGGTCTTTATCACTATTAGTCTTATTAGTCCCACTGTTTTCATTGTGTATTAAATTCTCATCTAGTGGGTATTATAAATCCACAGCTTGAGCCATGTGGTCAACATCTGTCTTTCTCTTCTTTTTTCTTACAATAATGTTCTTTAGTCCTTCCACATTCAATTTTGATTTCTTCCTTTACACCTGCCCCTTGCCTATTTTTTCTACCTTCTCCATTGGAAGATTGATGCCTTTTCTGTAGACTGAAGGTTCTCTGATATAAAAATATCATCATTCCCTGTAACCCGTTTGTTACATAACAAAGCAGTGTCCTTTTTACCACATATTCTCTTTCCTTTACAGTCATTAATCAAGTTATTTTTCTTCCTTATTTGCTATGAACTTCTTTCTTTCTTTTTTTTGTTTCCTTTAACACAAACTGGATCCTCAGATTGCTGAATACTTGCATCCAGGATTCCAAAGTTGTCAGGGGGGTTGTCCTGTTTCATAGGGGTTGAATGATCTTTGCAGAAAATAAATGCATCATTTCCTAAAAGTGCTCTATTTGTTCTATGCCTAACATTATTTAGTTCATCAGTCCAGTCATTAATATATCAAACAACAGTTCTCCAAGCCATACCAATTGCACGAGTGCAATCATCATCACTAAGTCTAGATTTGCTTCAAACAATGGTAAGCAAATCATCCAACTTTTTACACGAGGAACACAGATCACCAGTGTTATCAGCTGTTACCTTTAAATATGCATAGCATTTATTACACTTTACAAGATATCTGTGCATTAGCAAATCAGTAATTGCATACTCATTTAAGGAATCCATTTTCGGCTTTATATGAATAAAATATTGCAAAAGAATAATCAAAATCAGTATCCACAGAATGCAAAGAGAACTTAAATCAACTTATATGACATAAACCACATCAACAATATACAATTGAATAATAAAGTGCAGTACAGTTGTTCTGATCATACAAGTTCTATAAGCCAGACAATAGTTGTGATTCCATTATGTCACACTTGAAGGCGCACAGTAGCTTCTGCTCACTATCACTTACACTCACACTTCTTTTTAACAGTAAAGCTAAATAAATCACAAACCAAGACAGGATTGTTTAGATATGCTCAGGATTTTCCTCTCTGCAGTCTCTGTAAATTTATAGCTGACTAGGCCCCTTGAGGTGGCTAGAGTTTGCCTGTCTAAAACATATGCCTTTGTAACAACCAACAGTGAAATTAAAGGTAAAACAACTAAATATGAACCAAAGTAAGTCTTGTTAACAAGCAATCCCTTCCTACCTACAGACAGTGAAAAACAGTGGTAACAAACACAATATGAATTCAAATAAAAACTTCCCTTACCAGTCAACTCCCCAGTAAATCACAAACCAAGATAGGATTGTTTAGATATGCCTTATGTCTGTGTAAGCTTAAATTCTTTCTTTCTTTTTTTATTTTATTTTGCATTTCTAGATTAATTTTACTGTTCCCACTCAACTAATGTACTTACATTCAAATGTGTAATGCTTTTATTACTGCAGAATGTATTTAATTTGTGTCACAGTCTTAATATATATTTATTTTATTTTTATATTTTGATATAGATTTGGTAATATGTTTATGTCATGGTGTATGATTTTAGTATTTGGAAACAATTTCTCTTGATTTAATGTTTGAAGGTGTTTCTGAGGTTGATAGTTTTATTACTACTATATAACTCTAGAGGGTGGTGACAGTTTTTCCATGAGGAATCTCTGTGGATGGCTCAGTAAAATCTTACTATAATTTGCCTTCCTGGAAAAAATCTTGGTTTTAGAGGGTTTTATGCAGTAATACCAACCTAGTTATTGGTACAGTTTGTCCAGCCATGTTTGGATTACTACTTTAACTCATTTGTTGTCAAAAATTATTTAAACTGGGTCCCTTAATTCCATGAACTGAGACGTGTCCTTTCAGAGCATGTCAGTATCTGGCATCTTGAAAAAAAGGCTTTAATTCTTTATTGCCAACTTGATGGACATAACTAGTATAGTTCCCTTACATAACTGTTTTTACCCCACAATATTTGATTTAAAGCAGACTGTGGATGTGCAACATGAAAGAGTAGGTAATACTGGAGTTTGTAATTTATTTCTATTTTATTTTATTAAACATTTGCTAATCAGGACAGAGCACTGATCACACATGACTAAGTTCAGTCTCAGCCTGTGAAAAGTATAATAACTAGATTGAAATGCACAACATGAGTTATAGATTGAAATCCACAACACGAGTTATCAGTTAAATATGGCAGATCATAATATGAATCGTAGATCATTTTAATAAAGGACAGTGCAATTATTTACAGTTCTATCAAAGTCCTGTTTTAAGGGAGAGAGTGATATGGTCCTTAAGTAATTTAGTGGAGGAATGAGTAAAGAAAAGCTCAAAAAAGTCTGCGATTAGCAGTGGAAAACAGGAAAAAAGAAAAGTAAAGCTTTTTATTAATAACTGAGAGATAGGAGGAGGAGATCAATGTGATTGGAGAAGTGGCATTGGCATCTAACATGTATATGGAAATGGGCTTTTAGCTGCGACCAGAATATAAGATAAGAGAAAGTGTTTTTGGAGTAGGAGGGGAAAGTTTCCTGTAATTTGGGGGTAAGTAAGGAAAAGTAGTCATCTATGCATTAGATGGTTATAATGTCTATACAGTTTGACATTGATTTTTATTGAGTTGTGATTGTTTATTAGTTTTGCAGCTTGGAGGGAGACAGTTTTGTTGTTTGGAAACTTCAAAACTTGTGATCCTAGAAAAAAGTCTATTCTTTGTTTCACCTGAAGCAGGTTATCACTTTTAATTGTTTTGCAGTAGTATTCCTGCTTTGGGATGAGAGTAATGAATCTGCATATTTTATTGGTAGTTTTAGATCACAGGAGAATGAAGTGTAATCAATTTTTGTTATAGCAAAATCTGTCTTTACAAAATATATTTGAAGACCAGAAAAACTTTTTTTAAGCAATTTAATTATGTAGATTGTACCAGAAGGACATGAAATGAAACGTGTTTTTTTCTTAACTTCCTGGATGTCCTTAATGTTAAACCTTCCTCAGAAATGTTCTTGATACTGTACAGGTCTAACTTTTCTCTGACTGTTAATCTCACACAGCCTTTTGAAAGACTAAGGATGACTTGATGAAATTCTTATATACATCATTTAGGATTCAGATTTTCCCCAAATATCCATTTTGCCTGGATATGGTAGCAGATCCTCTCCATATTTTTGGAGTTATTCAAAATGTTATTAAATATATGATTCTATATGCAGACTGGAACTGATTTGATTGTATATTGAATTTACCAGTGTGCTATGTAGATTTGTAAGATAATATTCTTATACACATAGTTTAAGCTTAGGTTAAATTTCACATTGCAATACACTAGATTGACTTATCAATAACCCCTTTTATAAACTGGATTCATTTTATTATGAATGTATTGTATTCATTTTAACATTCAGCAAGATGTAAAAGAGTGTCCTCTCAAACAGTATACTCCTTGGCCACTCCAAGATCCTCACTCCAGCCTATCATTAATGCCTTCTTTATTGCTACTAGTTCCCTCTGGGAATTTATCCCACTTTGCATCAGAGAAAATTCTACATTATCTGACTTTGTGGAGGAACTCATTATCCTTTTTCATCTGCAAGCTAAATGCACATGCCCTCATAAATGAAACACACCCTAGCTCAGCCAGTCCCACCAATCATGCTACCTCCTTATTCTCTCTGTTGCATACATGCTTATACAATGAAACTTAATTGCCCTTCTTCTCCTGTTTCCAAGCATATCCTACTTAAAATTAATCTAATTGCTTTGTATTTCTATCACTGCTTGAACACATTGCCTCTATTTTCTACTGTATTTTCACTATAAATATGTACTGTAAATACTTTGTTTAATTTAAGTACAGTTTCCTGTTCTGTAACTTTACTGCTCTGTTATCACTTGTTACTGTAATCCGCCCAGGCCGTGCCTGCACATAGTCCTTCTTGGTCAGTGCACTATCCCAGTAAACAAATTTAAATAAAAAATAAATTTGTGTAGAAACATATTCAAGATCTTTATACTGAAGTGATATTGTCACTAGTGTTGGAGATGCATTCACTGACACTTCCAGTATTATCTTATTGATATTAACTTTTCAAGCTCAAGCATTTTTGCTAAGAATCCTTAGTTTAACAGTTGTAACCATTGTGTGAAATTGCAAAGCAATTTGGCTTGTTGTGACAGATTCAAATGTGGTGCCTGTAAACAATGTAATGCTATAATTAATGATTGTAAGTTATATATTCCATCTAGGAAATTTCTTTTTAAATCTAGTTGTTATTCCAACTGTTCAACAAAAGGGGTAGTCTATTTAGGGGTCTGCACAGTATGTACAAGTTTCTATGTTGGAAAGACAGAGAGACCCATTAGGAGGTGTATTTATGAACATTTATACGACATCTCTAAACAAAAAGAAACAAACGCCTTTTTCAAGCACACAGATTCCTGTCCTAATATGAGCCTTAAATTTATGGTGTTAGAACAAGTTTTGCCTGAGGCTAGAGGTGGTGACTGGGAGACTACACTTGAGTACCAGGAACTTTTGTGGCAATTGAGACTGGATGCAGGTAAACCACCAGGGCTCAATGATAGTATAAACATCAGTAGTGTCCTGAAGCTAAGGACTGCCTGACTATAGCCTTTAAGTCATCCTGGTTTACTATAGATTCGTTTAATGGTATTTTACATGATGAGACCAATGTAGACCTTCGTGCAAAATATTATTACATGCACTAGTTATTAAATACATTTGAATTCATCTACATATATATTTATTTACATTTGTTTACATACGTATATATTTTTTGTTTAAGCTTTGGTACAAGCCACTATTTAATATTTTATTCTTAATATTTATTTTTAAACATTCATTATTTTTAGTAACAACTTAAACTACAATAGTAATTGTGTAATGTTTAGTTTTTGAACAACATGAGATTGTTTAAGTTGGTTGATGAACTTTTCACCAAATTCAATTGTGGTTGAACCACGTTTTTTAATCGATGAAGTGTTTTACAAGTTGTGATTCACACATATTTATGTATTTATTCAATGGTTTTCAGGCTTCACATTTATTGCATTTTATTCTTTATGTTAGATGGGAATCAGTATTCTAATTTCATGTTTTGGTGTTTAACTCATGAATATCCCTTTAACATCTTAATGAATTAATGACTTAATTAATTAATTATGCATATTATGTGACCCAGGTTTGGTATATAACACTTGAATATTTTGCATTTTCATTGAACTTGAAAAAGCTCGGTATTGTACCGAGCGAAAGCGCTTGTTTTTAAGTGTGGTGGCTTTCCAATAAAGGATTTATTTACTGCTCTGGTTGGCGTTTCGTCCTTGGGTCATAAAGTGCTCTTTGTTGTGACAGATACTGCGACAATATATAAGTAAACTAACTTCCTTTTGACCTTCGTAAACTACAACTCATGCTGTGTGCTGATGGCATGGTTACCTATTGGTCTAGCTCAAATCTCCTTGATATACAGCAGCAACTGCAGACATAACTCTAACAACTAAACAACCGGCTCACTTCAAATAAACTTATAATTTACTCAAAAAATGATTTTTGGCACAATTTCCAAGATGGCTGCACATTGAGTAACAGCTTAACTCTAGCTCTCCCAGTGTGAAAAAAAACCCAGAAATTCAACAGAGAAGGCCAGTAGATTTTTGTGTTTATGGGTAAATTTCAGTAATTGGCTAGTAAGTATACTGCCTGGATGCCAGGAAAAAAAAATACAGAGAACCTTGAAAAAAATCTGCTACAAAAAGGGAGAAAGAAACACTGACTGGGGAAAGTTCTGCAGCTGTTCAGCAAAAAACAATGTGACCTCCATACATGACCTCCAGTAATCCACAGGAAGGTATAAGACAAGTACACACAGACCTGGTTAAAATAAATGAAACACTGATGGAGTATATCAATGCAAACAGCAAAAGCGGGAAAAAATTGGAAGGAGTTTTAAACAGATATTCAGATGAGGTGATAAAGCTGCAAAAAACAGAGGTTGAAATGAAGAAAAAAATGTCTGAATATGAGACTGATCAGGAAGAGATGTTTCAAGAAATAATAGAATTAGAAGACAGAGCATGTAAGGAAAATCTTAAGTTTTCAGCTATACCAGAGAAGCTGGAAGGAACAGACTGCATTAATTTTATGAAAGCACAAATAAGCAACTGAACTGGTATTCCACAGCAGGAGTTGTTAATTAAAACAATAAGAGCCAAAAGGAAACAAACCAATAAAGAAAAACAAATTCACGGAAGGACTGAAACGTTTAATGAAATACAAAATAAAATATCTTAAAGTATAAATCCAGTAAGCGCTTTCGTTTGGTTCCTGCCAAACTTTTTCCAACTGATATATAACATCACTTCCTGTATGTTTAAATAGACAATGCACTGTTAATAATTGATAAATTAAACAATTAATGCATTTAAAAATACAATTACTTTAAAATAACAGCACCCATATGAAACGTAAATAAAATACCCGGTCAGCACAAAAACAGCTTAAAGGAAATATTTAGTGTATCAAAGTAACTAAGTAACTAAAAAAACTAAGCCCAAAACTAAGAGAACCATCATGAAAGAATGAAGCCTATAAAAACACTGAGTAGTGTACAATCTTTTTCACGAGCAAATTTTAAAAGTAATCAAACTTGTGTATGAATAATATCAGGAATTTAAACATTATATTAATATTTCCAAAACCAAAAGTAAATAATAATAAATCCATTCAAAAAATCCATTCAAAAGAATTCATTTCAAAAAAATACATTTATGAACGGACGGGGAATGCATGTGTACATATAGGATAGTAAAAAGAAAGAAGAAAGAATGTCATACATACGATGGATGTACATGTATATATATATATATATATATATATATATATATATATATATATATATATAAAAGAGAACTACACAAATTTAAAATACATATTTAAAATGTGTATCATATAGAAAACTATGTTAAATATAATAGATCTAATATATATGTTTGATAATGTATGATTGTCAATATAGATATAAATGAAGATATAAATAAAAATATAAATATGAAATATAAATGTAAATATAAATATCGATATCAATATAAAAATATAAATACAAAATAAATACAAGAATGTGTAAAAATGTGTAAAATATATAAATATATATGTACACACATATATATATATATATATATATATATATATATATATATATACACACACACACACAAAAATATATATATATAAATACATAAATACATAAAAAAATACATAAAAAAACACATTAATACATGATGTAAATATTTAAATTTATCAGAAATATCGAAAATATATATGTATGTTTGTTATTAAATATTAAATATGTCTCATAACCATTTTTTATGTATAAAAATGTATATGAATGTATATAAATGTAAAAATTATATAAAATTAATAATTTTGAAATTTGTTCAAGTAGATAATAATGGGGAGTATGTGAAGTGAAAATAATCATCTATCTAATGATTTTAATTTTAAAACACTACTTATAGAGATGCTATTATTCATCCCTGGCCAATTATTGGCGTTAAGTCTCAATTGCCATTCTAATTCAAGTTTTTCCAAAAATGGTTGCCCTGCCCCTCCTCGAACATCCATTTTTATAACATCTAAAACAACAAATTTAAAAGAATGTGAGGGGAATCCATTAATATGTTTTGCCAGAGCATTCAATTCATTACCATCACATATGTTTTTTATGTATTTATGTATTTATATATATATATATTTTTTGTGTATATATATATATATATATATATATGTGTTTGTTGTTAATGTTAATGTTGTTTTTCTCATTCTTGCATGAGGGAATGACTAGATTAAGGACATTAGATTCATTTAGTAACAAGTTTTAAGAGAAAGCAAGTAAATGAAAACATAATATTGAATATCATGAGGCTTTTTTTCTAGCAAATTAATGTACACTTAGTAGCAATTCTGTATCTGACTCTCATGTCTCCATGAAAACAATCTGATAAAGAGAAATTGACTGTCTGGTTCTCATGTCTGCATGGAGACAATCTGATCATAGGATCATAGGATCATAGGAGGTTACTAGGTTAATGGCTCCAGGGCCCTTACAAGCCTAGCCAAGTTCAACCCATGTTCCTAAGGGTGTCTGGTTCAAGCAGACACTAAAATCAGCACCTATTGCCCCTGTCCAAGAGGGATGCAGGTGAAACCCCCATGGTGAATTTCTGGTTACCCATCCAGTCATCCAAATTACGCTTAAATAGGCCAATGAGGGACTTTGTTTAACATGAACAGGAAGCATGTTGCAAAGATGGGGCAACCTCTGTGAGACAAATATGTCTCTGCAGCAAGTTCTGTTGATGTCACATACCAGGTTAAAGTCCTTTGAGTGAGTGACCCATGTACCATTTGACTTGCAAATGTACAGCATATCCATTAAAGCTGGGTCAGAGATTACTCCATATGCAAGATAGAGGTCACTTCTGAGCAGTCTGTATGACACAGAGTAAAGCAATAATGAATTCAGTCAGTCTGCATAAGTCAGATCTTGAAAACCCTGAATATTCTTTGTAAGGAACCTTTGTGGTGTCTCCAATTACTTCAGGTGTTTGGAAAGGAACATACCAAAGGGAGTGTTGCACTCTGTTATTAGCCTGATGAGGGAAGAGTACAGGGGGGTTATAACCTCTTTTTTCTGTAGGAAATGCCCTTACTTTTGAGATGAGCAATACAAAATGCTCTTCTTACCACTGTGTGCCCAGATCTCTCACCACTCATTGTGTGCTTAGGGTATTGCTATTGATGTGGTAGTTTGCAGAAACATAACCCTTGCCGAAGGGGATGATAATGCATTTTTTTGCATTAAGTTTAAGACCTTGACTTTGGCACCAGTCATTAGTCTGTGTAAAACTTTCTTGTAGGATGTTGACATCATTAGGGGTTTCTATAATCACTCCCAGTTTGCAGTCATCGGCAAACACTGTCAGCCACAGTCCTTTAGTTTTAGCCTGTACTTTGGAGAATCAGTTTCTGAACAGTAGGGCTCTCAGAACCACTCCCTGTGGAACACCACTGGTTATGGGTCTGCTGGAGGAGGTGGAGTCCCCTATTTTGACTGTATGAGTTCTCTCAGTGAGCCAGTTTGCAACCCACCTGACAATATATGGGTTGATAGCCAGCTGGGTGACTTTATCAATGATGCCTGAGTGGGGGAATGTGTTAAAGGCCTTTACTAAGTCTAGATAGGTAGTATCCACATATCTGCCCTCATCCAGGTCTTTAGCTAATGTCTTGAAGAAGTCCACCAAGTTTAACAGGCATGATCTCCCCTTGTCAAAGCCAAACTGGGTGGGCGTGAGTGTTTGGAGATTTCCTGTATCTTTGTTAATAAGGTCCATGATGATTCATTCCATGGCCTTGCAGATAAGGCTGGTCAGGCTAATAGGTCTATAGTTCACTGTGGTCCATGGATGCACCCCTGTTGAGCAAAGGGATGATGGTAGCTGTTTTCCATTCCACTGGGACAAAGCCAATGCTTAGGCTGTGATTGAAAAGTGCGCCCAGTGATGATGCTAATTCCTATTTTAACCCATGTACAACTCAGCCTGGGTTATTGTCTGGTCCTATAGAGGATGCGTTTTTGGCCTTGGAAAGGGTATTTAAGACATGCTCCTTGGAGATACCAGGTGGGAGACAGGTGTAAGGAATGCTTTGGGGAATATGTGGTGGGGACAAGAGAGTGAATTTTTCACTGAACCTGTCAGCCAGCAGGTTTGCTATATCCACAAGTTCTGTAATACCATTAGCTACATGTCCAGTGCAAATCTCAGCCTTACCTTTGAGGTTATGGATGTAACTAAATAACTCGTTGTGGTTATCTTTAGTTAGGGTATTTAATTTGGATTCATAGATAGCTTTGGAGTTTTATTTGCTTGTTTAAGTTAAGGAGGGAGTGTTTCCAGTTTTGAGACTGTTCCTTCCTACTCTTAGACAGCAATTTCTTTCACCTATTGTATAGCCTATTAATGGCAGTTGTCCTCCAAGCAGGTTTGTTTTTCTTTGAAGATCTATCAGGCATGGTAGAGTCAATACAATTGTACATGTGCTTGTATAAAGCATTGGTGTATAACTCAGCATAGGTGTTTGTTCCATCAGTGGAGAGAGGGGCTATGAAGCTATTTATGCTGCCACATAAGAGGTCATAATTGGCTTTGGAAAAGTTTTTTAGTTTAGTTGTTGCTAAGGGCGGGGGGTTTGTGTTATAGTTACTTCTAGTGAGACTGATTTATGATCAGATCTCACTGAGGATGGCCACACACTGGGGTGGTGCAGTGGTCCCCCATTTTGGTGACCACCAGATCAGGATGCTTGCGCCCCTTGTGGGTGTGTCAACCAGCTGGTCCAGGACATTGATGTTAAAGAAATCCAGGAACCTTTGGGCAAGTGAGTTAGAACATGTATACTTTAGTCAGTCAATGGATGTGTAATTAAAGTAATCCAAAACCAGGGTGTTTGATTGTATCTTGATTGACTCAAGTAGATCCAAGTAGGCTGAATGGATGTCATGATTCATGGAGAGGGTCCTATAGCTGGCAATGATCTGAAGAGGGATCTTACCTGCAGTCGATTTTACTGGAATAATTCAAGGGAATTGTCCTGTTTAACCAGTCTAGAGGTGTATTTATCTTTAATGAATGAGAAATTGGCTGTCTGGTTATCATGTTTCAATGGAGGCAATCTATTAAAGAGAAATTGGTTGCAGTCTGGTGGAGAGTGATTGGCTGGGGAAAAAAAAGAAAAGATAAGCTGGCTAGGAAATAATGTTCTCTGAAGGCTTTCAGGAGTTTTTCCAGCTGGGATAGCTATAAAGATAAGACAACAACAGTTACCAGTTAGTACATGCACAGGGTGCACCATATGTCTTAGCTTGGATAACCTTTATTTTAGATTAACTCAAGTTTGTGAGTGTGGCTGTCAGTTTGGGACATTTGTTCCTATTAGGAGGGTAAAACATCAATATCTGAAGATGTATATAGTTTTTAATATTAGTATTAAAGCAATGGATTTTAGAGGGGGTATTGGGGGTTTGTTTATTTATTCTTTTTTGTTTGAAGGCTTTCAATAAAACAAAAGGTTTTGTAAGATGTGACATTGACTCAAATGGATATGACAAGAAACAGCTATGTGAAAGTTCAACCTGCCAAACAGTGTATACATGTAACACAACAGCTTGAACTAGACATTTAATAAAAAAGGTGTTATACATAAAATGTAGGAATAATAGCATTTTAATATAATGATGCATTCTGTAATATCTTTAAATGCCAATGGTCTCACAGATAAATACAAAAAAAAGAATAGTGAACTATATTAAAAATGTACAGTACAAATAACTATATTACAGGATACACACTTGGAAAGAACTGAACATGTGATTTTGATAAAGAAAGGTGTTTAGGATGGTTATTCAGTGGAATATCTGGGACAAAGGAAAAGAGGGGTACTTATATTAATTGCAAGAGGAGCTCCAATAGTGATAGAGGAGGATAAAAAAGATAAAAATGTCAGATTTATAGTGCTAATGGGTTACTGGCAAGGGAGGAGGATTACACTGGCATGTATTTATATTCTACCTGAAACCGCTATAGTAGAGCTTAAGAAAATTCTGGGAGAAATAATCAGTTTTCAGCAAGGAATATTACTCAAAGGTGGGGACTGGAATTTCATTTGCAGTAGTGCAGATGTGTCTGGGAGGCCCAGACAGGAAAGTATAACAAATGAGGGTAGATTTTTGAGGAAATTTATGAAAGCATTTGGCATGGAAGATGTGAATTCAGAAATAGGAGTTTGGAATGAGTTTGCACATTATTCCCTGAGATATAAAAACTGGACTAGGCTAGATAGAATTTACATTTCAAAGGAACATGTGTATTTAATTGAATTCTTGATACACACCCAATAGTTATTTTGGATCAAGAACCAATAATTACTAAAATAAAAACACACAGCATTGAAATAAAAATGAGAAACTGGCACTTTCCAGCTATCTGTTGAATAAGAGGAATTTAAGGAATGGGTAGTGGAGATTATTCAGGAGCTATTTGGGAGATATAAATTACTTCTAAAAATTTAGCTAGGGAGTGGGATAAAATTAAGGTGAAGTTTAAAAATAGAGTAGAAATAAAAGAAAGTTAACTATGGTTAAGAAATAACAAGAATGATTTAAAGGGACTGACAAATGTTAAAGTATTGCAGAATAGGGGGAATCTCACAGAAAAAGAAGAGGATCAGCTGCAGAATGCTAAGCAGAAAATAAGGGATAACCTTGATAATATACACAAGTTTAGAAAGATTGCTGTTAAGCAATTGTTTTTTGATAATAACACTACAGCACAAAAACGTTTAGCACAACAGAAAGTAGAAATGGCTGTCATCAAGCTTAGGGTGCCTACAACAAAGAAGGTAACAAGAGATCCTGTAGAGGTATTAGAACTATTTCAGACATTCTGTGAAAGTCTGTATAAAGCAGAGAAATATGGAAATCAAGAAAAGATACAAATGGAAATGTTTATGGAAGAATTAAATATGCCAAGTTTAGTGGTAGATGAGGCTCAATTACTAAAGGCTATAACATAGGAGGAGATGAGATAAAAATTGTGATGTATAACCAATCTACAGCAAAGTCCCTATAAATAGATGAAATTACTATGAAAGTTTGGAAGCTAGGAAGGAAAAAGGTGATACAGATCTGGAAGGGTTTGTTTAACAGTATTTTAAGAGGAGGGGAAAGGACCAACATCCTGGAAGAAAGCAGTGGTAGCTGTAATACGTAAAGAGGGTAAAGGCCCATCAGATATAGCTTTATACAGGCCCATTTCAATGCTAAACCATGATTATAAAGAGTTAATGTCTAAAATGGCTAAAAGAATGACACAAGTAATGCCAGCATTGATAAATATGGATCAATGTGGGTTTGTGGAGGAGAGGCAAACATTTGACAACATTAACAGAATATTAATGATCCAGAGGGAAGCAGAATTAAGAAAATACCATTGTTGTTGGTGGGTTTTGAAGCAGAGAAATCATTTGACAGAGTAAGCTGAGACTGTATGAGCAGGGCAAAGGAAGCATTTGCAGTTCCTGAAAAAAAATTATAAGGTTGATTAGGAGGATATATTAGGGATTGGAGGTGAAAACTAAAGTAGGTGGGGCCCTCTCTGACAATGTCTGCTTGAGCAGAGGAACCAGACAGGGCTGTTCTCTTTCCCATTTGTTGTTTCCATTATATTTAGAAGCATTGGCAAAGAAAACAAGGGACTCAGAAATTAAGGATATAATTGGTATGGTAGTCGAGAAAAGCTGGCTCTATTTGCAGATACCTGAAAAAACAGAAAGAGACATTACAGTGTTGTGGAACATTTTGAGACAGTTACAAATTTTTTTTGGGATACAAAATGAATGAAGCTGAAACAAAGGCAATAGCGGAAAATTATGTTCCCACATATGAATTGGTTCATCAATATCCATATTTATGGGGATATGATAAAATTATGTATTTAGGAATATGAATTAAAAATAATTTTGGTCTGGCAGTTAAGGATATGTGGGACAAGACTAAACAAAAGGTAATACAAAAACTGAGAAAATGGAAGCTTTGTTATATGGATATGGATAATAAGATACAAGCAGTTAAAACAACTTTAGTCCCATAAGTCTTATGCACAGGTCAGGCATATTTTTATTAACAAAAGGCGAAATCATGGATAGCAATTAATAAAGAGTTGAAGGACTTTATCTGGGAGGGAAAGACAGCAAGAGTCAAGTGGGATAAACTGATTCTTCCAGTAGAACAGGGTAGATTGGGATTACCTGATTTGAAGGGGTATTTCAGAGCTACATAGTTAAGGCTCCTATACATAGCACAAACAAAAGACTATAATTCAATAGAAATGGATGATGATGAAACAGGGGGAAAGCTCAAGAAACAAGGAGAGACTGGAATTTTGGATGCAGGCCTTTAAGGAGAATAACAATAATCATACAGAATATTATATCTATAAAGTAGCAGAAAGTATCCTAAGAACTAAACCAACACGGGAATGGAGAAAGGAGATTCTACTGATAGGGATGACTGCAATTAGGGATATAGACAATTGGCAAGAGGGGGCTGGAATTTATTGGAGAAAAATGGCAAAGGAACAAAGATATTGGAAGCAAATAACTAGAGAGGGAAACATGGTAGAATGGGATGATGCTAAGGTCGTATTTGATCTGCAGGTTAGAGATTACCTTCCCTATTAAGGATTGCTATCAGAGTATAGGCAAAGAGAAAGAAATAGGGGGTCCTAAATGAAAGACCAGCACTGGTAGAGTTTTTAGTAGAATCTAGAACAGACACTACCATTAAAAAAAAAGGAATAATTATTAGAGCATATACAATATTGCATAATAACTATAAGAATCAATCAGAGGAGGAGGTTAGAAAGGATTGGGAAGAGAGTGATTGGATACACTATTCACAAAGAAACAATGGGAGGATATATACATGTCTCCCAAATATGTCTAGAATCTAGAAGATTTAGGATTTTTGTGTGGGAATGTTTACATAGATATTTTATACCCCAAGTAGACTCCATAGAATTTTTCCTCAGGTAGACAGCAAATGTTGGAAGTATGACAGGTGAAGAAAGTGGTAATTGGGAACATATTTTCTGGGAGTGGGGTGAGTTGGTGGACTTTAAGGATTCCCTGCAGGATGCATTGTCTGAGATGCTGGGTGGGCAGATTGGTGTGACTGGTGTGATGAGGGATATGATTTTTCTGAGCTATGATACAGAATCAGAATTGCCTAGACATGGTAAGATCTGGCTGTGTCTAATTATGGTGACTGCCAAAAAAGCAATTACTAGCAAACAGAAATCCAAATCAAAACCAGCTACACTTGAAGTAGTGAATACAGTAACAGAGATAAAACAACTGGAACTGAGATCTTTAGAAAAGTGTAGGAGCAAATTATTTAGGCAAAATGGGAATTATGGTAATACTACATACAGGGGAGGAATGAAGTTTAAAAGAAGGCATGACTTAGATGAGCTATGTAATGTTTGACTGAAAATCTGTAGATTATAAGTGATGTATAATGTTTGCAGTTGGGAGTGTGTCAGTGTGGATAGTTTTCATTTATATAAATGTATGAATGCCTATATCATAAAAAAGGCGGGAACTGAATAATTTATGTAATGTTGCTTAGATTATATGATATATAAATGTGAAGTATATAGTTTGTAAATGTGAACTTGTTAATACAGCTTGATTGTGCCTGTGTCACCAGTGATAATTCAAAAAAAGTTTTTAAAAAATGATTTTGGCACAACCAAAAGACTGTCTGAATGCTCAAAGGCATTTCCCATCACTCCTCAATATAGCAACCCAATTGAAACAGAACATTTAGATACCTCTGTATATGGCTAGATCAGTCACACAACTTTAAAGAGCACATCAAGAAACGTAGAACCACGATCAACTATATGCTTTTCTGGGGATAAAAATTATCTCATTTTCTGTGACCACCTTCCAGAGCTGCCAATGGTAAAGGTATTCTCCTCACTCAGATAGAATATGGTTTACTTTTATTTACCATGGCCTCACTCAAAAAATAAAATATCACTGCAATCCATTTCAAATAAAACTTGCAGCTTTACTACTAATTCTCTTCAACTGCAACAACACTGTGTCATCAGCTATTTGTTTAGTACAACCCTTCCATTGTAAGGTGTTTGCTATGGTTTTATGGTGTATTATTTTAAACAGGTGCAACATTTGGATACCTATTTATTTGGCTAGATCAGTCACACAACTTTAAGGAGTGCATCAAGAACTCAGAACCATGATCAACTACATGCTTATCTGGGCACAAAAACTATCCCCTTTCCACTGTCCACCTGCCAGAGCTGTCAATGGTAAAGGTATTCTCCTTGTTCAACTAGAATATGGTTTACTTCTATTTGCCACAGCCTCTCTCAAAAACAAAATATCAACACAATCCATTTCAAATAAAACCTGCTGCTTTATTACTAATTATTTTCAACTGCAACAACACTGCGCCATCAGCTATTTGTTTGGTAGTTAAAGATGTTGTACTTAAAAGTGCTTTCTCCAATCTCCTCATCACCTACAAGGCTGTAATTTTATTTGTATCAATGACTTTGTCACGGTCATTGAGTAGGAGGATAGGAATGGTACCTCTCATTACGGTGCTTTGAAACTTAAACCCCTTAATTCAAATCTTGTTTTTCCAAACAACATGTTTACAAGAGTAACAGAATGAATCGTTTACTAAATGTGGAAGAAATATACTGTTACCTTGGCAAAAAAAATGTTCAAAGGATGTTTGGAAGACGGAGGAGGGAGTATCCAAATATGAACTATTCCTTTCTTACCATACTGTTGGCACAGAGTAGCAAATTATCATATAAAATTTTTCTTGGCCCCAGTAGAATGAAATGTTTTATGACAAATATTTGTCTTTCTCAGTTAATCTTTATTAAGTGTTCTATTTAGTTATTTATGTAAAGACTTTTACATAGAAACATATTTGCAATATAATTGTGAATCATTTAACTCAAATGCTTCACGTTTGTTTAAATTTAGTGATCGTTTCAAATAGTTTTTTTTACTACAATTTTCTGTAGTCATACCTCTCAACATCTTAGTCCAAGAAATCTGAACAAAGCTAAAAGTAATTGGGGGGGACAAAGGCCCAACAATAGGGGCAGATTTTAAAATGGCTCTTGTAAACAAAGAACATAGGTTGTATAAAAAGTTTTGTAGTAGCATGCATTTTCTAAAGGATATAAAGTCTGTAACTCAAATGTCTGTCATTATTTAGTGACTCCATCCTCAATGATTTTCAAGAAAACTACAAATTTTATGAGGAATGAGACAAAAATATCAGGGAAAATCTGGAAATTATAAAAAAATCTAGACAGTTAAGTGACATGTCTATAGTTGTCATCTATTAGTTTATCTACCTATATTAGAATTGTTATGTGCTTAATGAATTTTGCCTTTAAAAGTAGTGTTAAATGCTGAAAATGTCTCACATGAGACAATGTCTGAAAAGTTGGTCATAAATACTGTTTCAAGAAATAGAGAAAATGTCTTGGAACATTTTGTTTACATAGTGCTGTCTGCCTATATTATGCTGACATCCTATTTTAATTTCTTAATGAAGCTTCTATCCTGTGCTGCTGCTCATCTGCACTGTAGTTACAGTTGTAGTTTACCACTCCTTTTGTTAAATATAGTTATATTTAAATTTATTTGATGTATTAACCAGTTTGTTAGAACTGCGTGGGTTGTCATCTTCATACAGATATACTGATAAGCTGTCAGGTATATTTTATGGTTATCCAGTAAATATTCATATTCAACATGGTAAACCGTTTCATGGAAAACTATCAACAAATATACTTATCTCTACTGACCCTTTAGCAAAACATCCAACTCACATATAACAGGTTATTACAGGTTCATAGGTTGGTACTAGGCTATCGGCCCTAGGGCCTAAACAAGCCTAGCCATAACAATTCCCTAGCTATTTCTTCCCACAGTATTTACTTCCCTGGACCCTTGTCTAGCAGGGCAACTGACGTGATCCCCGGGGTGAATTTCCTATCTCCCATCCAATCATCAAGGTTCCTTTTGAAGAGGGCCAAATAGGCGCTCTGCTTGACATGTATGGGCGGTCTATTCCAGAGTCTGGGGAGTCTGTGGGTCAGGAACCTAGCCCTCCACCATGTTTTGTTCATTGTGATGACAAGGTTTAGATCCCTGGAGCATGTGTTTCTGAGGGATTGGGATTTCTTTAAATTTAGCATGTCCAACAGCTCTGAGTTTGACATGGCCTTGTATGTTAAGCAGAGATTGCCTCTGACTAGATGATATGCGACAGAGTATAGGTGGAGTTTTTTTAGACGGTTAGCATAGGGCATCTGCTTTAGACCTGTGATTCTTTTAGTGAAGTATTTCTGTAGCCTTTCCAGTTGATGCAGATGTTCAGTAAACATTTTGTAGTTACACAACTTCATATTCAACATGGTAAAGAGTTTCATGACAAACTATCAACAAATATACTAATCTCTACTGAACCTTCAGCAAAACATCCTACTCACACCTAACAAGAGCACCCTATGTTGCACACTATTCAATACAAAAGCAGTAGAAGCAATTTACATCAAGCTGGTGTCCTCATTAAAACACACTCCCCAGACATAGTTGCAGTGACTGAATCTTGGTTATAAAGCAGCCAATCCTAAGATCACCACTTTCCCCACTATTACAGCTACTTTGAGACACCCACCCATGTAACAGACAAGGAGTTAGAATAATGCTAATGTAGAAAAAATTCAATCAATATGACAATAATCAAACAAGCTAGCTCAGTTGCAGAACATGACCCAAATTGGATTATCAACAAACTTGCAACCAAATCAGCAAAACATTTATACATTGCAGTGGCATACCCCCCGCACTCTTCACACATTTCAATTACTTATCTAAACAATACTGTTCAGCATTCCTCCTAACAGATTTACTGTGATGTTAGAGGATTTCAATATAAATTTCCTAGGTACTCTGTACAAGATGTAACAGAGCTTATTGCTGATTACAAACATCTTCAGGTGGCATGCAACCCAACTATTCTCAATGTAAAAACACAACACTACTTTCTCCTTGATCTCATAATCATATACTATCCAATTAAAATTTTAGCACATCTCCTAACTTTCAGTGACCATTGCCCTCTAACATTCAACATTCAAAATCTAACACTCAAATTCTATCCCAAATTAATCACATTTCATGCCAAGACACCTACCAATATTGCTATACTCAGTGGTCACCTTATTACTTTAAAATGGACTCCCATTCTTTCTGAGATGGATGTCAGTTCTACATCCACAAAATGTATATGTATGTATAAATGTATGGAATACTTTCCATTCAGAACTACAGCTTCCATTAATATCAAGATTATATAGACACAAAAAATGAATGGATCACTGAAGAGCTCAAAGCTTTAATATTCATAAGAGATAATGCAAGGAAAAACTAGAAAAACTTGCCTAACACATGAAACAGAGAAAGACACACATTTCTGTTTAATATCACCAAACAAATCTTTAGAAGGCACAGAGCAAAATAACTATACCTCAAAACAAATGTCACAACTACTCTCCTAAAAACATAAATAAGATAACAAGTAGATCCCAGCCCAAAGACTGTCCACATAAAGGAACCATTCATTGCTCGTCTGACAACCTCTCTCTATCAGATTTCGTTAAAGAATTTGCTACCTTTCCAGCATCGCTCTCCACCACCATATCATGTCCCCTACTCAGTCTAAACCCTCCAAAATGCCCCCTTCTACTTTTCCAAAATCGTATGAAAACAAATAAGACCTCTACTTGAAAACAATTCCTCCTGATTCTCCATTTGGCTCAGAAATCTCCACCACTGGTTTCCGTATCACTGCAAAGCATACATAGTTACTCCTCTCTGCCATGTTTACAACCTGTACCTCACAGCAAACACTATTTTTTAGTTTGGAAATCTGCACTAATCAGACCAGTACCAATAGAACCTAAACCATCCAGCACTAACCATTTCTCATTTCTCATCCCATTGTTTGAGCACCTGTGTAACAGTAGCCTAAATAAACCCTTCTTATCTAGAGGGGAGTTCTGAATTTTTGACTTAAGCCATATGAAAACATTTGGTTTTGTATCCACAGAAATCTTTTTTGGAATGTGACAGAAACAAAATCCCTAGATACAGTGTCAGCACAACCATATACACTTTTTAAGGCATGTTTAGAAACTTGAGACAAGCTATAATCTGATTCCCTTCAGAAGATTTAGAAGCAGAACATTTTCTCAAAACTACTGGTACATTTAAGTATAAAGTTCCACATGTAGCCTTGATAATTAAGAATTCTAAAGGCTAGAAGCAGAGGAAAAAATGATCTTCCTCAGTCTGTCCTGAAGTTTTCTCTCCTTATCCCTAGAACTGGGTTGGGGTGGTAAGGCATCTTTTCACATTAGGAGCAGTGGTAAAGATGCAATCTGCGTCTGCTGTAAGATGAGAAAAAAATATATTTGTTATTCTGAAAGACTATACAATTTACCTGTCTTTTTAGGTCCAGATAGTTGAGAGTCAGGAGCACTGAAGGCAGCATTATTAACATCCTCCAAGGCTGGCAGAATAAGAGAATAATAGGTGTACTATGCAGGGCTTCCTGTTCTAACAAATCACAATATCTGCCCAATTCAGGGGGAACATCTACCTATTCCCAAGCCAATACATCCTTCAGCCTGGATACAGTCTCAGAAACAGTCACCAACTGTTTAAATTCAGACGCACTGTCTGAAGAATCAGAGTCTTGCCTATGAACCCTAAGGTGGCATTATACTGCCTCTGCCTAAATCAGAACTGTCTGAACAAAAGTACTTATCGTTTAGAGTAGGGGAATATGGTACAGTCTGAGGCACTTGACACCCGGGATTAAAAGCCTGCAACAAGTTCCTAGCTAAAGTAATAACATCAGTTTTAGCCATATAAACCAATTCTTTGTTGTCACAATGGTTAATTTTTTGCTTCTTTTTTCTAAGGACATCTGTAGATGAAGACAGACAAGAGGAAAGCATATCATCCTGAGCAAGAGGGCTCTTTCCAAAGCCACACTAAAAAGAACCTCCCAGAATGTCTACACTACCTTAAATGAGTTTGTCCTATGCCCATACTGGAAAATGGAACAGACAAAGAGGGCATGTCTAACCCCCAATCCATAATCACCAGCAAGGCTACAACAGAGAGATTTGAGGCAACTGGTAAGTTGCCTGAATAACTAGCAGTGGGTACTGCAGGGTCACCTACCATAAGCAGAGGCACTGACTGAGCCTGCACTATGGTCAAGGGATTGTGCTTTGACTGTTTTTTTTTTTTTTCTTTTTAGGTAACTTCGAGGAAGGAACAGCAGGAACAGGAAAAGTATTCATGCTGCAGCCAGGGAAGATGCATTAATTCTGGTAAGATGCAATATAAGGTGTCAGTTGGAAGGTAAGTTGTCAGTTAGTTCATACAAGCAGCACACATCCCTTCCAAATATTTCAGAATCTAAGCACCAAGTTACACGAGCAGTATACAAACTAGCCCTTTTAGAAAACAGAATTGTTTTCCCCAAAGTAAACCAGTAGAAAACCAAAACTAAATCAACAGTCACAAAGTGTACACAAGCATTTCAACTATAACTGACAGTTATTTCTGCCCAAAAGGACATTATCTGGTCTATAAATCATTTAAAGTAGAAGACAATTCAGTGTAAAATAAGCCTCTTTGTTTAAAATACACTCTAGATACATAGAGAGCAATTCCTAGACTAAACTAGTGGTATTTGAGGGACATCGACAGACATTCCTGAAAAGCCAGTTTTTTTAAAGTAATATACTACAATTCTGACAAAAAAAGCAAAAAATCTAAAAAACACTTTTAATCATAAAAATGAGTGTGGAAGCATTCCTCAAGCAAGTCTTATCTGTCTGTCAGAAAGCTTTAGGCCACCTGCTCATCTAGAAAAGTCTCAGAGATGCATAAGACAGAAAAAAAAATACTGAAGATTTTTGTTCACTTTGTCTGTTTATATAGCTCCCCAAAATAGGCCTCAGCCTATAAGCAGCCAGAGTGATCATGTAGATCTCAGGCTGAAACAAATTAAATAAAATGACAATAGTGAAATGAAGGCTTGTAAAATACTTCATGGATAGAATAAAGCACATATCAGACACTACTTGTAATTTGTGTATGAAAAAATATGTCCTTTAAAGGTAAATTCTCTTGGTGATTAACACACATGAGGAAAAACTGATAAAGCATACCGTATGTATGCATGGATGTGAGACATTAAATAAAGCTAACCAGACTCACTGTCTGTCAGTATGTGTACAAGAAAAGCAACATGAATGAAAATAAAGTAAACAAAGCTTTATAAAGTTGATGTTTTGCAATGTGTTTTGTGTATTTTTACAGAATTCTTTTTATTAAATGGATATGCTGTTTTGATGATAGTTTGCCTTGCAAATTATATATATATATATATATATATATATATATATATATATATATATAATCTGTTAACTGGATATTCTTCCTCTTTTTATGGATGGAGTAGTAACGTAAGGAATTAAAGTTACATAAATATATACTGTGTATGAAAAGAAAGTTCTAAATTTAGGTGTATAGCTCCATAATCTAAAATCCTAATAGGTAATTTGTTCTTTTTACAGTGCCAAAAACACAGAACACATTTTAGACAAATAGTAGGAAACCACCAAAGTTGTTAGTGAAAGAGAGCATTTTTTTAAATCTGCAAAACATTGCAGTCATTTAAATAAGCACATTGGCTGTTTTTATTACAATATCTTGAATGCTTTACTTTTATGACTTCATACACAAAAGGTAAATTATGCTAGTATAGTTAATAGGAGCAGACATTATATCTGCTAACTTGCTCAAAGTATGTAGGCGTCAGATAATGACAGCTCACAATAACATCTGTCTTCAGTTTTAGCAGCAATCCCCATGAAATCAGCACTGTTTCCCTGTAGCTTTACTCCCCTATTAAACTGTGTTATTGATGCACAACTAGTGAATATTTCTGAGCATGATTTGTACAAAAAGAATAGCTTTTGGCAGTTGAGTAGCCTTTATCTACATTGTCATGTATCACATCTGCCACAAAGGATATCTGTTTCTTTTTTATTTAGGTATTTAATAAACAACTAGCATAAATAGTCAAAACTGCAAGTGTCACATCTGCAGCTGTTTGGGAAGACAAGCAGTACTTATGACAGCCAAAGCTTTTTTTGTCTGCAATATCATCAGTCATTCCCAAAGCAGAAACATGTTCTTTTTATGTAGTCTTTCAAAAAAAGAAACATTGCAAGTTGAACCATATAAAATTTGAAAAAAGAATGCATGATCCTGTACCTATTGTCAGTTGAAGAGTTTAGTCTTTAAAAACAGAAATTTGTCCAGGCAAATGTGACTAAGTAAACTTGCTTATAAAGTATACATTACTGTTGCATTTTTTTTGCATGAGGCTTTCCCAGTTGAGCATGGCCATGTGTATATTGCAAATGTGTTCTTGTTTTATTTTTCTGGTTGTGCTACAATGTCAGCTGTATTTTAAGAAGAAAAGATCAATTTAGGAAACGTTATCCAAAATCTCTTGGAATATTACGTCTGGAAACTGTTTGTTAATAGAAATAATTGCATTCTTACAAAGAGGAACACGTTTTAATTTAAAACAGTGTAAACAAAGATGGCAAGCAATTAACTCTCTGAGTCCATGTAATAAAACAAAAATCAGTCACAAGTGCTGTTATAACATTACCACTTTACATAGTTCACAATCTTGTCATCAGTAAAGAACACAGAAGTCCACACAGCCCCTAATGTCTACCAGCATTCAGGGAAATGTTGTAGTTATTTTTTAAAACATATTTATTAACTTACATATTACCCACTGACACAGATACCAGTACAGTTACAAAACAGAAAACAAACCATTACAAAGGCATTTTTCTTTTCATGTATTTTACAAATATGTAAGGTTTCTTTCTTAATTATTATTCAGTTTAACATAACACAGATTGCTCAAGACCTGCCTTCCTTGAAATTTGACTTCTCCTCCTGAATCTTATTTTGCATATATTGTTCCACCAACTTCCATTTATTTTATGTATATGAGCCATAAATGTGTAGCTCTAAAGCATCACGTCAAATCAGGAAATCTTAAATCAGCTTGTTCAGTGGGGAGAAACAACTTACCCACATAATTCATGCTGTCTTTCCCTCCTAAATAAATACCTTTAATTATTTATTAATTATGGTCCACAGCATCTCTTCTGGTTGATAAAAATATACCTAGCCTGTATATAATATTAAAGGGAACTAGAAACATTTTCAGTACTTGTACTTTACTATTCATATTCATAGTGAACAGCTTCCAACCTCAATGTTTTTTGTATTATCATTTGTTTACTTTCTTCCCACATAGCCTAAGCTGTCATAATAGATTCCTTTTTAATCCATATCCTTAAATACTTCATCTTATCATGTCCTGGTAAATATGAGTACTGCAGAACAAATTTATGAGTGGGGATATAATTTATCACTATAGTCTTTGTTTTATCTTAATTTATTCTATATCCTGAAAAAATGAAACCATAACAAAATGTTCCACAACATGGAAATATTTTTTGTGGATTTATCAAGTACAAAATAATAACATCTGCAAATAAAACTAATATTTCTTGGGTACCATTCCAGTTAATCCCTTGTACTTGTGAGTCACTGAGTCATTATTTATTTATTTATTTTTTTGCCAATGGCTGTAAGTATAAGGCAAATAAAAGAGAAGGAGGACACCACAGCCTGGTTCCTCTGTTCAAACATACATTAACTCATGCCTCTGACCCCTCATATATCTTCCTAATTAACCCTATTATTCCTTTAGTAAATGCAAATTCTAAATTGTTCTACCCATAAAATCCTAGCTAACTCTTTCAAATTTCTTATCTGCATAAAGACTCACCAAGAGAGGTGTCTTTTTGCACTCTGCTTCCCTCTGGATCATTATCATTCTGTTAATATTGTCAAATGTATGCCTGCCTTTCACAAAACCACATTAATCCATATCTGTCAGTTTTGGCAACATCTTAGGTGTTCTGTCAGCTAGTATAAACATAAATACTTTAGCATCATGGTTCAGATTTGAACTTGGTCTATATGAAGTAGGGTCTAAATGTTATTTTCCCACTTTGGCTACTACTGCTACCACAGCTTTCTTGCAAGATGCTGCTACTGTTATCCCTTTAAAATATTGCTAAAACCTGCCAGATTTTTGTCACTTTCTTCCTCCCTAACTTCCAGACATCCACAAGAGTACCATCTGTTCATGAAGACTTCCCTGTGGATTGATTACATATCACCATTTTATCTCATCCTTAGCTATTACTTCTTGAGTCTCATCTTCCACTAGTGTTGGCATATTTAAGTGTTTCCCTTAGTCTGTAATAATTTAACTTTTGATAATGCCTCTAATTCTTACTACTTCCTTCCATTATGTCTTTCTGTCTCATTCTTGCAATATTGTCTTAAATTTCATTTTCCTTTTATCCCATTCCTCAGCTATACTTTCTGAAAAAAGTTATATTTTCCCTAACAACTCTTGAATTATTTCCACTACCCATTTCTTAAATCCCACTATTTTAATAGATAAGTAGGTAGTCACCAGTATCTCATTTTACTTGATTACCCTGCATCTTTATCTTAGTCTTTATTGGCATGTGTTTCAAAGCTTTCAATTAAATACTCTTGATCTCAATGAAATACCCCAAGGCGATCTCTGCTTGACTTACAAAGCCATGCCTGACCCAGCTCTTAGAAATGCTACATCTAAAGGAATCCCAATCCCTCCGCACCACATGCTCCAGAGACCTCAACCTCATTACCACAATCAACAGAACATGCTGGAGGGACAGGTTTATAACCCAGAGACCCCATGAACCCAGAGAGCCCATGCTCTGGAATAGACTTCCCATACATGTCAAGCAGAGCACCTCACTGGCCCTCTTCAACAGAAATCTTGATGAGTGGATGGGAAATAGAAAGTTCAACCCGGGGATCACTCCAGTGGCTCTACTTGATAGAGGCACTGGGAACTAATATCGGGCGGCACGATGCCAGGGCACTTCTATAGGCTAGGCTTGTAAGAGCTCCAGGGTCATTAGCCTAGAACACACCTATGAAGCTATGAACCTATGAGCCAATGAAATATAGTTTCTGACAGTCATTGTGCCTTGGAGAATAATATGTAAATTCTGTCTGTGTTTCTGCTAGTAATTTCACACCTTCAATTCCAAAAAATCTCATAGATTTCTTGTTAAGAAATTACTTTTGTTTTTATATACAGCAATATTTTTATTTCCCACACTGTAGTTGGTTGTTCTAAAGTTTTCAAGTTAATAAATCACTTTTGTTTTTATATACAGCAGCGCTTTTGTTTCCTGTACTGTAGTTTGGTTGTTCTAAAGTCTTCAAAAATCTACCCTCTTTTGTTATATTTTACTTTCTATGTCCCCCTAATGCATCTTCACTGTCGCATATCTGGTTCTAATCTGCACCCATGAACAATATTTTTTGCTGGAAGCTAATTACTTCTCCCATAATTCTTAAACTCCATAATAGTAGTTTTAGGTGGAATATAAATACATGTCAATGTAATCCCCATTCCCTGACAGTAAATCCATATTACCACAAATCTACCATTATTGTCTTTCTTTTCCACCTCTGTCACTATTGGAGCATGTCTTGCAATGAGTATTATTACCCCTGTTTTCCTTTGCCACTGATACTATACTGAATAACTATACTGAAATCCTTTATTTGCCAAACTCACTTTCTCATTTCAAAGTGTGCTGTTTGTAACATTGGTATTTGTACCCTACACTTCTTAACATAATTCAAATTCAATACTCTCTGCATGTTCATGCCTACAATGCCATTTACATTCCATGCTATGATTAATAAGGGATACAGATAAGATACTATTACTTTCATGTATTGCACAACAGTTTTTTAATATATAATTATTATATAATATATAGTATTCCCAATGGGAAAGGTTTAGACGTTTTAAGATAATTTTTGTCTAACAAGGCTAATTTTGCTAATAGCATGATTAACACCTTATACTTATTAGTGGAAGCATGTTGGAAAATATTTTTTTATGTATAACGGTAACTATTGCCAGCAGTTAAGAAGGGGCAATGGTGCTACAGTAGCACCTTTATTTTCCAATTTAGTTATGGGTTGGTGGGAATGTCATACTTTAATGAACCTGACTTTTTTTAGACAACATATCTATTTTTCTGAACGGTTCATAGATGATTTGTTTTTTATTACTGATAGTTCATCTACTGATATTGAAAAGTTTGTAATTAATTTAAATGATAGGACTGTTTTTTTAATGTTTATTTTAGGTCATGTTGGCTACACTGTACTTTTTTTAGATATTTTTTGACATGTAATGATTGTAAATTTGCTAGTAGGATTCATCGCAAAGTGTGTTTTACAAATGAATTATCTGCATTTTTCTAATGCACATCCAGGTTGTATTAAGAATAGTATACCTCAGGGACAAATGATTAGATTATATAGACTTACAACAAATGTTGAAATATTTTGTGAAGCTCTTAATGAAGTAATTGAAATGTTTTGTCTCAGAGTGTATAACAGACATAAATTAGAAGCTACTGCTGTAGAAATTAAAAATAATAGGAGTGATTTGTTTGCTCCTATATTATTGGCAGGTATTCCATGTAAAATTAACTGCATCAACGATTATGATTATAAAAATGGATTTATTTTACAAATGACTGTAGATAGTTAGGAATATAATATTAGATAATTGGAAAATTTTGAAAGGTAACCCTGATTTGCATAAGGTAATTAATTCAGGTCTGACATTTGTATATAAAATAGTGAGGACAATAAAACAATATTTAGAAAATGAGAGTACAAAAGTACCTAGTCCAGACATAAATAAACTAAAGGGTATGTATAAATGTGTTTATTGTAATCTTTGTAATTTTATATTAGAGGGACCTAACATTTTTTACCGCATTTAGATGGATCCTTTAAGATTTCTGAATATGTAAATTGTAATACTGGCGGGGTGATATACGTTGCTCTGTACTCACAATGTGATGCTCTTTATGTAGGAATGACTACACAGAGATTATTCAAACAGATTAAAGAATGCTTATATTCAATAAAAAAACAAGGATGTAAATAATTCATTATATAAACATACAACAGTTTGTAATGGATTGAAGAAGTTTTATTTTACAGTTTTAGAATGTGTACACCTAGACTTTAGAGGGGTTGTTATAAGATTTTTTCTAAATGAAAGAAACATTGTGGTAGATTAAATTACAAACTGATAAGTTTCCAGGCTTAAATGAGAAAATTAATGTTATTTGTTTACAAAATAGAAGTTTTAAAAGTTAATATTTTAAGTAGCATGGTTTATTAAATCATAAGTGCTAGTTTAGTATTGTAGATGAATGCTTGTTTAAATATTTTTAAAAACATGTTTTAATGTTAATCGATACAGCTGTCTATTGGTCTAGAGCTGTTTAAAAGTAAGTGTTCAATGTTGTCTGGTATTCTGATGAAGTCCCTTGTGGATGAAAGCACTAAAGAATAAAATGGATTCCTAACGTCTTCATTTGTGACTTTTTGGGAGGTGATTTTGTATTGGTTTTAGTTTTTTTCACCTTGCCGGTTCTACATTTTTTGTGTGTGTTTTTAATATATATTTCCCACTTGCAACTTATATATACACAGTAATGTTTGTTAGGCTAATATTATGTGGAATTGCAGTTTCTGTTTGGACTCATGTCATATTTTCCCAGACTTTTTGTTTCAATAAAGCAGTCAAGAAAGAAAAAAATATATATGTGCATTTTCATTTTAACTGACAACTTCATTTAACTTAGAATAAATATACACAACCATATATACTTTCTAAAATGTAAAGCTACCCCTTCTATGCAGGGCAGATTTCCAAAATAGACAGCTATGCCAACAGTCATTATTCAACATCATCTTAGGTTTAATTATGCTGAAAATGCATATTGCAGTCTGTGTTCCTTCCTGCACCCACACTGTCTATTCTTCCCCCATCTCTGCTTCTTCCCAGATGTGAAAAACAACTTGCATACTCTCAATAGTTGTTTTTTAGCCTTAAGAAAGAGTGCCCTAGCTACCATTAAATTAGTAGACTTTGCATTCTTGTGATTTATATGGAAGTGATTTATGCTACTATGAATGTATCTACTCGTACTTCTTCCAATGTATTTAGACCATTTATTTTCACTGAACTGTTTGTTACTTCTCCTTTAAGTGTTTCAAACACAGATGCCTCAAAATTTGTGGTTCAGTCATTTTCTGATTAATTGGCTTCTGCTGCAGACAGTTTGTTTACAATTGCAGAGATTTAGATAAAAAGACCAGCTAATAATTTTGCATTTACAAGATTTAAGTCATGTCAAATGCTGAAAAATTATAATTTTGCTTGATTTTAGCTTACACTTCCACCTGTATGCTTGCACTAGGGTAGTCATATTAATTTAATACACGCATATAATTCCTCTCGTACCCCAAGGTCAAAGCATTATGGCACTTATATCTAGTTTTTATCTTCTTACAGTATAAACCACAGATACAATACATTTGAAAAAAGGACTTTCCTACTTTAACATCACTGGCATTAACAGTCACTGATAAGACTCCCCCGCTTCACATTTAAAGTACCTATACATACTGTAGAAAACTACTGTGTAACATGCACTCGATTTTAAGACAATTATTATACACATATTACTAGAAGAAAACAACTTTTTATTTACAGTTGCATATTCAGTTCCACAATTATACTTCTAAACATTAATAATAAAGTGGGAATTATACTTTAGAGTCTTCCCACCAGTTTAACACACTCCAAGAGCTTTCAGTTTTTTTTCTTTCTTCTTCTTGAAAAAGCACAGTTGTCATGCTCAAACTGCATGTTATAGAAATGACACTTTGCAGCTCATTTGATTATTTTTGCTTTCAAATTCTTGCTGGCCTTCTTTTTCATCTTATCAACCATCCAACATTAGTCATAGCTACTCCTGTTTTTTTTTTTTTTGTCTCATCAGCTCTTGAGTTTTTTTTTCTGCCACTCAATCACTTTCCTTTGTAACTCTAGTAGGATTTGTATATATACTTGCCATTGTCAAAGGAATGAGAAGCAGAATTCCCTGTAGCTTGCCATCTCACTTTTTGCTGTGTAAAGTTTTCCTTCACCTGCTGTACTTCCAAAAAAATGTTTTTGCTCCTTCAGAAGAAAAAAATATTCTGAAGACAGCTGGATATAATAACTTTATTTTTCAAACTTGCCTCTCAACATCTTCTGCAGTGATAAACTAATTTCTCTTCTGCTTGGTGCATAGTGAATAATCATTTTCCATGAGCACTCTGATGTCCCCAACTGATAATACTTTACTCTTCTGCCACATTTTTGTCAGGAGCAGCTTTTTCTGCAGATATGACTGCATCTTTACTGCAGAGATCTTGGCTTCTTTCACATGTTCAGATTATGGGCATAGACATCATGTTCCCTTTCAGTTAGCAATTCCTACTGTGGAATGCCAGTCAAGTTGCTTATTTGTACTTTCATAAAATGAATGCAATCTGTTCCTTCTGATTTCTCTGGTACAGCAGAAAGGCTCGGGTTTTCTCATTATGCTCTGTCTTCTCATTCACCAAATATTTTTTAAAAAGTTCTTCTTGTGAAACCTAATATTCAACCAGTCCTTCCTTCATTTCAGCTTCTGATTTCTGTAGTTTTATGAGCTCATCTGAATAGCTACTTAAAGCTTCTTATATTCTTTCCATCATTTTGACATTTGACTACATGCATTTCTCCAGTTTCTCATTTATTTTAAATGCCTCTGAATGCTTTTGATTTGTCTTTTTCTCTAAATTACTGGAAGCAATTATTGAGACTAAAAGTTGGACAGATTTTTTACTGAACATCTGTAAGGCTCTTTCCCAGTAGAGTTTTTTTATTTCTTTTTGTAGCTGATTTTCTCTTATTTTCTACAGAATTATTCTTTCCTACATCCAAGCAGTGCAGTGACTAACTAGTAATTGAATCTTTACCGAAATAAATGATTCTTGTTGGCTGTTTTCCAAAGTTTGTTTTACACTAGGAATGCTCTAATCATCCTGTTGATCAGTGTGCAGCCATCTTGGAAGTCATGTCCTAGTCATTGTTGAATCTATAGTATGATGTACCGGTACACTCTCACCAGTCTACAACATAACATGGTGGCTGTAAACTGACATTCCAGGATGAGAATCTAAGACATCGTTACAGATGTGAGGTTCCTAAAACCTTACAAATATAATTATGATTTAGTGGTGTTACATATGGTAGTGAATGATCTTAGACGCTCCACCCTTAGTGACATGCAGTGAAGCATGACAGAACTTACTAGGTATGTGTCTTGGGCAGGAAAGGCATTGGTCTTCAGTAGCATCTTACTTTCACCAAGAATGATGCCTAAATATTAGGGCAAGATTATTGGTTTTAACAATTGGCTAGGCAGTTGATGTTATTCAAAGGTATTCCCATATTATTCAAAGGTATTCCCATATTGTCAAGCTGGGACGAGATGGTGGAAAAGAAATCTTTCTTTGACAAGGTTGGCTTATACCTCTCACACCAAGAGTTTCAAATACTGGCAAGAATATCTGCTACCTCCCACAGTTTCTTTTTAGACTGAGTCCACTAAATGACCATTACATAGGTTCATAGGTGTGTTGTAGGCTAATGGCCCTCAAGCCTTTACAAGCCTAGCCCATAGGATTACCCTGGCATCATGCCACCCGACCTTAGTTCCCAGTGCCTCTGTCGAGTAGAGCCACTGGAATGATCACCGGGGTGAATTTTCTATTTTCCATCCACTCATCAAGATTTCTCTTGAAGAGGGCCAGTGAGGTGCTCTGTTTGACATGTATGGGAAGTCTATTCCATAGCATGGGCAGTCTCTGCGTTATGAACCTGTCCCTCCAGCATGTTCTGTTGATTGTGGTAATGAGGTTGGAACTGATGGAGAAAATTATAAAAAATAATGACAAGAAATTAAGTGTGCTCATTGAACAAGCAGTGATTTTAGATAGAAAAATTAGAAATTATCTTGTATTTATAGATAATAAAGATCTATTTTATAGGAAAATGGAAAATATTGAGTTTAAGTGTAACAAAATATTTAAAACAAAATGTAAAAAAATGCAGAGAGATTTAAATGAATACAAAAATAATAGGGCATATGTGTTTAAAACTGACAAGTTAAGTAAGGAATACAGAGAAAGGGATAGTGGAAAGGGATATGATCATAAAGGACAGTATACATATAGAACAAGGGGTAAACCCTACTTTAGTGAATATAACTATAGAGACTTTAATGAGCCCCAACATTTTCAATATCGACAAGAATGGGATGTGGGACTGGAAGAAGACAGAGGTCAGGTAGAAAATGGATGGAACAAAAAGAACAGGAACAGGAACAAAAAGTAGAGGTGGTAGACATTATAGTACAGGATGAAATAAAATTCACTATGAATGGATACCATATATACAAATACACAGGTTTAGAGTTGACAAAAGAACATTTTAATTTATGTATGAAAGGTTTGAAATTTGTGCCCACTAAAAAGTTTGATTATACGGAAACAATAATAGAGCTTTAAATGTATATGAGAAAATTGAATCTTGCATATTTGTTTCAGGAACAGATGCAAAATGAAAGGAGAGAAAGGAATACAGAACCCAGGAATAAAAATATTTTTAACCCACCATTAGAACCAACACTTAATATTTTGGAAAAAGCCATTATAGAGGATATTTATAAATTGAAAAGTAAAGAACAGTATGTGTCAATAAATTATAACCTAAGTAAAGAAGAAAATAAAGTTTTAAAAATGCTTAGGGGAAATGACACAATCAGAGTGATGCAACCAGATAAGAGGGGAGGTATGGTTTTTATGATTCCATGGAATACTCCCCAAAAATATTTGAAATTCTAAATGATTTAGATACATACCAACCATCTTCATTGAATGAAATTAATAATAGTCATAGAAGAATTGACTTTTATTTAGAAGATTATTTTTTGGAACAAAGAATTTCTGGAGATCTGTATAATTATTTAAAAGTAGTAAAGCCAATAGTAGCAACTATATTTGGCATACCTAAAACCCATAAAGGCCTGGACAATTTATTATTCAGACCGATAGTGAATGGCCGTGGATCAAAAACCTACCCCTTTGGTGTGGTTATAGATAGATGGCTAAAGCAACAGATAGTGAATGGTGAGCACATACTTAAAGATTCTTGAGACTTTCTGGGTAGAATACATAATAATTTGTGGGATCAGGAATTAATTTTTATAACCATAGATTTGGTAGACCTTTTTACATCCCATTCCAAAAGAGGAAGGACTAGAAATGTTCTCAGGCAGTCTACATAATAATACTGTAGTAGATAATGTTAAAAAGGAGTTAATCATGGAATTTATAGAAATAGTTTTAGAACATAACTATATAATATTTGAAGGAGAATATTATAGGCAATACAAAGGGGTTGCTATGGGGGCGTCCTGTGCCCCTATATTTGCAAACCTTGTATTGCTGGAATGGGAACAAAGCCATGTCTTTCAAAGTAGATTTTTTCAGAATATGAACTTATATGTGAGATTCTTGAACAACATCTTTATCTTATGGAAAGGACCGGAGAATTTAATAAAGGAATTGATTCAACATCTAAATGAGATACATGATTTTTAAACTTTACATACACCTATGATAAGAATGGAATAAATTACTTAGACACATACATAGAGAAATATGAAAAGGGTTTTAAAAGTAAGGTATATAGGAAACAATCCTTTAGTAATTCTTATTTACAATATACAAGTGATCACCCTTTTAAACAAAAGAACAGTATAGTAAAGGGGCAATTAATAAGAATAGCTAGAATTACCTCAAATATTGAAGATATTGATAAAGAATTGAAGGGGGTTGTCACCTTATTTCAAGAGAGAGGTTACCCCAGAAAAATATTGGATGAATATCTTAATTACGTAAGAAGTGAATGGGGAAAATATAAGCCATTGTTAGGGAATTTAGAGAGCACTAAGGTGGGTAGAAGTTCAATAGATGTAGAGAATAATAGGTTTGAGAAAGCTATGGTAGTTCCATATGGAAAAATACATATGAGGTAGAGAGAATAGTGAAAAGGAATTGGGCTATTTTAAGGAATAATCAGAGGTTGTGGAACATTGGTGGTACTAAACCAAATTTTGTTTATAAAGTAGGCCCTAATTTAAAAAAAAACTTTTGAGAAGGGCATGAAAAACAAAAATAGAGAAGGCACTAACAAATGTGGACACTGTATGCAATGTAAATATATTTTCCTAGATGAAAAAGTAACCATCAATAATTCTTTACAAAACCATGGTTAGATTTGAAAAAGGTCATTGTCAGACTATAGGAGTTATATATTTGGCTATGTGTAAGTCCTGTCCCTCATTCTATGTAGGTAAGACAGAGAGAAGATTGAGGGACAGGATTTATGAACATACATACCAAATAGCTACTAAAAATGTAAATAATGCCCTATATATGCATTCTATTAGTTGTGTGGCATATAAAGAGTTTAGATTTGCAATTTTAGAAAAAGTGTCACAAAACCCTGGGGGGGGGGGACTATAGAATCCATATTGAGGAAAGGGAATTAAGATGGCAAATAAAATTACAAGCAAGTCAGCCCCCCCGGGTTAAATGAAATAATTTCAATAAAACCTATATTAATTAAGAGAATGGAATGTGGAAAATAAGAACATAAAGTATTCATGTTTTCTTACATATGTTTTTAATACATTTTTTATACAATTGTATAAATATATATGTATATGGCATAAATATATATGTTTATATTCACATATTTTTGTGTATTTCTAAGATAAATTCAAGAGCACACAATTAAATATATAATATAATATTAGTTTCAAGCAATACTATACACATATTAGTATTTTTTAGGAATGGAATGAACTTTAAATATTTGAATTTTTAACTTGTTTTATAAATAGGGTTGTTTAAAAGGGATGTTCCTTTAAATGTTGTATTTTAAAAAAAAATTAAAAAAAAAATGTTTTAATTGATGATGACATCATTATCACAGGGGGATATAAGGAGGGGAATTGGATAGTAATTTGATTCTGATGAAATTACTATGGAGGGGAAGAAAGCGCTCAATGTAACTTTTTGTATTTGTTGAATAAATTGATCGTGAGTGAACGTATCCAAAGCGGTGCCTGCTTGTTATTATTGGTGGACATTGACACTGCTGGGCTCATTCTTAGTTTATAGGAAGGAGTTTCTGTTTTTGTCAGAGACCTCATAACCTCATATCAAATTAGCCATGGTCCAAACTTATAGCTCACTAAGATTAAAATCATGCATAATAAAACCATATGTTATATTATTTCATCCCACAGTTCCCCACTGATTCCCTATGGAGAACCATGATAACTACTTCAGTACACCTAACGGGATCAGTCTCAAACCTAACCCTATTATGTTAGGAGATCTAAATTTTCCAGCCACTGAGATGCATAATTCTACCACAAAAATAGACACTCTCAACATTTCTTAAACATCATTAATGCAAATGCATGGAGGGAATGTTTAATTTCTCATTTGGGTTCTAAATACTTTTGATCTGATCTGAAAAAGATAGCTAATGTCTGTATTTCACCTGGTGTTACTACATCTTTGGTAAGATGTGATCACATATCAGTATTTTTTCTATTGGTATCCCTCCACCAAACATATCAGTCTTTAGGAGCTTCTCTCTCATATTCTCCATGAAGACCCCCCCCAATCCATGATTCCTTTTGAAAAGTAATCAAGTTACACTTCAGACTTTTTTCAATACCTCTCTATTTGCAGACAAGTCAGTACCTCACTGTATTAATTATAATGACACATTTAGGAATAAACTCATATAGTGGAATATTCATATCAATAAATTGGATAACAAAAGAAAAAAGAATGTTAAATGACTATTGTGATATGAATGTGATACAAAAAGGGGTACATTGAGTGATTGTGGTTATTTGACTGTTTTCTCACTTTATCTTGACATTTGCTTTATTCCTTTCTATGCGACATATTGAACATCCTAGTAATTTCAGCAAAATCATTATATTTGGCTGTAAAACATTTGTTCTGGAACATTCCAGTAAAGTCTGATTTAAAATTGCAAAGTCATTATATATGGCAGGATCTACTGTTCCTTCTGGGGTGTTTGGCCAATGCCACAGAATGTTCCAGCAAGATCCGGCCTAAACTGAAAAATTACTCTCATAATTTGTGGTAAACAACTTGGTTATATATAGCTGGGGCTTTGCGCACTCTGGCAGAAGCCTCGCCTGTGGAGTGGATGCACTGCTCAGGACTGTTTTCCCAATGAAGACTCCTACCCAACTGCAGTGGGGCTTCCCAGTTGAGACTAAAGACAGTTTGAAGTTCTTCTCTTTATCGGTGATGTATAACTTTCTTTAAATGTGTTGTCTAATACTATTTAATTTATTTGTGCTAGTAAATTAGAGTTTATCTAGTTTTCTGTTTTAGTAAAAATAAAGTCTGATTTAAGAAATTCACTGGGGTGTAGTGTGTCATTTCACATCCTGCTCATTAGGCAATGCATTATTTTGGCATAGTCAGCAGAATTTAAAATGTTTAAAAAGAAAAGTAAGAAAGAAATAGCAGCTGCTGAAGTAGAAATCCCAGGATGGGACTAGAATCCTTACAAAGTGATAGTTTTAGAATGGTCAAGTGGTTCAGGAGTAAGTGAAAATTGGGATGTCTGTCTGAAAGATGCTGAACCAAGTTTGGCACAAACATGCTTACAAAAAGTTTTAATAGAGAAAAGGAAAGAATTGAGTGCCATATGCAGACGAGGCTGGATTCTCTTGAATGTGTACCGAAAACAACACATATATATATATATATATATATATATATATATATATATATATATATATATATATATATATATATAATATGTAAATATGAACAAGTAAAACAGTTGGAGAAATGAATAGTAGAGTTAGAAAAACACAAATGTAATACTTCATTGCCAGAGCAAATTGTTGGTGAATAAAACAGACATGTATCGGCATGTAGAAGAGAAAGCTGCTGTATGAGTAGCTAGATATAAATATTGTAAATGAAGAGGTAAAGTTAATAAAAAGAAAGTGCATATGTCAATAGCAAAGCAGCTTTTGATTGAGATTCGAATCGCTGGGACGGAGACATTTGGTACTCTTCTGACTCGACATCCCAATCAGATTCTGATAATGAAAATAACAATAATTCTTCCAAAGAAGAGGAAAGGGATACAAAGGGGTCAGTAAAAGTAAAACCAATTCTTAGGTGAAAATTGCAGATGATTTCTGGCCCACAAAGACAACATCCAGTGCAATCTAACAATATTATGGAAGATTTTACACAAGAAGAAGTAAGTGACATAATTGAAAATTTTAAGCAAAGACCAGGGGAACCATTAGTTACATGGTTAGTGAGATTCTATAAAATCAGAGCTAGAGAAATACAGGTAGATGATCATGATGCAAAAGTTTTTGTGTATTGAGTTGTGATCCTACAGTACAAGATGCATGGGGCTGTAACATCTCTTTTTACAATTATAGTTGATTGCTGTGCAGAAAAATATCCAACAGAATCAGATTGGCCCTCGAATGACAGACCGTGGTATAAGCTCCGGGATGTTATTCAGAGGATGAAGAAAGAAACAATGAAAACTGCTTTAATTGTAGGAACAGATGTTAGGTTATTACAGATTGCTTTAACAGTTGCAGATTGAAACGGAATTATTAAGTTGGCACCACCAGCTTATAAATCAGTGATATTGACATATTTAATCAGTGAAACAAGGAGTGCAATTTCAGAAGTCATTGAAGGATTAAGACAGTTGGGAAAGTTGGTCTATATTATATATTCGAAGTTTCAAAACTTTGAGCCTCATATGTTTGACAGCATATGAGCGAAGTTTGAAACATCGAAAATATAATAAAAAATTAAAAAAAAAACTTACCTCAACTTTCTGAGCAGGGGGGAAAGCCCTTCTGCATCACCTACATGGGGGGCTGTGCCCCCCACACCCCCGCTACTTAAATATACCAACTCCAAGATAGCACTTCAGTGCAGAAAAGGGAAATTTTCCCATTCTGCGCCGTATGGAGCCATTGCTTTTCACCTTTGAACTTTTTAAAGTTCGATCATATGGTGTCAACCATATGACATTCGAACTTTAAAAAGTTAGAGTAATTAATAGGGACCCGGGAGAGTTAGGTGAATGGTGACCAAAGCTGTCAAACAGTGACAGATGGGAAAATAGAGGTAATGGGTGTATTGAGGCTTGAATATCCAAAAAGGATATTTATTTTATTTTACATTTGTTAACCAGTAAAGTCCATCTGGACATGTGTCCTTTTTCAGTGGAGGCCCGGGGGGAAAAGCTTCTCAAAATCATACAATACAATACAGCATAGACATTACAGTGTATAGTCACATCATAGCATATTAGAAACAAACATTGAGTTGATACTATTCTAATATAAACAAAGAATTAGTTTTAGTTAATAATTAGGTAAGCAAGGGATTGAGTAAGAATTTTTTCTATAACTATATGCAACAAAGAAGATCATATAAATGAAATACTTTTTGAGGGGTTGTACTTAGTTCATTTTAGGGTTTTTTAAGTAAGGGAGAATAGAGAAGATGAGATATAATAGACTGGATGGAGTTAGGTTATAGGCATTAATGCTTTAGGAAAAGTTCTAGAGTAGAAGTGAGGGATGTAAGGGGGTGGTAGGAGTCTGGAAATGCTTTAGGAAAAGTTCTAGAGTAGAAATGAGGGATGTAAGGGTGTGGTAGGAGTCTAATCTGGGTATGGCAGGTGCATAGCCAGGAGTTTGTAAGGTGGGTTTTTAGGAGTTTTTTAAACTGTATAGGTGAGGAGGCGTTCATGAGTGGGGTAGGTAGAGAGTTCCAGAGTCTGGAGATATAGTAGAAGAATAGAGCTTTTCCTGCTAAGTTTTTTACTTTGGTGACTTGGAGGAGTAGATTGTTGTTTGAGCAAAGGGATCTGGATGCTATGTATGGTTGGATTAGGTTTTTAAAGACTGTGATTTTTTTTCTGGATGGTGTAGGATTTTTTGGGCTAAGGTTAGTTGATTAAATTGAAGTAAGAGTGGGAGTTCTAGCCAGTCCAGTTGCTTGAGGGATTGACAGTGGTGGGATTTGTAGTGAACACCTGTGGAAAATTTGGAGATTTTATTATAGCAAGTTTCAAGCTTGGTGAGGTCATTTTTATGGAGGTTTGTTAGGATAGGGGATGCGTATAAAAGTGTTGATAGTAGGTGTATTCTAGCAATTGTACTTTTTGTATTTTTAGTTATTCCTGTAAAGTAGACCGAGTTTTTGTGTACTTTTTTAATGGTTTGATCTATGTGGAGGTTAAATTTTAAGTTATTGTCAATAATAACACCTAGAAGTTTGGTATGGAGGTAAGAGGTTTGGTTCATAGAGAAGATGTGAAAGTTTGCTGTGGGAGGAGGGTTTCTGATAGGGTAGAAAAGCATAAGTTTAGTTTTATTGGGATTTAGAAAGAGTTAGGAGTTGGTTAGACATTTCTCAACAGATAGGAAGGTGTCTTCAGTGATAGCTTAAAAGTCATTAAGGGATGAGGCAGAGCAAATCGGAGTGGAGTCGTCAGCATATTGAATGATTCTGGCTTGGGGGGGTTGCAGAGTGCAGGTGATTGGTAAATAGGGAGAAGAGAAGGGGACCAAGGATGGAGTCTTGGGGGACCCCTAAGTTAACTGGTATGAAGGGTGAGATGGATTCTTGCCAGAGGACAGCTTGTTGTCAATTTGTTAAGCAGCTTTGGAACCATGCTATAGCAGTGTTACTGAGGTTGTGGGAGGAGAGAGTGTTTATGAGTTTGGGGTGGTTGACCATGTCAAACACTTTTGACAAGTCCAGGAATATTGCTAAGATGATCTGGGAGTTGTTTCTGAGCTGATTTATAGTGTCTGTGAAGGATAGTAGGGCTGTTGTTGTGCTATGGGCAGGGCGAAAGCCATGTTGAGTGTGTGATAGGAGGTTGTGAGTTAATAGATAATCCATGAGTTGTAAGTAAATGACTCTGTCAAGGATTTTAGAAAGGGGAGAGGATGGCAATGGGGTGATAGGTAGTGAGTTCACAGGAGCTGCCTCCTTTGTTCAAGGGTATGATGTGTGATGTTTTCCAGACAGTGGGGACATAGGACTCGGTGATGGATCTATTTATCAGTAGGGTTATTGGGTTGCAGATTGCCTCTGATGCTAGTTTTAGATAGTCTGCTGGGAGGTTATCGGTGGATAAGGTAGTTGATTTTAGTTTATCTAGTAGTTTGTTGATCTAATGGGTGGAGACTGGTTTTATTTTGAAGAAGTTGCTGGAATTTTGTGGTTGGGTATTGAGATTTGTTTCTGGGGGGGTAGTTATGTTGTTTAGATTGCTTGCTAGAGATTGAATGGATTCTGTAAAGTGTTTATTGAACTGTGTGGCAATTTCTTCACAACTGTCAGCTGTATTAGGTATAGGTGTGGTATTTATACCTGGTTGTAACAGGTTGTTTACAGCTGCCCAGAATTTTTGAGGGTTATTTTGATGTTTGATTTGGACATTGTGGTAGAAGTTAGTTTTGTCGGTTTTAATTAATTTCTTAGCTTTATTTCTGAGTTCCAGGAAAAGTTGTTTATTGGTGTTGGTTTTGTTCTTATGGAACTGTAACCAGGCCTTGTCCCTGTCTTTGAGTACTGCTGTAATTTCTTTAGTTAACCAGGGTGAGTAGTTTGATTTTATATGAATCTTTCTAGTTGATGCATGGGAATTAAGGATCTCAAGGAAGGTGGTATTAAAGGAGACTACTACCTCATCTAGTGGTAGTAGTTTGAGATGCTCCCAGGAACAGTGTTTAAGATCAGAGATAAATTTGTCTGGATTAAATTGTTTTTTGCAACTGATTGCATGGTAAGTAGTTTGATGGGGTATTTGATTTCGATTTCTTAAGAGAAGAGTAGGGCAGTGGTCACTTAGGTTGTCAGGGAGGGAACCTGACTGGGTTACTAGGTGGGGGGAATTTATTAGTATCCAGTACAGTATGGATTCATGTTTGGAGGTTTTATCATTCCTGGTTAGGACTGAGATGATGCCATACAGGTTGATGTGCATAGTGGGGTTAGGAGAGGAACATAGAAGCCAGTCAATGTTAAAGTCCCCCATTAAGATAGTCTCCTGAGGGAGGGATATAGTACACCATTGCAATAGATTTCCAAGGGTGGGGATGTTGTTGCCTGGTTGGATATATCACACTACTATATTAAGGTGTTTTTTGGGGTTGATGGTTAGTTTGGCTATAATTAGCTCAGTATTTGCAAGGTCTGGGGGTGAGGCATGCAAGAGTTCGACTGTTAGATGGTATTTATATAGGATGGCTATTCCACCTCCTTTTTTGTGTGTTCTGTCTTTCCTTAGGATATTGTAACCTGTAGAGATGATTTCATTATTGCTGATGTGTGATTTTAACCATGTTTTGGTTAAAGTAACTATATTTGGGGAGTAGTGGGTTAGTGGGGAATGTAAGTTGTGAGTTGTATTGGCTACACTATGAACATTAATGTTGAGGAGGAGGAGGGATGATTGTTTCCTTTTGTGAATTAGAGTAAGGGAATTATTGGGGGGTTGGGTAGCATCACATGTGAATTTCAGGGGCCTGGATTGGGGTGGATGTCCCCTGCCAGTAGTAATTGTTTGTGTATGTGTTGCAGGAGCTTAATGGTTTTACTAGGATCTTACAGAATCTAAGAGAGGTGGTGGACTTTGTTAGTTGTGGTAGGAGATTGAGTGTGTTACAGTTGGTGTTAGCTATGTAAAAGAGAGCTGGGGTAATAGGCCAGTGGTGAGTGTTCTGTAGTAATGGTGCAGATGAGGTGTGGTGTGGTGGTGGTAATGAGTATTTGAGAGTAGTCTCATATAAGGATAAGTTGTATAGTAGAAGAAGAGAGCTTGATGTGAGGAGATGTAGTGTTAGTTTAGAGGGCAGCACAGTGAAGAGTATAGTAAAGTTCAATGGAGTATTGTAAGTTAGGGGTTAAGGTATAGGTAGTGGAGGTTGTTAATTGATGGGACTGGTGAAAGTAAAACAATATAGGTGGGATTTGTTGGATGTTTGGAGTTGTGGCTGTGGCTAAAAAAATGTAGATGTAGTGGGGGTGGGTGGGAATTGGGGGTAGGGCAGGCGAATGGAGCAGGTTGGAAATGTGGGAGATTGCTGTTGGCGTTTTTACAAAAAAAATCAACCCAAAGGCAGGCAGGTAGTAGTGGTATGCTCTGTCCTTCCTATACTATTCAAGGCACACAAAACCATCAATTAAGTGGTTCTATATTCAAATACCTTACACGAAAGTGTTAACTATTCTTGGCTAATAATATTTGGTGTTGGCCCTTAAGCTACATCTTGCTGGCACCACTTGAAGAAATACTTTAAGTCCTCTATTTTGGAGTGATATAAGTGCAGGCTATGACATGGTCTGGTCGGTTTAAAGGGTGGGCTTGCAACTGGGCTGTGTGCACGCTGTAAGGAGTGTATGTACAGTATAACAGTTAATCACTAAGAAGTTACAGAACTATGTTAGCATGTTAGATACAGTTAACATACACTGTAGCCGGGTTAGGCACTTTGGCTTGTTTCTTTTTAGTGGGTAATTTGGGTGAACTCCTTATTGGGAGTGTGGTTGGATGCAGGATCTGTGCCGTTCACAGCTATGGTAATTGGAAAGGGAAGAGAGAAACACAACAGCAGAGATTAGTGAGAATGCAGTGGGAAGAGAGTGGATAATGTAGGTACATATGTAGGAAAGGTAAAGTAGGTTAGAGAAGAGGGCAGGTTGAAGAAGGAGCTATTGAGATTTTAGAAAGGCACGTTTCTAAGTTTAGGTAACAGGGTTCCATAGCAGCAGTTCAAATTTATACAGTACAGGTAACACACTTTCAATTTCTGTGTTAAAACCTCACAGTATTCTTTAGGCAGTTGAATTGTATCTGCAGTAGTTATTCTACCAGTAATACATGAGCATACAACAGCCCCTGTTTTCTTTTCCTCACAGTATTCTTTAGCCAGTTAAATTGAATCTGCAGTAGTTATTCTACCAGTAATACATGAGCATACAACAGCCCCTTTCTTTTTATCCTGGTCACAACGCCCAAAGCAGAAACACATACATTTATACAGTGCTATGACAAGTTGCTTTTATAGAAACTAACTCAGTGCAGCTTCAAATAGAGCCATAGGCTTCCAGAAGCAGGGCAAGTGTAACTACATTTAAGTATCTAGTACTCAACCTTAGGTAGAGATCGCATTTACATCATGCAAACTTTGTAACTATATGCTACTTATGTAAAGCAATGTCAAGTCAAGAGCAGAGTATCCTGATAGAATCAAGATTAGTCCTAGTACATTTACAGGCTAAGCATGATGATCGTTAATTTATACATTAATACCATTGTACATATCCTTACTTGTGTGCACACTTCACCAGACTACTTGGCACCCCTGCTTGTAAGACACTGAGATTTAAAGATGGTGCCAGGGATTGTACTACACTATGTAGTCTCTGATGTGATGTGAACATGTGGGGGAAGAATTCCCAATTCTGTAAAATCACCACACGGGAGATTGCTGTTGGCGTTTTTACAAAAAACAATCAGCCCAAAGGCAGGCAGGTAGTAGTGGTGTGCTCTGTCCTTCCTATACTATTCAAGGCACACAAAACCAGAAGTTTAGCAGTTTTATATTCAAATACCTTACAAGAAAGTGTTAACTATTTATTGGCTAATAATATTTGGTGTTGGCCTGTAAGCTACTTCTTGCCAGCACCACTTGAGGAAACACTTTAAGTCCTCTATTTTGGAGTGATATAAGTGCAGGTTATGGCAAGGTATGGTCCATGTTCAGAGGGGAGGTTTAAAGGGGGGCTAGTGACTGGGCTGTATGCACGCTGTTAGGAGTGTATGTACAGTATAACAGTTAATTGCCGAGAAGTTACAGAACTATGTTAGCAAGTTAGATGCAGTTAACATACACTGCAGCTGGGTTAGGCAATTTGGCTTGTTTCTTTTTAGTTGGTAATTTGGGTGGATTCCTTATTGGGAGTGTGGTTGGATGCAGGATCTGTGCCATTCAAAGCTATGGTAAACTGTAGCCAGGTTAGGCACTTTGACTTGTTTCTTTTTAGTTGGTAATTTGGGTGGACTCCTTATTGGGAGTGTGGTTGGATGCAGGACCTGCACCGTTCACAACTATGGTAATTGTGTGCACACTTCACCAGACCACTTGGTACCCCTGCTTGTAAGATGCCGAGATTTAAAGCATATGTTTGCTGCATTGTTAAAGGATGGGGTGTCAAAAGATAAAATTGATGGAATCAATACCCCGACAATATGGGAAATGTACAGAAGGTGAGGTCTGAATAAGAAAGGTAAGCAGAGTCAGAAGGTAGAGAAACAGGATGAGTATGTGATAGAAGGTAAAGCTGAGAATAAGAGTGAGAATCTGGCAGTGCCTTCTGCTCCACCTTTGATTTAGCCTGATTTGTCAAATTTACATTTTGATTAGGAAATTGACCAAGCTCCAGTAAGTGGATGGGCTTGGCAAGATACTCATCCATATGTAGATTTGACAATATTTTGGAAAAGCAAAAATGAACAACGGGTCCAAGCTCAAATTGATACTGCAGCAGAGGCCTCATTGATTTATGGTAATCTGAGTTTATTTAAGGGATGGCAAGTTACTATTACCGGACTTGGTGGAAAACAAATCAGGGCAGTTCAAATGATGTTAGAAATGAAAATAGGTCAATTACCAAAATAAAAGTATCCTGTGTTAATAGTGCCTGTCCCTGAATACATAATAGGACTTGACATTTTAAAAGGCCTGACGTTGAATCTGTCTGCTGGACAGTATCAATTTGGTATTAAACTGTATTTTTATTAAAAGTAGTGACAGTAGGAAAGGTTAAAAATGCCACCTGTGGAATTACCCCCAGTGATGAATATGATCAGTTTAATACAATATAGAATTCCTGGGGGCATAAGGAGATAGGTGAGACAATTCAGGATTTACTGAATGCGAGTGTCTTAAAGACAACTACAACAGCATGGAATAATCCAGTATGGCCTGTCAAAAAGTCAGATGGATCCTGGCAGATGACAGTAGATTATTGGGAGCTAAATAAGTATACTCCACCATTAACGGCTGCAGTTCTGGATACGATAACATTAATAGAAAATATATATAAACATCAGGGCACTTGGTATGCAGTAACTGATTTAGCGAATGCTTTCTTTACCATACCAATTGCAGAGAAAAATTATGATCAGTTTGCTTTTACCTGGCAGGGGCGACAGTACACATTTACCCGATTACTGCAGGGTTATTTACATAGTCCCACTATCTGTTATAGGATAGCAGCAGAACATTTGGATGAGGTAAAATTACCTCAGAATACGCAAATTTCACATTACATAGATGACATTTTGATTCAAGGAACTTCTGAACAAGAAATGAGTGAGTATTTACAAGTAGTAATTGATCACATGAAGATGAAAGGCTGGGAGATAAATACAAATAAAATACAGGGACCAGTTCAGAAAGTGAAGATTTTGGAAATCCAATGGCATCACGGACATAGAGAAATTTTGTCAAAAGCAAAACAAAAGATTTTAGAATTCTCGACTCTTCAAGATAAAAGGAAAGCACAACATTTTATAGGATTGTTTGGATTCTGGAAACAGCATATTCCTCAATTGAGCCCAATACTTTCCCTGCTATGCAGAATGACCAGAAAGAAATATGAGTTTGTATGGGGGGATGATCATCAGAAAATTTTTGAACAAGCAAATCAGGCTGTTCAAAAGGCATTAGATTTATGGCCTTTACAGGTTGGGGAAGTAGAGTTGCATGTGTCAGTACAAGATCATTATGCCAATTGGACCCTCTGGCAGAAGCAGGGATCAAAATGAGTGCTGTTAGTATTCTGGACTAGGACAGATGCAGGAGAAAGATATTCTACTTTTGAAAAACAATTACTAGCATGCTATTGGGCACTAGTAGATACTGGACAAATGACAGTAGGGCATACTGTATTGCTGTGACCAGAAATATCTATAATGAGTTCATCCAAAACACATAGAATAGTTCATGTACAAGAAGTGACTATTATCAAATAGAAATGGTATATTGAGGATAGGGCTAAACCTGGAAATAATGGGGTGACAATGATACATGAAAAGGTAGCTCAAATACCAATAGATCAACAATTGTCTGTTATTGAGAAAGCTGTACCAGTTGCTGAATCCCCAGTAAAATGGAGAATGTTGTATATACAGGTACTGCTTGAACAATGTAATCATGTTTGGTTTACCAATGGGTCAGCAAAATGTGTAGGAAATAAAAGATGTTGAAAAGCTGTGTCTTATAATCTGTTAACTAAGAAAATTTTAACATAATCAGGAAGTGGTAAAAGCAGTCAGTATGCAGAATTACATGCTGTATATCAAGCATTAAAACAGTAAATACCAGGAACATGTCATATTTACACTGATTCTTGGTCAGTGGCAAATGGATTAGCAACCTAGTTGCCTACATGGCAGAAAATGATTGAAAAATTCATTCAAAAGAAATTTGGGGAAAAGAATTGTGTTAATCAGTTTGGGAAATGATAAATTAAGGTATTGTAACAATTAATCATGTTGATGCATACTGTTCAGCAGATTCGCTAGAATAGTGGCTTACTTCCATTACAGATGAACAAACATGAATTGCAGAAGCAGATATGCAGGGTGACTCTGAGCAAATGAGGGTGGCAAAATGGGCGCATCAGAAATGTGGACATCTGGGAGAGAAGGCTACTTAAAGGTGGGCACAAACAAGAGGAATTGCTCTTCCATTAGATTGAATTAAGACTGTTATATTACAGTGCTCAGTATGTCAACATACACAACAAAGATCAATGCCCCATATAGTTCAGGGACATATAGGATGGGGAAAGTTACCAGGACAAATATGGCAAATTGACTACATTGGTCCTTTACCATGAAATAAAAGTTGCCAATATATATGTAGAGCAGTAGATACTTACTCTCAGTACCTTATTGTTTTTTTCTTGCTGATGAGCAACACATGTAAGTACTTTGAAAACCATACACTTGATTATCCTGTATTGTAAATACAAAGTGATAATGGCTCTCATTTTAAAGGGAGAATGGTGCAAGAATTTTCAAAACAGCAGAATATTGAATGGGTATTTCATATATGCTATATTACCCAGAGGCAGTGGGAATAATTGAAAGAATGAATGGCTTATTTAAAGACCAGTTAAGAAAATTAGGGAATGGTGCTTTGTAAAATTGGAGAGATAACTTAAATATGGCATTGCAAATTTTGAATAATAGACCAATCTCAGAAACAGAAACATCATTAATGAGAATGTTAACTCCAGCATTACAAATTAAACTATATACTGCAGCAAGAATGGTTGTATTTTGGGAAACACAGGAAGGTGCAATAGCCCATACTAGAGCCACACCTGAAGCTGCAAGATTGAGTTTATATTCAATGAATACTCATAAAATATGCATTTATATTACATTATCGACTGATGAAAAGAGCGAATGCTCTTTCATCGAACCAATGATGTCTAAGGTCCTAATAGTGAAGACACGGAACAGCAATTTTTTTTCCCCAGGGAAAAAATTTGTTGCTCTGCAAAAAACAAAAGAAAAAAAATTAAAACACAAAACAAGTGGGGCCTTCACACCCCCCCCTACTTAAATATACCAACTCTGAGATCACACCATAGTAGAGGAAATGGAAAAGTCCCTAAGACATGGCCCACCATTTTTTTCCCCTGGGGAAAAAAAAGATGTTCCATGTCTTCGCTGTTTAGGTCTTTCGACATTATCGTTTCAATGAAAGAGCGTTCACTCTTTTCATCAGCTGATAATGTAATATAGACCCATAAAATATTACCATGATCAGTTTAACGGATTGAGACTGGAATTGGAATTTAGATTCCAGCAAAATATTTGGGCTGGAAAATGCCTCAGTCAAAGCTTGCCTTGAAGGGTATTCAAGTCGTGGACGGAGTTACTGAGGCAAATTATCAAGGGTAAATTAAAATTATTTTGTTAAAGCACATTAGATGAAATTGGTTGTATACAGAAAAAGGGTAGGGTAGCTCAGATATTTATTGTACCTGTGTTAGACAGCACTGTCATCAAAGAACAAGCACCACCTATCATTGCTTTTGAAATAGAACATGTGGCATGCATAAAATTAACTTAGGTGCAAAAGTATGGGTTCATGAGCCCGACAAACAACCTGACCAGGCAGAAGTTATTGCAATCGGAAATGATAATACAGATTTAATTATGAAACTAGGAAAGCAGAAATAGGAATATGTGCCAGCTGACTTGTGTTATTTCCGAGAATAATCCTACTATTTTCTTTAAATTTCAGATTTTGATTTGAATACATGTAGTGCTGACTGTTGGTGTTTTTGCTGTACTGTATGGAGTCCCTTTGGCAGAGTGCATAACACCAGGTGTGAAAGCAAATAAAATGAATTCAACAGTAATCCGATGGGGATGGGTTAACAGTACACAGAATACAACACAAGGGACTTTTACCTGTCCTGCTGGAAAAGGATGTTCTATTGTTAATTTTACTTTGGAAAGAAACCTGACCATTTGGAAAGTAAGGAAAGGACATTCATGTGTTCATTTACTGGATGAAAGACAAGCTATGGTAACAATTAAAAAAGAAACAGACATAAAATGTTGCAATTATAACTATGATCAAATGCATAAAGACAATTATTATTTTTGTCAGAATGGAATTGATGTTTATAATGGATCAGTTGGCATGTGAAATATCACTGTATTGTTTTGTATGACCACAATTTAAATTACAAATCAAAATGCATGGGGTTCACAAATAACTGTATTAAATAATAACTCTAAGACTCATTTAGATCAAATAGTTAAAGTACCTTCAAATATGTAGGACAGGAATATTACAAAACTGTAGTACACTTTAATATTACTTTTCCGAAAATAGGTAAATGTATGCAAAAATGAGGATGGTATAGCACCTTATTAAGAGGTGTTGGTACCGGGTTGGGGACTTTGAATGCAGCTGACATTGAAATTTTAACTAATAAAATTAAAACTGTTGGTCGAGATATTTCACAAATTATACACTTACAAGCACAATTGAATCCCACAGTTTGGTACACACAAAAACAGCTTGTTAACTATGAAAAATATTTTTAGATCAGTTTAATACTTCTGTGGTTTATAGCTTAGAATTTGATGAAAATGTTACTAAGTTTGTGAATTGGACTACATGTACTTTGCAGTCTTTTCATATATCAATGCAGAAAAATTTTCTACAAACAAAATTCATGCTTAGTAATCAGCATATATGGAGACAATTGTTTGGTAAATGGATACCTAGTACCAATCGGATAAGATTATTTTCTGAAAAAACAAAATGTAGAGATGACTTTTGTATAGGTTATATCATACATTATAAGTCACAGATGCAAAGATAATGTGTCAGCTTGTAACTTTACCATTAGAATTTGGACCTCCTGTTTATCCATTACAGTACTGGTTACCACACATGGACGGAAACTACACTGACTTTTTGAATAGGACACATAAATTGGAACACTGTACTGAAACAATAGAGGGACTTATTTGTGGACAACATTCCCCCGTATATGAACCATATTTTCTTCAGCATTCCATCAATATATGCAAATGGACTATATTACCTTCTACCTTTGAAATGTTTATTGAAATACCACCACAATTATATGTTTAGTAACAAATCAAACATTGTCATATATTTTAGGAAATCCTTTTGTAGGCTGTCTGGGTAATGTGCATTTAATTTGGCATAATGAAACATATATCTTTCCTCCAGAAAAACATGTTAATGTATTTCATACATGGTTGCCAAACTTGTTAGAATATTCAAATTTACAATTTAATTTGGATTCTTTACGGAGAGTATTGAATAATACTCAGCATCTTGAAAAACATTTACAAGCAGTAAATCACAGTATTCTACATCACGAGATGACAAGTATTATTACAGAGAATAAACTGATTACTTTACCAAAGAAAACAGAATATGATACAGCACATAACTGTTGGGGCATATTCACTGGATGGTCAGCATTCAGAACCAAACTATTAAATTGGTTAATACATCCAATTTTAGTTCTAATGATCATTTTGATTTTATTAACTTTTTGGAATTGTGGTTTAACTTACTCTGTTTATAAAAAGGCAAACAGAGTTTTGAATGTCGGATATAAGTGAGTCAATAATCAAGGGGCCGAATGGAATACGAATGTGATATGAAAGAGGGGTACATTGAGTGATTGTGGTTATTTGATTGTTGTCTCACTATATCTCAACATTCTCTTTATTCCTTTATATGCAGCATATTGTATGATGTTGTTTTCTGGAACATTCTAGTAATTTCAGCAACGTCATTATATTCAGCTGTAAAACATGTTATGTGTTCTGGAACATTCCAGTAAAGTCTGATTTAAAATTGCAAAGTCATTGTATTTGGCATGATCTGCTGTTCCTTCTGGGTTGGGTGACCAGTGCCACAGAATGTTCCAGCAAGATCCAGCCTAAACTAGAAAAGTACTGATTCTCATAATTTATGGTAAACAAATGGTTATATACAGCTGGGGCTTTCTGCACTCAGGTAGAAGCCTCACCTGTGGAGTGGATGCACTGCCCAGGACCGTTTTCCCGATGAAGACCTTTGCCTGACTGCAAAGGGGCTTCCCAGTCGAGATTGAAAACAGGATGTAGTTCTTCTCTTTATTGGTGAAGTATAACTTTCTCTAAATGTGTTCTATAATACTATTTAATTTTCTGTGTTACTGCGGTGGTGGTGCTGCGGTAGTGCTGTCGCCTCACAGTTAGACATTGCCCGTTCGATTCTCAGTTAGAGTGTCTTCTGTGTGGCATCATGCATGAATGGGCGTTCCTTCATTGAAGGTTGTGCATTAGGCCCGGCAAGCCAGCATGTAAAAATCTACTGCCAATCAGTAGCGGACCGGACTTCCGCTGTGGCAACCCCTAACTGGGAAAAGCCAAAAGACTAAGAAGAAGAAGAAGTAAAATAGAGTTTATCTAGTTTTCTGTTTTAGCAGAAATAAAGTCTGATTTAATAAATTCACTGGGGTGTAGTGTGTCATCTTACATCCTGCTGACTAGGCAATACAACAATGATCCTAAGTGCATTTTTATAAAAATAACATCAACTACAAACTTAAAGTAGCCACAGACAATGAAAGGAATTTTAAATCCTTATTTGGCTATTGTAGGAAATTAAGAAAGAATGCCCAGTAATGCACTGAATTAGTGCATAACAACATCACTTATTCCATCCCAATGAACACGGCAGGTATCTTGGCTGATAAACTTAAACTGAATTTTACCTTACCCACCCATGTCATCTCTCTTACTATCTCAACTGTGCTACCCTACCCCAACCAGTTATCCTACTGGTGTATGAAGTGTGATTCCTTCAGCATTAATTGCCAGAGGATGAAGAGAGCAAATTGCCAGAGGATGAAGACAGCAAAGTTGCATCACTAAATCCTATTTTCCAAAGGAATCATTATCAGGCTTATATAATATATATAACTGAAATAATGTAACAGGTAAGCAACGGATGAACCAGGCAGAAGCCAAGCAGAGAAATGCAGCTGCTATAGCAATGAGACACAGTCACCAATTCTTCCAGTAAACAAAATACTCCATAAGGAAAATGCAGGCATCAAGGCAGGAAAAACACAGTCACAAAGTCCTCCAGTAGTAAAAAGCAATCCAGGATATTTATTGTAACAAAAGGTAAGTGCTTTCGCAGTTAAGCTTCATCGGACCAAATACAAAAAGCTAAAATGCACACCATCTAAACACATAGTGCTAAAGCACCACCCAATCGTAAAAATACATCAATTAAAGTTAAACTGTTAAAGCTGAAAGACCACATTACCTGCAAATACTGGACAAAAAAGGATGCAATATATATATATATATATATATATATATATATATATATATATATATATAATATATATATTATATATATATATATATATATAAATAAAAACATGTGTATAATAAGTATAAATATATACATGTGTAAACACACATATAAAAATATACATATATATACATGTATATAAAAATATATACTACTAATGTTCTCATAAGCAACAATAAAAAAACAATAAAAAGAAATAAATAAATGAATGAATAACCACTACTATTTCCTATTTACTTCTGCAGTCTTATTTTCTTTAATAAGGGCTTAATAGAAGCCCTCTCGTTCATACCTCTCCCTCTAGCTGCATGAAGGGTGATAATCCAACAATTCTCCCTATGCTCTGTGTGTGTAATAATGTCACCTTCCCTAATACTGGGAGGGAGGGTGGCCTAATGGTTAAGGTGTTTGCCTTACAAACACAAGGTGCAGGGTTTGAGTCTCACAAGGGATAATTGGCTAGGCTTAAAATGGCTCGCAAGGGCAGTTAGCTTACTACTAATCTGTGAACCTGTGAACCTGTGAGAAATAGTCTCAATGACCCTGAAGTTAAATGTATGAGATTCTCCCAGTCCCAATACGTGTTTAGATAGTGCGTTGTGTGTAGAGCCCCTTCTAATGTGGTAAATGTGCTCCCTCATCCTATCACGCAGCACCCTGTTCGTCTTACCAACATAGAAGGAGCTGCAAGTATTTCACTCTGCTAAATAAACCACATGGGGAGTCATGCAATTGGCATGAGCATGGAAAGTGTATTCTCTACAGAGATCTGGATGATGAAAAGTGTCAAAGGTGTTAATAAAGGAACAAAAATTACAGTCACCACATGGCATTGTAAGACCAGGAGTAAAAACCGTGATACTTAAACCACTGTTATGGCAAAGTAGCCTCTTCAAATTTTTCCTGTTCTTAAATCGAAACCTAGGTTTATCACCTACAATCTTACCTATATCATCATCTACCTGTAAAATAGGCCAGTGCAGTGCAAATAAGCTAGTGATATCTCTATGGTCACTAGTATAAAAAAGAGGAATCCTAGTTTCACCAAACCCCACACTAGGTTCATTACCATTAATTGCACTTGCCTCACATACTGGTCCGAAGTATGGACTTGCTGTGGTAAACCTTAACTGATCTATATTAGACCAGTGTCTATTGATCTCACCAAGGCTATACCCCCTGGCTAATAATGTCTTCTCTAAATTACCCAGCTCTTTCACAAAACCGTCCATAGTGGGATTTAATCTGGAGGCCCTCATTCCTTGTCCTTTAATCAGGTTCCGAAAAATATAACCGGGGTGCATACTAGACCTAAACAAAAAAGCATTCCTATGGCAGGTTTTACGATGGACACCAGTATTAATTCATAGGTTCATAGGTTCATAGGTTTATACTAGGCTATCTGCCCGAGGGCATTTACAAGCCTAGCCCATAGTTTTGTGGCTTACGCCACCCCTTTAGTATGGGGAACTATACCCATTATTTTGCTGTGCCTCTGTCGAGCAGTGACACTGAGGTAATCCCTGGGGTATATCTGCGATCCCCCATCCATTGGTCAAGATTTCTCTTGAACAAAGCCAGCGAGGTGCTCTGCCTCACATATACCGGGATTTTGTTCCACAGCATAGGGAGTCTTTGGGTGATGAATCTATCCCTCCAGCACGTCCTATTAATAGCCGTGTCGAGGTTTAAGTCTCCCTTGTGGCTCTGACGGATCTAGATTTATTGAGGTGAAGCATATTCATCAAATCTGGGTTTGACATGGCCTTGTATGTCAGGCACAGGTCACCTCTGACTGAATAGAGCTGAGGTTCTTTCAGTCGGGCAGCATAGGACAGATTTTTGAGACCCTTTATCCTTTTGGTGAGGAACTTTTGTGGCCTCTCCAGCTGCTGCAAGTGTCGGGTCAGATACATTCCGAATGGGGCACTGCACTCAATCATTGGTCTGATGAGTAATGAGTATAGGGAAACTATGACCTCCCTTGATCTAGATGTGAATCCCTTCATGATAAGGTGGGCAATGTAGAAGGTCTAATTAACTACTTTAGCTACATGGGTGTCGAATGAAAGGCTACTGTCAACCTGGGTCCCCAGGTCCCTAATAACTTCTTCTGTGCTCAGTGGATTACCACCTATATGGTAGCTAGGGGTAACCTTGTTTTTCCCGAAGGGTATGACTATGCATTTTTTGGCATTTAACTTTAGGCCATGGCTCTGGCACCAGTTATCCGTTTCTGTGAGACCCTTCTGAAGGATATCTGTGTCAGATGTGTTTTCGACCCAGTTTGCAGTCATCTGCAAACTTTGTCAGCCATAACCCTCCTGTGTTTGCTTGTACTACAGAAAAGTAGATGCCAAACAAGAGTGGGCCCAGGACTGAGCCCTGTGGGACACCACTTGTGACAGGCTTAGAGTCTGACATAGCGCCAGCAACTCTGACCCTGTGGGTTCTGTCACTCAGCCAGTTTGCAACCCATCTTGTGATGTATGGGTTAACATTTAAGCTGATGAGTTTTTCAATGATACCCGAGTGGGGTATTGTATCGAAAGCTTTCGCCAGATCGAGGTAGGCTGTATGGACTGCCTTTCCCTCATCAATGGCTTTGGTGATGGTTTCGAAAAAGTCAACCAAGTTTAAAAGGCATGATCTGCCTTTGACAAAGCCAAACTGGGTTGGATCCAAAGTCTGCAAATTCCCTATGTCTTTATTTATGAGATCCATTATGATCCTCTCCACGGCCTTGCAGATAAGGCTTGTCAAGCTAATGGGCCGGTAATTTCCAGGGTCGGTGGAGGCACCGCCTTTATGAAGTGGGACCACTGTCGCAGTGCGCCACTCCCTGGGTACATATCCAGAGGTGAGACTATGATTAAACAGCTGTCCTAGCTGTGGGTTTAATTCCTCGTTGAGTTGGAGCACACAGCCGGGGACACCATCAGGTCCCATGGATGCTGTGTTTTTGCTTTGGAGAGCAGTTCTCACTTGGGCGTTAGAGATGTTTGGGGGCTGCAATCGTTTGGTATAGATATCTCTCCTTTGGGGAGGGGAGAAGTTTGCACTGAACCTGTCAGCCAGTATGTTGGCAATGTCTGTAGGATCAGTAATCTTCACATCATTTTGAACTAGTTCTGAGCATATCTGGGAGTTTCCTCCCAGGTTTCTAACATAGCTAAAGAAGGCCTTATGACTGTCTTTTGAGTCTTTAGCTATTTTTCTCTCAAAGTTTGCTTTGGATGATTTTATGAGAGCTCTTAGTTTTTTACTTGTAGTGATTAAAGGTGTCTTACCTTTTAAGGATTTTGCTCTATCTTGTAGTAGCTTCCTCCTTTTGTTGTAGAGTTTGTTTATGGCTGGGGTCCACCAGACTGGACGCTTGCCTTTGGTACAAAGAGTCTTTGTTTTGCTTGGGATTGCCTTATCCATGCAGTCCTGTAGGTGCTGGTAGAAGGCATTTGTAAGTGATTCAGCGGCTTGGGTACTGTTTTCCTGGCTCGGGGCCTTAAAGGAGACCACACTAGTCTTTAGAAGTGTGAAGTCGGCTTTGAGAAGTTCTTTACTGTGGTCTTTTTATTTCAGGTGGGGGTGGGATGAGGACCTCCAGCGAGATTAGTTTGTGATCTGATCTCACCAGTGAAGGGTATACTTCCGGTGTTGAACATTGTGCTCCCATGTTCGTGATAATGAGATCAAGTATGTTTTCTCCTCTTGTGGGGATGGTGACCAGTTGTTCCATGGCATTTGAGTTTATGAATTCCAGGAACTTTTGGGCTAAGGTGTTTGGGCTTGAGTAGTGTTCCCAGTCTATATTAGGGTAATTGAAGTCACCTAGTATGATGGTGTTTGGAGATACATTTATCCCCTCCAGTATTTTCAGGAAAGCCATGTGAGGTTCCTGAGTTTGTGAGGGTGGCCTGTAACATGCTACAATTTGCAGAGTAGTCTTGCCTATGGTTAATTGCACCTGGATGGTCTCCGATGCATGATCATGCAATTTCTCAATACAGAGATCTAAAACCTCAATACGAGTAAATGACCAGTTAAATGTAAACTTCAAAAAGCTGGTCAGGCCATTCATGGTCTCATGAAAATCCACTAAATCATCTAACGAGCCTCTCCATAACAAAAACAAATCATTGACGAAACGCTGATAGAATAGGACATGCTCCTTAAAGCCCTCAGTAGCAAACAGTATGGTATTCTCCCAATGCGCAAGAAAAATCTTGGCGTAGCTATTGGCACATGATGTCCCCATAGCTACGCCATGCTTCTGTAAATATATTTCACCATCAAAGATGAAGACATTATTTTCAAGGACGATCTCTTAAAAATAGCAAATAAGATCGACCTGTGCTGAAGTATAATCACCATGAAACAGAAGATATTCATGTATATACTGGATCCCTAACTCATTAGAAATCATGGTGAACAGGGACTGTACATCAAAAGTTACAAAAATAACATCTTCAACATCAATAATACCTCCAGTACATTCATAGAGGTCTAACAAAAACTGTTTTGAGTCCCTTAAAACCACCTGATTCAAATTAATGACTGGTCTCAAAAACTTCTCAACATAAAGTGAAAGTGGCTCTGTGACCCACCCTCCACCTGCCACAATAGGTCTCATGGGTGGGTTAGTCAGGTGTTTATGTATCTTAGGCAGACCTTGTATAAGTGGAATCAAAGGGTTGACTACCTTTAGAAAAGAAAACATTTCTTCAGTAATAAGATGGGCAGAAAAAAACATCAAATATACAATTGCTTACAGATGAAATAACCCTGTGTATGTCCTCAGTAGTTATCTTATCATAAAAGCCACAGTCACCTAACATGGAAGTCATAGATTGACAGTAATGGGCCTATCCAACACAATAATAAACCCACCTTTATCTGCTGGACAAATCACAATAAAGTTATTATGTTGTAACTCTTTCAAGGCTTTCCTTTCAACATATAAAAGATTAGGTTTAGAGTATGTCCTCTGATTGTTCTGACTGTCATAAAAATTAAAAATATCTTCTTCAGTCAGTTTCAAATATGCTTCCACTAAAGGATGGTTACTGGGAACATAGCTATTCAATTTCTTGAGGGTGGGATGATAACCAGCATCATTATTAGATGTATGTCCTACACCTGTACCACCATATAGTAAACGCAACATAATATTCCTGCAGAACACTTTTAAATCTAATATTGTATCTGGCATCCTACTCTTGCTTGCAGGTATAAAATTTAGGCTCTTACAAAGAACACGTCTCTCTTCAGATGAAAGTTCATATGTAGAAATATTCCAAATTAATGATTCAGGGCCTTCCCCCACATCTTTTTTAATGTCTGATTCTGATTCTGTTCTCCAGATAACGTGCGCTTCTGGTGCCCCCTGCTGACTGATCTCCACATCCTCCTCCTCCTCTGTCTGAGCGGACAGGTAGGGGAAAAGGGAGATCACCTATGGTGCCATTTCTCATAATATTAAAGTCTTCAGTATCGACAGATTGAACATTTCTATCCTTGGGTCTAACCACCTTTTCTACCCTGTGACCAAAATCACTACTATTTTTATTATTATTAACTATGACTTTGGGGTATAAACTACCCACAGAACCAGCTTCAGGACAGATATCATCACAGCCATTAACACCTGAAAACACCAGTCCTTTTTGTTTAACAATGTATCTGCCCCAGGGTCTCTGCAAGGAGATTCCTGGTTAGCACTAGTGCATATAATAACCCCATTCATACCATTGGAACACGATACATCAGAACCATTAACAGGCTCAGACTCATGGTTGCCGTTACTGGCATTAACAACAGGTTCAACATTGTGTCTATTTAAAGGAACATTGTCAAAAGATTCTATAACACGATTAACGTGTGAACTAGAGACACCATTCCTGTCTACATAATGTCCAGGTCATGGCCACATAAACACGTGGCCTGTCCTAAAATCATTAATATCCCTCAAAATTTTTGTCTTTTTCTGATACATGAGCTTACGCTCAAACACTGCAACCCCATCTAATAAGCTCTCGAACAAGGGATTCAAAGTGTCCAAATGACAGTTCTTAACAAGGGCTTCCTGCCTTCTGTTGGATTATTACCCTTTGTGCAGATAGAGGGAGAGGTCTGAACGAGAGGGCTTCTATTAAGCCCTTATTAAAGAAAAGAAGACTGCAGAAGTAAATAGGAAATAGTAGTGGTTATTCATTCATTTATTTATTTCTTTTTATTGTTTTTTTATTGTTGCTTATGGGAACATTAGTAGTATATATTTTTATATACATGTATATATATATATATATATATATATATATATATATATATATATATATGTATATTTTTATATGTGTGCTTACACATGTATATATTTATACTTATTATACACATATGTTTTTATTTCCATATATATATTTTTTGCATCCTTTTTTGTCCAGTATTTGCAGGTAATGTGGTCTTTCAGCTTTAACAGTTTAACTTTAATTGATGTGCCCTTTAATTGATGTATTTTTACGATTGGGTGATGCTTTAGCACTATGTGTTTAAATGGTGTGCATTTTAGCTTTTTGTATTTGGTCTGATGAAGCTTAACTGTGAAAGCGCTTACCTTTTGTTACAATAAATATCCTGGATTGCTTTTTACTACTGGAGGACTTTGTGACTGTGTTTTTCCTGCCTTAATGCCTGCATTTTCCTTATGGAGTATATTGTTTACTGGAAGAATTGGTGACTGTGTCTCATTGCTATAGCAGCTGCATTTCTCTGCTTGGCTTCTGCCTGGTTCATCCGTTGCTTACCTGTTACATTATTTCAGTTATTTATATATTTTTAGCAATGGAGTATTTATCCCTTGGTCTACATTTTCTTTGTTTTGTTTATATAATATATAGATTAGTAAAACTCAGTTTAAACCCCTATATTGTTGTTCAATTGCAAATAAGATGTGAGTGTTTTGGGTACCCTCTTGGAATGCAAGACTGTAACTAGCAGTGCCCCCAGGGCTCTGCATATGGACTTGCCCTCTTTGGAATCTACTTTGCTGACATCCAGGCCAATATCACAGCAGTGTGTTATTCTAAGTTTGATGAGGACTACATATTGGATACTGTTATTCAGTTCACACTGGTACCAAATTGCTGCACAATGGGATGGATTATGTACACACTTGGAATTCAGAAGATGGTCTCAGAAGGAATGCTAAAAAGCGTGGTGTGGTACTATTTGGTAGGCAAGCCATGTTTACTTTCTATTATATGAAGAATACTCATGCTCAGGTTGACACTGTTATAAGAGACCTTGGCACATATGTGCAAACCTCACTCTCATTTGGTTACCATTTTTCCACCATTATTAGAAAATCATTCATTGTGGCCTAACTGATAGCCAATGGAATTTCCTCCATATCTGAAGCTGTGTACTCTTCTGTTTTTTTTTTAAACAATAAATATCTTTATTAAATTATCATGTATGACATAGGTAATCTTACATTTATATAAATTAAAATAAACCATACCAACTCAATCTCAGTTGCAAAAATTATACAGTACAAACCATGCTGACACAACTGTAGCTGCAAACATTATACATCACTTATAATATATCCAGTCATTGTCAGGCAGCCATTACATAGCTCATTGAAATCCTGCCTTCTTTTAAACCTCGTTCCTCCTCTACATGTATTGATCCCACATTTCCCATTTTTCGTATGTAATTTGTGCTTACATTTTTCTAAAGATCCCGGTTACAGTTGTTTTATCTCTGTTACTATCTTCGCTACTTCTAGTAAAGTTGGTTTAAAATTTGATTTCCATTTTCTAGTAATTGCTTTTTTGGCAGCCATCACAATTAGACTCAGCAAGGCCTTACTAAGTCTAGGCAATTCTGATTCTGTATCATAGCTTAAAAAAATAATTTCCTTGGTTACACCAATTTGCTCACCCAGCATCTCTGACACAGCATTCTTCATGGAATCTTTAAAGTCTGCCAGCTCATTAAATTCCCAGGAAATATGTTCACAGTTACCTCTTTCATCCTCATCACTCCTCCAACATTTGCTGTCTATCTTAGGAAAATTCTTTGTAGTCTACCTGGGGTATAAAAATACCAATGTAAACAGTTCCCAGCAAAGATCCTAAATCATATAAACTTTTTTCATATATGGGAGACATACATATACACCTCCCATTATTTCTTTGTAAATTGCTTATTCAGTCTCTCTTCCCAATCCTTTCTAACCTCCTCTGATTAATTCTTATAGTTATCATGCAATATTTTATATGCCCTACTAATTATTCCTTTCTTAATGATAGTTTGTTCCAGAGTATGGAAAGTCTCTGGGACAGGAATCTATCCCTCCAGCATGTTCTGTTTATTGTGGTGACAAGGTTTAGGTCCCTGGACTGTGTGGTTCAGAGAGATTGGGATTTCTTTAAGTGTAGCATGTCCAACAGCTCTGGGTTTGACATAGCTTTATATGTTAGGCAGAGATCGCCTCTAAGTAGGCGGTATGAGGCGGAGTAGAGCTGGAGTTTTTTGAGATGGTCTGCGTATGACATCTGTTTGTTGTTTTTTTACCTGTTTATTGGATTATTTATGATGTTTACGATGGAGGTTTAATTGAATTATTGGATATTTAATTTAATTTGTATTGGCTCTTTACTGAGCAGATATAAATGAAGCTGTGTTTTTACTTTGCTATTCATCTGAAGAAGTCTACTTTCTGTTAGACGAAAATGCACTTTACATTCTATTAGCATTTATGTTTTTAAGTGTTCATTAAACTGCAGTGGTTCCCAGCTTACATCATTCTTTGTGCTCTGTGGGGTGTGCTGGTGTTTTTTACTGTGTTCTTTGCTGCTTTGGCACACCGTCTCCTTTGTTTTTTTGATTTATCAATTTACAACAGGCACGCTGATTGGTCTGACCAATTCATGTGCCCATTTTTTAATGTAAATGGACAGTCATTGTATAATATGTTTTTACAGGTCCATTTGTAAAGGGGAGAATAGACATACTGGGTTCTTAACAACAGTGCAGTTGCAACCTCAACTCCAAATTGTTCAGTTTAACATATTGCTTTGTGTGTTATATCCACATTATATTTTCTAATCGGGATCTTATTTTAACTGGTCATCCATGTTTTATATTAATTACTGCCTATGCTGCTTGGCTGTGTTTACCTACAGCCCTGTTCATGGTTGGCAAGAATATTCAAACCAGTCAGCACACCTGGTTAACTAATAAATATATAATGGGTTTAAATGGCATATAAAAAGTTTTATACTGTAGACTGGACAGTATGACCATTTATGAGCATGTTGCTCTGTAGTGTGTTAGCATGCACATTTTCTGACTAACATAATTCACTCTTGGTGCCTTTTAAATGTTCTCAAAGTTTCACTTTTCCTCATTTGTGGAAATGGTCTATGTAATCACACGTTTTGATTAAGTTCTTCCCATTCTGCATAAATGTATATGTCACACACTCAGGTCCAGCTGTAAATCATGTTAAGCCTTTCAAATCATGTCTGCCAGTGAAAAGAAATGGAAGGGGGTCTAGGAACCAGGACCCACAGTATATTGTACTTCTTGACAGTTAATGATTTGCCAATGCCATATGAAAAGGCTAGCAACTTAGATTGATGGTTCATAGATTCTTATCACAGGATCTTAAATGATGTAGTGGTTATGGGTAACAGCAATGAATACTGAAGGGCAAATATCAGTGAAATACACTTTTTTCTTTCACTTTTCCTGAAGGTCAAGTATTGAGAAAATGGAAACAACTGCAAAGACCCCAGGGGTTCTTAACTAAAAAGATCATAGGCTTACAAGACAAGAGGTACCAGGGAAGTCTGGAAACACTGTCTCTTTATTCAGTATTCTGTAGATCCTTAAGAGTAATCTGTGCCTTGCCTTTTAAGCCATTAGCAATTTGCTAATCCAAGACCTCTTATATATCTGCAAATCAAACAGTATCACTACCACTAGTACCAGGGATCTAAGAAAAATAGACAACACGGTGGAGAGACAGATTTGTCATGTGATGCTTACCCCTTCTCTGAACAAAGCTTCAATGACAATTTAAGCAATTGGAAACACTATCTTCCTTCAAAATGGAGTTATCCACAAATTCTCCCCAATATGGCTGGCCAGTTGCTCCTTTAAAAAGGAGATAAGGTTTAAGAGGGGTACTGGCAAGGTGTAAATGATCACAGGGCCCAGTTGCTTGTATTTCCTATGATTTTGTGATACTACCTATTTTCCCTTTACTTTGTATTATTATTTTGGATAAAAACAAGGCTTGGAAATTTATCAACAGTTGAACACAAAACATGTCAGTATCATCTGTCAACTACAACAAAGAAAATCTGTACATAAGATTATAGTAACATAGTAATTTTCCAGGCAATTGGTCGCTGAGAACATAAGATGCCTAGCCTTTAAAGTCCTTTAAGAAAAATACACATCAAATTTTTTACCTTCTTTAAGAAATCCACAAAGATAATCCCTGGTATAAATTTGTTACTATCCACCTATTCATTTAAGTTGACATTGAAGATGGCCATAGCAATGCTATGTTTGATATATAGTAGAAGCTATGTTCCATAAGTGGGGAATGTGCTGGGTTATGAACTTATGTCTCCAGTGAGTTTTTTGAATTTATTGTTGTATGCTAAGGACTTTCAAGTGGGTGTTAAAAATAACTGATCCTCCTAAGGTAGAGGAGATCAAACAGGGCACGTTTCTCCATGGCACAGAACGTTAGACATAAGTCATCATAAAGGAGCTGGCAGGCCACAGAATACAAGTACTATCAAGCTAATCTGTTAGGGAAGCTGAGTTTTTAAGGTCCTTGGTTTTGTTAGAAATCACTGTGGTCTTTCCAGTCAGGTAATGTACATTGCTTGATATATACCAAAGGGGGTAATATATTCAATAGTAAAACTAATGGCAGAAGAGTACAGGACTTCCAAGATGGTTGAACAGTGAGTAACAGCTTAATTCTAGCTCTCCCAGTGTGAAAACAGAAACTTAGCAGAGAAAGCCAATGGACCTAGATTTCTGGATAAATTTCAATAATTGGCTAGTAAGCACACTGCCTGGATGCTAAGAAAAAAATACAGAGGATCTGAAGGAAAATCAGCTTCAAAAGGCAATGAAAAAACATTGACTGGGAAAAGTAGTGCAGCTGTTCAGCAAAAAGCAGTGCAAGCTCCCGACATAATTTCCAGTAACCTTGAGGAAAGCATAAGTTAACTGCACACAGATATGGTTAAAATAAACAAAACACTGATGGAGTACATCAACTCAAACAATAAAAGGCTGAAAAAATGGAAGAAGCTTTAAACAGATATTCAGATAAGGTGACAAAACTGCAAAACTCAGAGGTTGAAATGAAGAAAAGGCTGGCTGACTATGAGACTGCACAATAAAAGATGTTTCAAAAACTAATACCATTAGAGGATAGAGCATGTAAGGAAAACCTGAGGTTTTCTGCTGTACCAGAGAAGCTGGAAGGAACAGAATGATTTTATGAAAGCACAAATAAGCAACTAGACTGGTATTCTACAACAGGAATTGTTGTTAATTGAAAGGGCATATTGTGTATGCTTCAAACCTAGCTATGAGAAAACAACCTAGACCTTTAATAGTGAAGATGCAATCTTACAGCAGAATGAGCTGATTCTGATAAAACTGTGGTAGAAGGACAACGTATTATAAGTTTGAGACAGCAGAGTGCTTGTGGAGAATGACTATTAATTGTACACCAGGCAGAAGAGAAATAAATGTATTCTATTATTCAGGGAATGTTGAGAACTAGGTGTGAGATTCAAACTGCTATACCCAGCTATCTTAAAAATATTTTCCCTCCAGAGGAACAAAATCATTTTTTGATGAAGTACATGCTAAGGAAGAAATATAAAAGTCTGTCCAACAAAAAGTGAGCAGTGAAACAGACAGAGATTCTGCTTCTTGTTCTTCTGGTAATAAAAACCACAGAGACACCGTGCCAATGAAACCTTTTCCAGTGTTTCAAAGGAAAATGCTTGAGAGGGGGAAAAACACAAGAGTTGATTAGAAGAATCCAGAGTACAATGGAAATGAAGAAGAGACAGGGTTTCAGAGATAAAGATGAACAGGAATAGAACAAGAAAATCTGGAAATACTGGACTTTCATGGACTTTGTTAAACTTGTAGGGGACTCTAAAACATATCCCCTATTTCATGTCATTAATGTTCAGAAAAATATTCAGGAGAGGGGAAGAGGAGGAAGAATGTTAACGGAAGTAAAACATTTTTTTCTTAATAGTACTATTTAAATAGTGCATGGTTTTCTTTGCATGTTCAGTACCAGGAGTTCGGAATTAATTTATATATTATTCCCCAAGATACAAAAACTGGACTAGGCTAGACAGAATTTACATTTCATAGGAACATGTGCATTTAATTGAAGATCTTGATATGCACCCAATAACTATTTCAGATTATGTGCCAATAATAACTAAAATAAAAACACAGGGTAATGAAATAAAAATGAGACACTGGCACTTTCCCATCTATCTTTTGAAAAGAGAGGAATGTTAAGGAATGGGTAGTGGAAACTATTCAGGAGGTATTAGAGAAAGATAGAAACATCTTCTGACAATATAGCTAAGGAGTGGGATAAAATTAAAGTAGAGTTTAAAAATAGGGTAGAAGTAAAAGAAATGGAGATATGGTTAATACTTAAGAGAGTTATTTAGAGAGACTGACAAATGTTACAGTATTGCAAAATAGGGGGATCTCACAGAACAAGGAGAGGAACAACTGCATAATGCTAAGCAGAAAATAAGGGATTACCTCGATAATATGCATGAGTTTAGAAAGATTGCTATTAAGCAATTATTTTTTGATAATAACTCTAGAGCACAAAAAACTTTTTATCACAACAAATCAGGCAACAGAAAGTAGAAAAGGCTGTCACCATGCATAGAGAGCCTATAACAAGGAAGATAACAAGGGATCCTGTAGAAGTATTAGAAATTTTTTGGAAATTCTATGAAAGTCTGTATAAAGCAGAGGAATATGGAAATTAAGAAAAGATACAAATGGAAATGTTTATGGAAGAATTAAATATGTCAAGGTTAGAGGTAGAGGAGCCTCAATTACTAACAGGATAGAAGGAGATGGGATAAAAATGGTGATGCATTACCAATCTACAAGAAAGCTAGGGGGGAAAAAAACTGATAAAGATCTGGAAGGTTTTGTTTAACAGTATTTTAAGAGGAGAAGTACCAACATCCTAGAAGAAAGCAGTGGTAGCTGTAGTACCTAAAGAGGGTAAAGAGCCATCAGTTCCAGCTTCATACAGGCCCATTTCAACACTAAACCATGATTATAAAGTATTCATATATATAATGGCTAAAAAATGGCAAAAGTGAAGCCAAAATCGATACACATGGATCAATGTGGTTTTGTGAAGGGGAGGCAAACATTTGACAACATTAACAGAACACTGATGATCCAGAAGCAGAATGTAAGAAAATGCCACTGTTGTTGGGGGGTCTTAATACAGAGAAAGAATTTAACAAAGTAAGTTGGAAGTTTATGAGCAGAGCAGTGGAAGCATTTGCATTCCCTGATAAACATTTATAAGGTTGTAAGGTTATAAGGTCGGTTAGGAGGATATAAGAGGGATCGGAGGCAAAAATTAAAGTGGGTGGGGTCCTCTCTCATAATATCTGCTTGAGCAGAGGAACTAGGCATGGGTGCGCTCTCTATCATTTGTTATTTGTATTATATGTAGAACCACTGGCAAAGAAAATAAGGGATTCAGAAATTTAAAGATATAATTGGTATGGTAGTCAAGAAAAGCTGGCTCTGCTTGCAGATGACATTATTTTATACCTGACAAAACCAGAAAGGGACATTACAGTGTTGTGGAACATATTGAGACAGTTTCAGATCTTTTCAGGATACAAAATTAATGAAGCTAAAGCAAAGGCAATAATGGTAAATTATGTACCCACATAGAACTTGATTCAGCAATATCCCTATTTATGGGGAGGGTCTATATTAGATCAGTGAATGCTTAAAAAAGTGAACGCTGATTGATCGACCTTATGTTGATCAATCAGCGTTCGCTTGTTTAAGCGTTCACTGATCTAATATAGACCCTTATGGGGACATGATAAAATGAAGCATTTAGGAGTATAGATTAAAATGACTTTGGTGTGACAGCTAAGGATATGAGGTCTTGCTTGATGTTTAGCTTACTCAATGAATCAGCATTTAATTTTTTGCTAGTTTAAGGTTTTTTTGCATTATTTACTGAAGACGGTGACAATATGACAAACCATGTAAATTTAACACAACCACGGTACTGGAGATAGACGATAAAAATATATACATTTAATTATTAAATAACTCTATACATTAAAAACTTGTGATGGATAAAACAACCATATAAATAACCTAGTAATTTAATCAATAAGTGCTTTTGTCCATTAAAATAGTGAACTTCCTCAGATAAATCAAATAAAAGTTATAATAGTTTAAATGGACAATAATTTATGCTCATTGGTGTTTGCATCTGGCTGAAAATCTCGCTAATTGGTCTTCATTTACAATATTGGCAAAAACATATCTTTTCATCTCATTTCACAGGTGAATTTCTCCCTAAGAGTATCGGCTGTGATGTACATCCACCGATATTCAGCCGATGGATGTTCAATACATGACTCTCATTTTGAGTTAGTCTATCAAACCTTTGGGTAAGCTGTTGTATTAGTAAAGTCAAGTTACCAGAAGTTCCATTCAGGACTTTTACTCCCGACTGTGAAAATAAGGGAGGTGTACTCAAGTCTTTTTCTGTCACCATGGAAAACACCAAAACCAACTATTTACTGAAGAAGGTGACAGTACGAGAAACCACGTATGTTTAACACAACCACGTCACTGGAGATAGATGATAAAATATATATACATTTAATTATTAAACAACTCTACGCGTTAAAAACCTGCACCTATATAAACAACCAAATAATTGCTAAGTAAAGATCTAATGAATGGCAGGGACATTTCCAGGATATTTAGGAAAAGGACCTATTCCAATAGTTTTCTGCATTATAAAAGCATCCACACAATGCATCAGAAACAATCAGTTATAAAAGGACAATTGGTCATTGCCTCCAGAATGTTAACTTTAGAGAAACATTTTAATGAGGAATGTGCTAATTTGGTGGGTATGTTCACGAAGTGGAGCTATCCCACTGAGCTCCTAAATTAATTCGTTTTTGAAGTGTCCATGAAAAGACAAAGTGGTTATTTTAGACCCATTTTAAATAAGGTGATAGAGGGCACGTTGGTCCAGTATAATGGAACTACTATTGAGTCTCCGTTAGAGGAAGACATGGCCAATTTCAACTCTGACTTCAGTGATAAGGTCACCAGTGTTACTACCTTTAGTAGAGATTCTTCTTTAATAAAATCTATCTTGATTAAAAATTGGCCTTTACTAACTGAAGAAGAGTATCAGGAATGTGGTGGGAGAAGGGCTAATATTGGTATACCATAGAGCCCCTAACATAAAAATCTTTTTAGAAAGGAACAATAACATATAAAATAATAAGACGTGAGGGATGAAAAGATGCATTTTTTGCCAATATTGTAAATGTGCAAGTGAGGGTATGTATTTTGAAATAAAAGGGACTGAATTTCAGATGAGAGGTAGGTATAACTGTGAAACTAAGGGGGTTGTTTATATTGCTAGGTGTCAGAAGTGTATCTGTTTTTATGTGGACAAAACAGATTATAAATCAGGAGTTAGGATATATGAGCATGAATATAACATCAAAAGAACTGCCCAAACAGTGCACTGGTGAAGCATGTCAGCAAATTCCCCGGACAAAATTTTTCGTATATGACCATTGACTCTGTAAGAATATGAGGTCCTCAAACATTACAAATGGAAAAGGGGGACTTAATATGGCAAATCTGGCTAAATGCAGTGTATTGCCAGGTTTAAATGAACAGTCTTCCATCATATGCTGCAAACACCAAGAATAAATTATTGTATATTTAAACTTTTTTAACTTTTATTTGATTTATCTGAGGAAAATCATAATTTTAATGGATGAAAGCACTTAATGATTAAATTATTTAGTTGTTTATATAGGTGTTTTATCTGTCATAAGTTTTTAATGTAGAGTTGTTTAATAATTAAACTTATATATTTTTATCGCATATCTCCAGTGCCATGGTTGTGTTAAATTTCTTTGCATTATGGCAGAAGTATAAATGATAGATAAAGCATTTTAGTGTTTAGCGATTAGACAATTTATGCTGATGGACCTCTATTAATGTGGTGTGAATTGCCCTGAAAGCTCGAAAAATACCTGTTGCTGTAACAAAACATGTACAGTTTTATCAATATGCAAGGCTTAGAGAGAGAGAGAGAGAGAGTGAAAGGCCAAGTTAATGCCAAGAAATATGATGGAAGTAGTTAAGAAGACTGGATAACATAAGAATTCCCAGAGTTTTACAAACAAAAAGCTGCAAAACAGATGAACCAGAATGGCTTCAGTGGTGAAAAATGATCCACTAGGCATATAATATGTAACAAAGCAATTTATTAACAACACACAGAGGAAAAAAATGAAATAAATAAATAAATAATATTAATCCAAATGAGTCAAATCCAAGTGCTTTCTTCTCCTGTATAGGAGACTTTTTCAAGAACAGAGCATGCCCAACAACTGAAAAACTTGTATACCATCATTAATTAAGTTTCAAAACAAAAGCACCAATCATTTTCTGTTTTCACTGATTGAATCCTTTGGTGTAGGGTGTGATAGTTAAAGGTATAACACAATGAAATGTGCAATAAAATATGCAGTTTTACCATGAGTCAAACCAACACAAATAGTAAAAAAAATGTGTGTGTGTGTGTGTATACCATTTGTGCATTACAATCAGTTGTCATGAAATTAGAAAGTAAAAATATATATTAAAAAGTATATAACTAATATACTTGTGTTAGGTTTTACAAGTGCATATACATACGCACATGCTTGTATAATCTATTCATGAACATTTATGAATGTATAAATGAATAATGTCTGTATGAGTAAAAGCTAAAATATGTGTGCATATATATAACTTGTATACACAATAAAATTCATTAAAAAAAAATGTTTATGATACCAACATATTTGCTTAATGTTGGCAATGAACTTTTATTAATTTTATTAATTATGTGCATTCTGACCCTCCAAAATGAATTTTATTGTGTATACAAGTTATATATATGCACACATATTTTAGCTTTGTACCAGAGATTCATGGCTAATCTGCACAGGGGGTAAGAGTGAGAGCCCCCTGCTTGTTGCTGTACCACATCACTGTAGTGTTATCTGTCCGTATCAACAATTGTCCTGGTAGAAGAAGGTCCCTGAAGGCTATCAGGGCATTCTGTACAGCTAGCATCTCCTTCAAATTTATGTGCAGGTGCATTTGTTCCTTCGTCCAAACACCCTGAAGACATCTCCCATGCATGTGGGCTCCCCAGGCATAATCTGAAGCATCCGTTGTCAGAACTTGGTCAGTCGGCGGAGTACAAAAAGGCTTCCCCTTGTTCTGTAGACAGGGTTTGGCCCACCAAAGAAACTCTCGCTGGAGACAAGGCAAAATTGTGACCATTGTTTCCAAACTGTGGTAATGCTGAGACCAGACGCTCTTGAGGTACCACTGCAGTTTCCTCATATGCAGCCTTGCATATGGTATTAGCAGAATGCAGGAGGGCATGTAACCCAAAGCCTGCAGAATTTTTCTTGCAGTTAGCTGTTTCATTGAAGCCAGGCGTCGGAAAAAAGAAGCCAGTTGCACTTTTTTGTCTGGTGTCAAGGAAGCCATCTGGGTTGAAGTACTCAGAAGAGCACCCAGGAAAGTAATCTGTTGTGTGGGTACCAGATTTGATTTCGTTAGATTCACTGAGAAACCGAGGCACAAAAGAAGACGCTGCACAAAAGCTAGATGCCGAAGTAGAGTGTCTTTGTCATCCGCTTGAAGAAGACAGTCATCCAGATAAGGGTAAATTTGAATCCCCGTCTGTCTGCAAAACACCATTACTGGTGCCAGGCACTTCGTAAAGACCCTGGGTGCAGTAGATAAGCCAAAGGGCAGCACAGAGAACTGGTAATGTTTCGAGCCCGCTTTGAAACGCAGATACCTTCTGCACTCTTGCCTTATAGGAATATGCAGGTAAGCATCTTTTAAGTCCAAAGTCACCATCCAAGCATTCTTGCCCAACATAGGCAGCAGCTACTACAGAGTGAGCATCTTGAATTTTGGTATATCTAGGAAGGTGTTTAGCACAGAGAGGTCCAGGATTGGTCTCCACGAATTTTCCTTCCTGGGAACCAGGAAAAGTCTGGAATAAAAACCTTGCCCTATTTCTAAATTTGGTACCAATTCTATGACCCTCATAGCCAGGAGGGACTGAACCTGCCATTGTGCCTCTGCCCACTGATGATATGGCAGGTCTGGCCAACCATTTGGTTTTGGCATAGTGTGGAAATGAAATCTGTAACCTCTTGAGACTATGTCCAGAACCCATTTGTCCCAGGTTATGTGGCTCCAATTTTGATAAAAAAGAGAAACCCTTCTCCACAAAGGAGCTTCCAGGAGAGGAGCCCCAGGAACCAGAAAGGGAGAGTCATAAAGACTGTTTTCGGTAGGGTTGAGACTTATCTTCACCTCCCTTGGGAGAGGGGGCACTCCACTGCCTATTCCTAAAATGGGACTGCGACTGTCCCCTACCTCTGGAATGCCTGAATCTGCCTCTCTGAGATCTGTCCAAGCCTGGAAAGGACCAAGGTTTAGTTGGCCAGTGTCTGCTAAATCTAGGAGGTTACACTTGTAGAAAATCCTTAACTGTCTGCATAGATTTGGCTTTGTCTTCCATTTTCTTCAATACCTCTTCAGCTTTGGACCCAAACAGAACATCGTGCTGCAAAGGGGCATCCAAAAGTTTGGCTTTAATCTGATCCGGCAAGCTTTGATCTCTTAACCAAGCATGTCTTCTAATAACAGTGCCAGTTGTTGCAGCCCTACAAGAAGCTTCCAAAGAATCAAAACCACAATGCAGGGTATGTTTACCCACTTGTTCAATAGCATGCAAAAAATCCTGCAACTCCTGATTATCCGCACCAATAGACACAGCTGACATCTTTTGTTGAAATACAGACAAAAGGTATTGCTGATACTTGCTGATACCATCTCTCCAAAGCCCTGGACTCTCGGTCAAAGGGAATAGGATTTTTAGCAGAGGCCACTTTAACACCCTTAGGACCCTGAGAAATTGTTTCTGGATCAGGCGAAAGATTTTTAAAAAGCAATTTATGAGAATCTGGAACCCTATAATACCTATCCGGTTTGGCCAGAGTAGGGGGAAAAGAATCAGGAGAGAGAGAAGCTTCTGAAAAAACATCATCAACAATGTCCAATACAGGGGGAATAGCCAGAGGCCTATGCTGTGGGAGAAGAAGAAAATCCCTAAGCCTTTTCTTGGATTCAGAGAATTCCTGCCCTTCCCAGTGAAAATGCACCCTCATATCATGCAAAGTTTCACCAAAAGAATAATCCTTAGGAGGAGAGGCAGAAGGAAAGGAATCTTCAGCATCAGAATCCTCATAAAGAGAAAAAGCATAATCCTGCTCAAGGGAAGAAGCAGAAGAAACAGAAATTTGGTCTGAAGAATCATAATCGGACTGTAATCTAGGCTTCTTGTCAGGAGGGGGATGAGAACCCCTGATCATAGTTAAGAGATCTTCAGCCATCCTAAGCATCTGCCTCTGAGGCCTAGGACCCTGATCAAAAGGCGCCTGTGCTAGCCACTTCACTTTAGCTAGAGCCTTAGACTTTGACTTAGCATGTAAACCTGAATCCACATTTACAGGAAGCTGTGAAGGCCTGAGAACTCTCTCAGAAGCCAGTACCTGCCTACCGGCTCTGGACCCAACTGAGGGAGCAGTATATGAAGGTCCAGTCCCTGGCAATTCTGAAGACCCCCATCAGCTCCACACCAGAGTTGGTACAGGCAATTGGTTCAAAAGAGGCGGACGACAGGGGCTGAAAAGGCGCCTCACTGATGACCGTCAAACCAGCAACTGGCAATAACTGAGTAACATCCTTTGCTGTGGACCTCGGAGGCCTGTCTGCATCCCTGTGCCTTTTACACACCCCAGAAGCCGGAAAAGAATCTGAAGACATGTTATAATTAAACCTTTTTCCAAAATATTAAAAGGCAAAGTTATATCTATGCCTAATAGTACGCTGATTAAATCTAGCACAAAACACACAATTAGCAACGTCGTGGTCAGGACCCACTCAGGGAATACAGTAAGAGTGAAAATCCCTATGAGGTATTTGCTTCCCACAAGAAATACAATTATTAACTTTTTCTGACATCTGACTGGAGCAAGAAAAAGACCTCCCCAATGGGGTACTTATCTGTAAAAAATGAAAAACCTGGGATTAGATCCAAAAATAAACAGGAACAGGGCACCGCGCAGCAAGAAAGACTGGGGAAATGGCATCAGCTGTGGTCTTTATACCTTCCTGCGCATTGACATCAGGATAAATGCGACCTCAGCTGGTGCCCAATCCAGACTTTGGGATTCTGGCCGATCGGGGGCTGCTGCTGGCAGGAAGAACCCTACAGTGATGACTGCAACAGTGAACCATGAAGGACATCAGAAGATGATTGGTGCTTTTGTTTTGAAACTTAATTAATGATGGTATAAACGTTTTTCAGTTGTTGGGCATGCTCTGTTCTTGAAGAAGTCTCCCACACAGGAGATGAAAGCGCTCAGATTTGACTCATTTGGATGAATATTATTTATTTTATTTTTTCCTCTGTGTGTTGTTAATAAATTGCTTTGTTACATATTATACGCCTAGTGGATCGTTTTTTCACCACTGAAGCCATTCTGGTTCATCAATTCCCAGAGTTTGATAGGTATATAAGAAAAATCTTGGTAGGATTCCAAAAAGAATATATTATAGTTTGTGTGAAATAACAGTTTATTTTAATTTCTCAGGCTCTTATTTATTTTAATGCAGCTTCTAAAAGAGTTTCAAGAGTATTAGTTGTTCACCTTATGTTGCCACCTAAAGAGTGTCTTGCATCTATAAGTTTGAAGACCTATGTTATTTATGAGTGCTGTGAGTTAGACGGGGCCAAGTACTGATACTTGAGAAACACCAGCAAAAAAAAAAAGAAGACTAAGCTGGATCAGATGAGACTGTTATAGAAAACTCTAGCAATTCTAAATGTAAGGCCAATTTTTAAAGCCATTGTTATGTGCCCATCACAGAAACCAATTTAAGAAAACCTATATAATAAGATGGGATGCCTATTAGGCCAGAGGCAGAGTGCTCCTATGAATTTAAGAGGATGTTTTTGTTTTCTGAGTCATCAAAATATGTTTATGTAAATTTGCCTTTAGCAAAGTTTGAGAAATCATGCCAGTGACGGAATAAATAGTTGTAAATGTGATATAATCCTTCTAGAATCCATGCTAGGAGTGAAAGGGAAGGCCACATATGTTAATATAGTATAGTATTTACTTCCCTATATGTTTTTTAAAAAGTTTTCCAGTGGTTCTTGGCTAAAAGTCTGCTGACAACCTATATTTATTGATATTATATAGTAGAAGGACGAAAGTATCTTCTCTTGTGGAAGGTAAAAATTTGTTTGAAAGAAAATGGCTTCATGTATGTATGGGATAAGTTTAAGGGATAGAGAAAATACATTCCCAATAAATATGGAGAGGATTTTTCCAGATTTGGGAAATATAACAATAAGTTTGAAAGGAAAGTCAAAGACATGCTTACGATGAATTTTCTTAAGAAGAAATCTTGAAATGAACTGAAAGTTTGGAGTGATATGGGGTGAAGAAGAAGTGAAAAAGAAGAATGGAACATATGACCAGAAGAAGGTTTCCTGAAAAAAAGTCCTTTAGCTGATATTCAATCTTTGAGGAAAGGTAGGACTGGTTATGGATGCCAAAAAAGTAACTTTTTGTTAGCTTTATCTAATATTCTGTTCTGTTTAGCCTAACACATTTTGCATTTACTGAGAAGATGTTATTTATGAAGTATTATAATTTAGCTACTTTTATTCTAATATTAGATGTATGTTTTATGATTATAAAAAAATCATGTTCATGGGATATGTTGATGACTCACTATTATGCACAGGCTATATCATTAGCAATAGGTTAATATTTAAGGTCATTGTTTAATCAATGACATCTAGAAACACATATTTATCTTGTGGTTAAATAAAAAAAAAGTTATATTTAAAGGCTTATAAGGTATTTGTGAAGAGTTACAAAAACAACTCCAAACATGATTCTGAGTTGTTAAACATAGGTTCATAGATGTATACTGGGCTAACGACCACAAGGGCCTTTTTAAGCCTAGCCATGCATCCCAAGTCTATGACAAGTTTTGATACCCTTGATAAGTGTAAGCATGGGCCTGGAAGATGAACCATTTACAGGTTACCTGTTTGCATTAGAGACATAGATGCCTTATAGAAATTACACTAAAAGCCATACAGAAATAACTAAAAACATGGAAATAAAATGAGAAGGACAATGATCAAACAAAACCAGAACTTTGTAAGAAAAATACTTGTGAAGAGTTATAATTATGCAGTAACATCAGTGGTGTTATTTAGTACTCAATCCAATGATTGAAGGAGATGAATGGAGTAGAAGTTATATAGAAATTGAAAAATCCCTTCCTGATATGAGAAGTAGTCCATTATTTAGTATTTGGCAGACCAATAAGATGGTGTTAAGGAAATGAAAATAGTGAGTCATCTTTGTTAATAATACATCAAGTTTTGTGAAGTATTTCTTTCTTAGGTGATTGAGTCTGCAGGGGTAAGCAGCCAATGTATAAAAATAGAAATCTTTGAGATAATTAGCGTTCCCAAAGACTTCATCAGTTTAGGTTCAAATCACCCAAAAATATAAAATTAGGTTATATTTGCCAGATCTTTGAAGATCTCAAGAGACTGTGTGTTAGTTAGACTAATATGCATAAGAAATATATATAAAGTTTTGTGGCATCTGCAAGAAATAACTGAGCTATTACTCTGTTTGGAGAGGATTTAATATTAAAAGTAGCTTGGCATATTTCATCAGATAAAAGGTATTTCTTTATGAGTAGATTTGCACCTCTATATGTCTTGAAGTCTTTCTTATCTTTCTGGAAAATTTGATTGAGAATTTCTATCAGAGATGTGAAGGGAGAAGCAAGATTGACCCAGATTTCAGAAAGTGCTTTGATATTTAAAGTGTCTAAGGCTAGCATTGAATGTAGAAGGTTGATTTTATTGTTTATGCTGACCATTTTCAGATGAGATAGCCTTACTGAAAAATGTGGTACTCTAAAATTAGTGTATTTGCTGGCAGGAGAAATTATTATGAAGTAGTATGCCTGGAAAAGGTTTAGGTTCATCATCACCTGCTCTGGTGAGTTTTAAATGGTGGCCATCTAAAACCCAACTCTTTAATCAAAGATTTAAAGAAACTGATGCAGGTTTATTTGAGTGAAAAAGATTCATCTGAATGATTTCATGTTGGACATGGTTATGCAGTCAGATAAGTTTTAGGAACAAATAGTGTACTTTCTTTTTAAATGTTTGTAATGAAGAAGATGTAAGTTTTTTGAAAATGATAGCTAAAGTTTTTAATACTGGGTTATTTTTGTTAGGGTAATTGACATTGTTAGTTTTATTATGAAGTGGAAAGGTAGAGGTATTATCAGCTAATAAGAATTATGAGAAAGACAATAACACATTCTTCCTAACCATCGTAAATTAATTGTAGATGGTGACTGGACAGATTGGAAGAACATATTGTTGATTAGGTACTGACTAGGTATGCATGTACTAATTTAAGGACTATTCCAGGTATATTCTAAAAAAAAGATTGTTTTTATCTTGTTTATCATGATGTTCTACACAATCAGTGCTTACCAATAACTACGTATTACTAATTTTATTTTTAAATATCTTGGATACTCTCATGAGTACAGACGTGTTTACTTGGAAAACTATTTTTATCCATAATGCACTGTAAGGGCACAGCTGCTGATATTATTTTTTTTCCTAGTCTCTCATGTCAGCTCACATTTGCATTCACTTACAGTGAAAGTAAAGAGAAATACTGGCGTGTCTGAGAATCCTCAATAAAAGTTTAAGTGACAAGTTTGTAGTGACCCTTACATATTTATTTCCTAAATGTGCTTTTTTTAAACATTTTTTTAAATCACAGTTTAATCGATGACATAGGCACACATATATTAATAGAAAAGAAAACAAACAATACTCATGTTTTTCATGAATTTAATGCAATATATGTATATTTTCTTTTTAACAATTCAATTATCCATCCATCCATCCACAAACCCTTTTCCCATTTTTGCACATGGGGACAGGATGCCACTTCAACAGTGACAGTCATCTATTGCCAAAGTTTATAACCCTGGGTGTTTTTTAGAAGTTATCATTCATAGGGTCATAGGTTCATAGGTTCATAGGTGGGTACTAGGCTATCTGCCCAAAGGCATTTATAAGCCTAGCCAGAATGTGCTGGCTTTCGCCGTCCCCTTAGATTAGTTCCCTGTGCCTCTATCCAGCAGAGCCACTGAAGTGATCCCCGGGGTAAACTTTCTGTTTCCCATCCACTCGTCAAGGTTTTTTTTGAAGAGTGTTAGCGAGGAGCTCTGCTTAAGTCAATATTACATACATTGTACAATTCCTGCCTTTTCAGTGTGATGCACAACATGTAAGAAGTGTTTGCCAAATTGCAAAAAACTAACTGATATGACAAAGCATTTACAGAAAGTAGAGTTTTGTGAGTTCCAGGTCCAGTCCTTCTACCATCTTCCCTTCTTCAATACACAGAAGAAAAAAATATCTTACCTTCTCACAAGGTGAAGACATGAAAGCATTTATCTGCTGCTACATTTTTGCTACACAAACACCTAACACTTTCATTTTCTTTTCTGCAAAGTTCTGTTTGTTCATTGTCAGGAATGCACAGAAGGATTTAACCATTTTACTATGTTACTTTTTATAAAATCTCTTTCTCTCCACGTTCATCAAATTTTCTTCAACAATTAAGATCAAATTTTTGTTCCTTTGCTTATGTAATTAACCTGAACGTTTTCCTTCCTTTACCTAACATTCTTTTTTCTTTCTAACTAAATAATTCCCTTATCGCCTAACTACCATGTCTATACTTACTTCCCCATACTCTAGAATTTTTTCACAATATTTGAACATATTCTTAATCTGTTTACTAACCTGGCATATTATATTTTAGGCATCACTCAGTTTGATATAACCAATAATGCTTCTCACCTTCTCTCTCACAATAGAAACATTTAAAGTGAGTAACCATATCTATGATACATTTTCTTTCGGTATATTCTTCTGCTCACTTAGTAAAAGCCCATTCTATGACTTTGTCATCCTCATTCATTGTACTATCTGTACATGATTTAAAGAAAGCTTCACATCATTTTTCCTTGTCAAAAGATTTCAAATTTACATAAGTGAAAAAAAAAATGAAACATTAGGCGTCCTGCCTGGTATTCATAAAATAGCAGGGCAGAGCAACTTACCCTGCATCATTCTGCCCAGTTGTACTGCTTCACTATTTAGAAATTCATAGTCACACACATTCCTACAAGGGTAACATCTCATTACATTTGAACTTACAGGACCATGAATTGCACCACTGCATTCCTGAAATGACTGCATAGTAGAGCACCTTACCTAGTAAGAAGATCGCACTCAGGCTGTTGAATTTCCCATAGAGAGAGAGAGAGAGACACACACACACACACACACACACACACACACACACACACACACACACACACACACACACACACACACACCCCTACTAACACACTCGGAAACATACATACTACATACACATGCACTCGATACCTCTCAGCCTCTTAGTGGAAGAAATCTGGACAAAGCCTGACAAAATGGGGGGACAAAGGCCCAAAAAACAGGGACAATTTAAATATTGCTTTTATAAACACAGAAAGTTCTAAAGTAACAGGGTTAATGTACATACATTTTCTGAGGGATATGAAGTCTGAAACTCAAATGTATGTCATTATTTAGTGACTTCAATCCTCAGATCATCCCAGTGATTTGCTAGAAAACCACAAATTTTATGAAGAACAGACAAAAATATGAGGCAAAAATATGGACATTCTGCAAAAATCTGGACAGTTGAGAGGTATGACACTCACAGTCATACACACGTGCATACACACACCATGACTTACCTATGTTGGCAGTTTGTACATGGAAAAGTGGACCCACATCACCATGTGCAGATTCCCATCACTGAAAAGCATAGCTGTGCATAGCATATCTTCATGCTTACATATAGGGAGCCCTGTCCTACACAGAACTTATATAGTAGAGATAACTATGAATCCCATCCTATGCAAGTCTTCCACTAGGGTTGTATTTCAGGATGGAATCATAACCTCCATTGACAGCCTACCACATTTACATGCAGTGGTTCAAACTTTACTGCCTTGAAGCATACAGCAGGGGTTACGGTCTGTGAATTGGGATAGTTTTGCAAAATATACTTTGCAAGCTGATTATGAATACTTGTCAATTTCACTTCAACAGACTGTGCATGATTTTGATGTTTTTTTTCTTTTTCTTTTTTGCTATTTAAATATAATGCAACAGTTATATGCAAATAAATATTACTAATTGTATGGGCTGTGTGTTAAACAACCCTTGTACTAGTGATACATTTCTATTCTTGATTATAATTATTTGCATTATTTAAATATGAAAATAACAAAACGTTTTGTATTCTAATTCAGCAGCAAAGCAAGTAGTGGACATTTATTTTGTATGCAATGAATAACTTTTATTTCAAAGTTATTCCCATTACATTTAAAAAAAAATGGGGGAGTGATTTGTCTGCCATTCTTTTGTCCATTTACCACAAAGTAAATTCACGTAATTGATAATGGCATTAATTTCTCCAATATTTGCATGTGTAGTCTATGCTCATAGGTTCATAGGTTCATACTAGGCTATCTGCCCTAGGGCATTTATAAGCCTAGCAAGAGTGTGTTTGGCTTTCGCCACCCATTTTAAATTAATTTTGCTATGCCCTTTTTCGAGGTTAGTATACTGTGCCTCTGTCTAACAGTGACACAGAAGTGATACCTGGGGTAAACCTACGATCTCCCATCCACTCATCAAGATTCCTCTTGAAGAGAGTCAATGAGGGACTCTGCCTAACCTGGACTGGGATTTTATTCCAGAGTGAAGGGAGCCTCTGGGTTATGAATCTGTCCCTCCATTATGTCCTATTTATTTCATTGCTGAGGTTCAAGTCTCTCGAGCACGTAGCTCAATGGGATTTGGATTTTCTGTGGTGCAGCATGTCCATTAATTCCGGGTTGGACATGGCTTTATACATCAGGCACAGATCACCTCTGAGCAGGCGGTATGCCACTGAGTAGAGCTGGAGTTTCTTTAACCGGGCAGCATATGGCATCTGTTTGAGCCCTTTGATCCTCTTGGTGAGGTACTTTTGGGGTCTTTCCAGTTGCTGCAGGTGTCTGGTAAGGTACATCCCAAAAGGGGCATTGTACTCAATTAAGGGCCTGATGAGGGATGAGTAAAGAGGCACGATGACTTCCCCTGATCTAGATGTGAATCCCTTCATGATTAGGTGGGCTATATAAAATGTTCTTCTAACCACTTTGGCCACATGGTTGTCAAATGAGAGATTGCTATCAACTTGGGTCCCCAGGTCCCTAATTACTTCTTCTGTACTTAATGGATTACCACCTATGTAGTAATTTGTGGGCACTTTGTTTTTGCCAAAGGGGATGACTATACACTTTTTGGCATTTAGCTTGAGGCCATGGCTCTGGCACCAGTTGTCTGTTTCTATGAGGCCCTTTTGGAGGATGCTTGTGTCCGCTGGAGAGTCAATTATGGCACCCACTTTGCAGTCATCTGCGAACTTTGGTCAGCCACAGTCCTTCTGTGTTGGCCTGTACCTCCGAGAAGTATATACCGAACAAGAGAGGTCCCAGGACTGAGCCTTGTGGGATGCCACTTGTAACTGGTTTGGAGTCTGACATGGCTCCAGCAATTCTAATCATGTGGGTTCTGTCCTTGAGCCAGTTTGCAACCCATCTAGTGACATAGGGGTTTATATTTAAGCTGGTGAGCTTATCTATAATTCCCGAGTGAGTTATTGTATCGAAGGCTTTTGCGAGGTCCAGATAGGCTGTGTGGACCACCTTCCCCTCGTCAATGTCCTTGGTGACTGTTTCAAAGAAATCGACCAGGTTTAAGAGCCAGGATCTGCCCTTAACAAAGCCGAACTGGGTAGGATCCAGTGTCTGTAGGTCCCCAGTATCTTTATTTATGAGGCCCATGATGATCCTTTACATAGCTTTGCAGACCAAGCTAGTCAGGCTTATGGGGCGATAGTTTCCAGGATCCGTTGAGGCCCCACCTTTGTGGAGAGGGACCTGAGCTTGGAAACTTGGAGCCCCTTAGTATCAGCCTTGAAGTTGACACCTTAGCAAGGAAACTAAATTACAGCAGAACTCCTAACACGAAATGTTACCAGGCTGATTAATACAATACACAATAGGAGCTCAAACACTGAAACTGATGTCTTGTGATAAACAAAACCAATATTTATGAGGGTTGATTGAATTTTCTAGGAAGCTGTGCATTATCACTGAGCAATATATTCTCAAAAATACCACTATGCAGGATAGTAAAAAGTTTGTGAATAAAAAAACATACACACACACACACACACACACACACACACACACACACACACACACACACACACACACACACACACACACACACACACAAAAACACAAGTGGTTATTCTAAAAAATATCAGTGTAGTCATAATCTGGAAAGGTATGTGAAGGGCAAGACCTCTCAAGGAAAAATAAGATGTGTTATGCCTAGTTATGAAAGTAAACTTGCTTGCAGTACAAAATGTAGCAAAAAGCCTGTCTGTGTGAATCTGAGATTCTTTGTAATGTGATTTTCCTGGTAAAAGAGCATTATGTATTGATAGCAATGTATAAGAGTATCGAACTGGAGAACCTCTTGCTGTGAGGCAGCAACGCTAACCGCTGCACCACCACTGCCACCCTACCACTGTGGCTGCCCCATAGTCAATGCTAAATAATCTAAAATGTTTAATATGGCCTGTTTTATAGACCAACAACTTAAGGAGGTGGTAAAGGGTATTGGTCACCTGTTAACTGACTACATACAGGATGAGAACTTGATTTTTGTAACAATCGATGTAAAAGATTTGTACTCTGTGATCACTCATGAGTTAGCTCTAGAATGGTTCTATGAATATCTTTGTTTTAACACAGGTTTGGACCATAATAAATTCAAAACATTGCATATCCTGATGGAAATGCTCTTGAAAAATAACTTTATTAGTTTTGAAAATCAATTATTTAAGCAGTGTCAAGGGCTGGCCATGAGAGCAGTCTGCGCCTCCATTTTTGCTAATCTTATTATGGCCCATTGGGTAAAGAATTTTGTGTTTTCCTCTGATTTCAAGTGATTCATTTTTATACGATATAGTGATTTTTATACGATATAGTGATTTTTTTACTGACACTGTTGAGAGGTTGTAAGAATTTTCAAAATATTTGCATTCAACTACTGACTTTCTTAACTTTACTTTAACTTTTTCTCACAACCAGGTAGATTATTTGGATGTCTCCATTTTTAGAAGCTGGATGAAAAGATGTTTTGAATCATCGATTTACTGGAAGCCTGCTTATTCTAATTCCTTCCTGCATTTTACTAACTGGCACCCTATTCACCAGAAAAAATTCTTTGGTGAAGGGCCAGTATGTGATGTTATCATGTATGATATCTCAGGATTACCAATTTAATAATGAGAGTTCAAAGTTGAAAGTTATGTTTGATTGTAGAGGTTACCCTTCAGTATTTCTTAGTGATATTATAAAAGAGGTGAAAATGAAAAGGGAAATTGGTGCTTTTTGCCCCTTATTAGGAAAAGGGCATGATGATGTGACCAATAAGGTTTAGACGAATGGTAATGTGGCTTAGAGGGATTTTAATAGAGCATTTGACATGGCTTTTACTACTGATTTTTATGAAATCAAGGCAGTCATTCAAAAGAACTGGAATATTTTTTCCCCTTAACCAGGAACACTTTAAAGTGGAAGGACAAGCTCTGAGGATTGTCTATGAAAAGGACAGGTGTTTTAAAAAATTATTAGAAATGGCCAGATCTGGTAAGAATCAAGGTAAAATGGTTAGATGTGGCCATTGTAGTCAATGTAAATATTTATTGGAGGGTTTTTCATTTAGTATTCAAGGGTATGGAATTGTAAGGTTATCCCAAATATATTGTTCAAGCTCCGGTGTCATATATGTGGTGCAATGTCAACAGTGTGAATGTTTCTACATTGTGAAAAGTATTCAACCATTAAGGGTAAGAATATACCACCACCTTTATGATATTAAAAAGAGGGATGAACATGATGCCTTGCATAGGCATATACATTCTTTTACAACTCACAAATTTTGTTTTTATATGGTTGTTTATGTCAGTTTGGGTAGCGGGGGGACCAAGTGATGACTTTCTGGAATACAATGAATTAAAATAGTAATTAAGAACTAATGCCACAGTGCACCCAGGTTTAAATGATAAGACTTTGATTGGAAGTGTTCTGAGACTGAAGTCAGATTATTTTTTATGTGCAATTATTGTTTATGATTTTTAGTGGTTATTTATTTTGCAATATGGCGTATGTTGTTATTTTACAGGTTTCAGAGTGCAATCATATTATATTTTAGCAGGTATTGAATGTTGGTATAGGATTTGCTGGGTAAGTGGTTGATTAATTAAGTGGTCATGTGATTTTTAAACTTATAAATTTAGTGCTTTAACTCTTTGACATTGTTCTGTTCTGAAGAAGTCCACATTGTTGGATGAAAGTGCTTAACCTGTCTTTAACTTGTGTTTTATTTCAATAAAGTAATGTAGTTTCATTATTTCCTGCTCCTGGCTTTTTATTTTATTATTGGTCTCTATTTGATGGTTACTTTGCGTTTAATAGTCATGAGCTTTGTACTGTAGCTGTGGTATTGTCAGGTTAGTGATTTGACTTTGTCCTTAGGAAGAAGTTTGCAGAATATTTTATATCACAACCTGTGTTGCCCCTTTCCTTATAACATGGCTAATAAATCATGTGGTATTCATCATATGCTAAAGACTGTATAATGATATGCAAATGAGAAGTTTGTTTGTGTCTTTCGGCTTTTCCTGGTTAGGGGTTGCCACAGCGGAACTCCGGTCCGCTAATGATTGGTAGTTGATTTTTAATTGCCGAGTTACCAGCCCTGACGCACAACCTTCAACGAAGGTACGCCTATTCAAGCATATCTCGAAGGAGAAGGTGCTCTAGCTGAGAATCGAACTGGACAGCGTCTTTACTGTGAGGTGACAATGCTACCGCAGCACCACCACTGCGGATATGCAAATGAGCAGTAACATAGGTGAATGATAAAATCAAACATAGCATGATCAAAAAAGTATAAACTTAGTGCACTGAGCTATTTTGAGCAGGATTTTTCAGAGGGAAGGGGTATCACTTACACTAATATGCTAAAAGTAGCATCTACATTATTTATTTATTTGTTTATTTCAGTTTGATATCTGGGTAAGTGGACTGCCATGGTGTTAGACACAAACAAAAAATTATACATAGAGTAAAGAATACAGAAATGTAGATAGTACAGTTACAGAGTAGAGCAAGAGAGAGATAGAGCAAGAGTGATGTTGTGTGTTGCTGCCTCCACCTCTCAGAAGACTCTACTAGTGGCTGAAATAGCATCCCCTTCACAAGTGTGACATTGTTGACCTTTACTCTATGTACAGAGATACCGTACAGGAATAGGTAGTCATGTTCCACCTTTACTTGAAATCACAGAGGATGTGAGACGATGTGTGGAATACCTGCCTCAGTGAACACAAAGGTTTGAATAGCATTCATTATCCTTGCTACAGGATCATTCATTGCCAGACAGGGAACACATTAGGAGTTTCACAAACACTGGCTTTATAAATTCCTCACCACTTTCTTGATATGATGATGCAGCATATGGAGAAGCATATTTGGTTCCCATGAAAATCAGAGGAGAGAAACAGCACTAAGTGGGCATAATATGAGATAGCCTGTTACCTAATGGAGATCACAGACTGCTGGTAGCATAGAGATTTCATCCTCCACATATATGCAGAAACATCCCAAAATCACAATTTCTGCGAATGAAATGCATATGTTCAAATGATGCTATTTATCAGGTATATCAAGAAGATCTTACTACTAGATTCAGGAATAGAGGATACAAAATAGGGAATATCTTTCAGACCAGGCACTGGGTGGCTAATCGTAACAGGCAAGAGCTCTTATGATATAGGGACAAGACCAAGAACAAGAATTCAACCATCTGACTAGTCACTACATATGGTCAAAACACTGATGTCCTACTCAACAGTGTCCGCAGACATTGGAACATACTTTTGGCAGACAACAAATTATGTGAGTTTCTGGATAACAGATGTCAATTTTCCTTAAGGAGAGGCAGGAATTTGGGCTCATTCTTAGATCATTACAAACATGGTTGCAGAAGTAAAGGTGACCCTATACAAACCACTCTGGTGGGGGATCATTTCAAGGGTTGCTTTCCCTGTGGCCACTGTACTCACTGCAGGAGGGTGATGAAGACATGCCACTTCAGCAGCAAAAACACTGGGCATAGAATCATTTGTCAAAGAACCAATAAATCAGGTTGGCATCAGATATTAAATAACAAAGAGAAAAAATGGATCATCAAACTGGGGGCACTGTTTTCACCAGGTCTTACTGAATACCTTTAAATGGTTTGGTTAACTGAATAATTAATTAATCAAGTTGTAGCTTCATTTATTGGTAAGCTATAAAAGGGAGAACAAGTGAATATGTTTTTACTGCACTGAAGAAGGCTTTGTATTTTTACAGCCGAAACCGGTCTGTTTGGTCTCCTTTTCATGCCTTTGAGCTAATAAATACATTAGTTTATGCTACAGTCTGCTGGCTCACAATTCTTTACTGTCAGTTCTATATCTTCCAGCTAGATAACTCTGTTGAGTGTCAATCTGCATGAAGCAATGGTATAGGTTGCAAATGTGCAAGATGTGGGAATCATGGAAATGGTTTTCAGAAAGCATTTTTTTCCTGGACTAAATGACTACTATCCAAATACTAAGTCAGACTGGCAAGTCAAACTCCCAGGACACAGAACCTCATTAAGGTCTAAAAGATGCAGAGACTGATATTATTGTAATATCACATGGTACTTACAGACACACGTCCAAGTGTCCATAGTTGCCTGAAACAGACACAGAAGCATACTGCCCTGCAGCCAAACTATATGCAGTATATAGGAAGATTCCTAGGAATGACTGAGTGGAAAGGGCACAAATGTGAGGTCTGGAAGGTTATATAAGGTCCATATGTAGAATGCTGGCATGATAATTGGGGCTGATTGCCAGGATAAACAAAACTGATGTGGTTATGTTTGGAGAAATAGGTCTTCTTAGCTCTGAAGCAGTAACGTTATAGTTGAAGCCAGATGCCATCTCATATGCCCTGACCAAACCCAGCATGGCACCATTTCCAATACTTCCTAAAGAAGAGACAGAACTCAAAGTTATGCAAACACTGTCATTGAAAGTCTGACTGAACCTAGTGAGCAGTGTGTGCCCAATGGTTCTGCTTATGAGAGGGAAAATGACTGTGTCAGAATATGCACCAATTAAAAAAAGTTAAATGATGCAGCCATGAGGGAAATGCTAATTCTGCATATTCTTGTGGATATTGAACCTAAGCTGTTTGGGAGAAGAGTGTTTTTTTAACATCTTTACTAAATCACAGCTGAAATGACATGAGTACACATACATTAACAGAAAAGAAAGCAAACCAAAGTGATATTTCTCTTTGATTTCATGTAGTATACCTGTACATTTTCTTTTTAATAATTATCATTCACTCCAGCATTATAAAAGGTGCTCAGTAGCTGCCATCCCTTGTGGTTCATAAGTAAGTACTAGGCTAGCTATGCTAGTGAGCCATTTTAATTCTAGCCAATTTCCCTTTTAATGGTGACAGTCAAACCTTGTACCTTGTGTTTGTGGGGAAAACACCTTAACCATTATGCCACCCCCAACAAATTCCCTGATCAGAAATCAAAATAAGATGGTAGTGAGAGATACAAATCCTAACCATTAGACCATGTCATTAAATCCCAAAAAACACATTCTCAGTTACCTCTCTTTCAGGTCACACCTCCAGTGTTTACTGTCTATACACATTAGATGCTTCAAGAAGGTTTTGGCAGATGTCAACAGAGAGACATAGTCAAAAGCTAAGAACCTTTATTACTCTGGCTGGTAAAATTTAGTTTTAGAAGACTGCCATTTGGTATAATTTTAGTACCAGAAATATTTTAATGTGAAATGAAAAATCTTTTGAATGGGCATGGAGGCACTGTTGCAGCTCAGGTGGATCCAAAAGTTTCCATGCCGCCTATCAAAAAGAGTAGGGAAGGTTCCCCAATGCCGTGGCCAAATTTTCCCCAGTAGTATAAATACTACCTCAGATCTCCCCTAAAAAGAGGTTACTAGCTAGTGGGACTAACCTGGTCAACAGATGAATAAAGAGATACATGACAGAAGATTAGAGAGAGGACTTAAACTTATTAAAAACTTGGGTTTGAAGCTAAATACATATAGGCTCAGGTTTGGTAAGACCAAAATCTAATCTATCATTTAGATCTTAAATGCTTTTAAAGACACACCAGATTCAAGGAAGGTTGAAGATGTAGCACAGCTAAAAGGCCCAGCCTAAGTAAGTGGGATATGTCAGTCTCAAGACACGATAATTTTCTTAGCAAGTTGGTGTCAGATCTGTCCACAGTGCTACATCCAGTGACAGATTTACTAAGAAAGATATATCCAGACCATGAAGGAATGCTCAAGCCCAAGGCTTTAGCAAAGTTAAACAAATTCTGATGTTTCCTTCAGTGCTAGCTTACTAATACATCAGCAGATCAACAGTTGTGAGTACTGATTCTTGTAGTTATGGCCTGGATGCTTCCCCGCTCCAGATGGATGGACAAGTCTTAAGACCTATTGCCTAATGCTCCAGAATGATAACTGATGCAGCACAAAGGTAATCACAAACAGAAAAAGAGTGTCTTGCAAGTGTGTGGACATGTTAGAAGTTTTCTAGATACTTATTTGAGCTAGACAACTTTCAAATCCAGACTGACTGCAACCCACTGGATCCACTGATTAATTCCTATTATTTGAACAAAGCAGTACAGTGATGCCAATAACTGGATATGATGCTAAGATGTTTCAATTCTTGAGTGATCCATGTACCCGGAAGGCAAGTGATTGCATTCGATAAGTTATCATACCAAATAAGCTGTTGCTGCACATGTGCAGAGCAGTATGAGAAATCAACTAATAACTACAGAAGGGCATGACAGATTAAAAGAAGCAAGCTAATATCAGCAAGCTGTATAATAAAAGCAAAAGAATTTTGATGAAAAGTAAGAGGAGTAATTCCCAGAATGTTAGAGCACCTGTCAATGAAATAAACAACTCAGGAGCTTAACAAAATCCACTAAAGCCAAGTTTGGGGCTAAAATAGATACCCAAGCCTAAGACAATCACAAGGCATTTTTAATTATGTTCATAATCTCAAAAGCACAACACATCAATGTACTGAACTGATTGTGAAAGATGTTACCTACACTGAAGATGAAGATATACTAAACCTACTGGCTGATAAATTTAGCTCTAACTTTATCCCTCTCTCCCCTCTGTCTGTCCCTCAAGATGTACCTGAAACTGTCTCACCTCCAAATACCACACAAGACCAAGTCCTAAAAGTGCTGTCAAAAAATAAAACAAACTGCATCGATGCTGACTATATCCATGGCTACATCTTAAATAGCATTAAGCATGCTTAGCCACACCAATAACACTGAAATCTCAGCCTCCATATAAGTTTTGTACCAAGCGAATAAAGAATGGCTACAGTTATTCCCCTATATAAGGGAGTACCTTGCACAGACATTGGCAGTTACAGACCCATAGGTCTGACCAGCTTCACATGCAAAGCCATAGAAAGACTTATCATAGAACAAATCAATCAAGACATAGGGAACCTTCAAACATTGGACCTGTCTCAGTTTGTATTCGTTAAGGGCAGGTCATGCTTACTCAACCTGGTGGATTTTTTGAAAAGGTCTCCAAAACAATGGAGGAAGACAAAATGGTACACACCTCATACTTAAACCTGGCCAAATCTTTTGACATGATTTCCCTGGGAATAAACCCCTATATCATCTGCTCGATTGCCAACTGGTTCAAAGATAGAATGCAAATAATCAAAATTGCGGAAGTTACCTCCACAAACATCCCAATCACCAGTGGAGTCTCCCAGAGTTCTGTGCAGGGACTTCTCCTGTTTGACATATACATTTCCAAAGTAAAAGCCAATAACAAAGTGCTCTGGCTGACTACATTTGCAGATGACTGCAAGCTAGAAGCAGTCATTAAATCTCCAAATGACTTAGCCACCTTGCAGAAAGGTTTGTCCTAAATAAATAAATGGTGCCAAAATCATGGACTGTAACTAAATGCAAAAAAAAAATGCATTATTGTATCCTTTGGGAAGCCATTCACCCCAGGGGATTGCCAGATTGCCAATACACCTCTAAGAGTTGACTCATTTGTTTGGGATTTGGGCACTCTGTGGACAGTGACCTAACTTTTGACCAGCATGTGTCAATTGTTGTTAGAAAGTCATTCTATACTGCACATCTTATAAACAAGGTCTAGTGTCTAGATCTAGGGATGTCATTGTCCCTTTACTCAGCCCTCATTAGGCCAGTCATTAAGTATAATGCCCAATTTGGCATGTATCTGTCCAGACACATGCAATAACTGGAATGCCCACAGAGATATATTACTAAAAGGATACAAGGCCTAAAGAACATGTTCTACATGAACTGACTCAAAGCCATGTCACAATTCTCGGTATCCTGCAGACTGCTAAGATGTGAACTGTGTCTGGCATACAAGGTATCCTCCAACCCATTACTGTTGGATCTACTGCACATCAGCAAGTCAAATGGCATCAGAAATACTTGGTCTAGGGATCTAAACCTCTTCTGCAACATCAGAAGAGTGGTTTGGAGGAACAGGTATAAAACAAAATTCACCCTGTCTGTATTTAAGCGTAACTTAGCTCTATGGATGGGAAACAGAAAACTTACCCCAGGACTGTTCCCTGTACTACTAATGGACTGAGGCAGCTCTTAAATGCTTTATCACATGTATGCGCCCCCTCAAATTATCTGTGGTATGATCTCAGTTATTCTCATTAAGGAGAATCTGTAATTATTGGCCATGGGATGGGTAAATCCAGTCTACAACCAAATGGGATAGGTTATTTTGAGCACAAAAAAGGAAACCGGATAGAGTTAAAATGGCCTGCAAGACCAGCTAACCTAGTACTTACCTATGAACCTATAAGCAAGCATAACAATGACCTAGACATGACCTTTAAATATGTAAAGGATGTATGACATAAGCACTGGATATAGGCAAAGCATGTCATGGAAATACTATACTGTCAGAGCACAATTGTCTGTATGCAATGGCTTACAGTGGTACCAAGACAGAACTGTTTTACTTCTTTCCTAATATGCTAAAATATTCATGAAGGACATCAAAGCTTCAATAAGTGTCATGCAGGATCTGAAATATCAGTATGGTGGTCCAGCAACAACATGGAAATTGCAAAGCTTGTCTCAGGTACCAGGTTCTAGTTTTGCATAAGATATAAGTCATCCCAGAGTAGAAAATAATTGCTACTAACTCTGTTACCACAAGGTCCATGTCGGTGAATAGCTACAGATCTATACAAGTCTGAAGGAAGAGCTATTTTATCACAGTGGACTATTACTCTCAAGATATAAAACTCTACACATATTAACAATGACTAGTCAACACATTATTGCAAGGTTCAAGACAATATTTACCAGCTGTAGTATGCCAATTGAATTAATCACAGATAGTGGTATACAGTTTTTATCCATTGACTTCCAGCAATTTACTGTGTATTACACACAGTATGCATGGACGGTGCAGCAGTAGTGTTGTTGCCTCACAGCAAGAGGTTCTCTGGTTTGATTCTTGGCTGGGGTGCCTTCTGTGCAGAGTCTGCATGTTCTCCCTGTGTTTGTGTGGGTTTGCTCCAGTTTCCTCCCATGTTACAAAGACATGCATCTGGAGCATTTCTCCCCAGGCCTCTGCTGAAAATTGATGTCATTCCAAGTTGGACTTTCCCAGTTAACAAATGTTAAATAAAAAAAATTATGGCTTCTTACGTATTATGTCAACCTCTCATTACACAAAGTTCGAAACAGCTACTGAAAAAGCAGTCCAAACTGCCAAAATGACTCTTTGCCAACTTGATCATTATAAAACTCTTATTGGTTTATCTTGCTACAGGAGTAAGCCCCACACTGTTGATGCTTGCTAGACATGTAAGGACTAATATATCCATGCTGGTATTGAGACCAAACATGGTTCCTTTTAAATCTGTCAAGAAAAATGACCAGAAAGTGAAAGATATTTACAAATATTTCTGTGATTTCTAATATTCCACCCAAACTCTACCTGTCCTTCAACCAGGCCTACCAGTGCATATGAGTCTGGAGAGGGAGAGAAAAGTGGGAAACAACTGATGTTACAATACAGAAAAGCAGAGGAACATGAAGCTACATAGTGCAAAAGGATGATGGTGTCATTGTGAGAAGCAACCAGAGAATGTATATTCCAGATCATTTATACTGAGTCTCAACCAGAAAACTGCATATCAGAGATCCATAACCACATATTCAAACTAAGGGTGATCCATTCCCTAACCAACTGAAGTATAACAAATTCAACAAATGTATCTTTGCCAGCTCTCTGACATAATGGTAAAAGTTATGAATATGGGAAAAGTGATGATGCTACCCAGAATGCTTTTTAACTTGATGGAAATATGTCAAACATTACCCAAACTGGTCTATGCAGAGATAGTAAAAAAAATTCCAAAACCTCTAACTCATTGCCTTATCCTCTTTCTTCTACAGGTTATTTTCTAGTGCTTGTGACCACAAGTGGCCCTGAGGTACATCTGCCTGAATGATGTAGTGATCAGCTGCTTGACCGATTCTTTTTATCATTATATCAAAATATCAAGAACTGATACAGTGATTTTTTAAGGTACATGGCTGCTCCCAGATGTTGCTTTAATTGGAAAGTGCTGGTTAAAGTATGTACAAAGTTTAAAATCTTTTCTAAGGTTTCCATATTGCATTTAAGAATGCTAATTATTTGTGTAATGGCATGGTAGAGAAACTGATTTAAAAATGCAATGAGTGTACTTTGCTTTTTTATTTGAGTCTGTGATAAATTTGTAAGCTATAGTTAAGCTTTGTAAAATATGTACAGGAACTGCAATGTGAAATTGCATTTGTATGATAATTAACAGTGATAGGAAAATTGTATTTGTAATTATTCTTTTGTGTTATTTAATCTGTTGTCTATATGTTTCTGTGATGTGTAAATAGTGGTAATCTCATGAACATAATCTGCTAATGTAAAAAAATGCAAAACATATGGAACTTGTAATTGAAGTTAAGTATAACTTTCTGCAGTCACAGGAAGGACTGTATTTTGTGCATATTTTTTTTAATTTATTTATTAATTTGCTTTTTGTTTACTGGAAAAGTCCACTGGGCTAAAAATACCCATTTTTAGAGGAGGCCTGGGAGAAAAGCTCCACAAAAATATATCAGTTAAAGATTACAAAGTTGAAATACAGAGAAATTACAATGGAAATTGCAAGGAAATTACAATGAAATCACAAGGAAATTAAGTGTAAAATACAAGGAAATTACAATGAAAATTGCAGAGAAGTTACAAAGAAATTACAAGGAATAAGTATTTACAAGTTGTTGAGAAGACCAAAATGGATGTTTGCTATCAGTAACTAGTACAATCTTAAGCAAACAGCATAAGGTATGTATCTACATAGCTTATTGTGTCTGTGAACTCTCTGTATTGTAGTATTGTCTAACAACAATGACAAGGAGTAAATGGGGAGTGATACTTATTCTGGGGGGGGGGGTGCAATTACACTTCCACTTTGAAGAAAGATGATCATGCAGTGAGATTTGGAAATGGGAAGGATTTTGAGTTTTCTAATAGAGCATTCCAATTCTTGGCTACTGAGAATGAGTAAAGAAGCTGGCCGGGTGGGACGCTAGATATGTGGAACTGTAAGATTTCTGGTCTCCTGATCTAAGGGGTCTGTTTGGGAGATAGTAGTTGAATATTGAGCTGAGGCCTGGGCAGTCTTGGAGTTTGAACAGTATTTTGTGAGCTGAGGTTAGTTGTAAGTAGGAGAGGTAGTTTGGTAGTTTTAGCCATTTCAGTGATTTGAGGGCAGTGCAGTGATCGGTGGAGTATTTGGAGTTGGTTGTGAATTTGGCAATTTTATTGTAGCACATCTCTAGTTTGAGTTTAGAGGAGCTTTGGATATTAATAAGTAGAGGGGCACCATAGAGGAGAGAGGGTGGGAGGAATATTGTGGCTAGGGTTATTTTTGTGGATGGGCTTAGGAAGTGATTATGCCTATAAAGGGTTCCAAGTTTGAAATGAGTTTTACTAATATTATGTTGTATATATAGATCGAATTTCATGTGTTCATCAATAGTGACACCAAGGAGCTTTGTGTGGCCGATGACTTCTATTAATGATTTACTGAGAGAAAAGATGGTGAACTCGGTATTATTTAAGGGGGTTGTTTTTTAGGGGAGAAGACTATGATTTTGGATTTTTTAGGGTTCAGGGCTAGGTTTTTATTGTACATCCAGGTTTCAGTAGAGGAGAAGGCCTTTTGAGTTAGTATTACAAAGCCTGTGATAGAGCTGGCAGAGCGGACAATAGTAGAGTCATCTGTGTACTGAATGACAGATCCTTGAGATAGTGATGACTGGAAATTGTTAATAAAAATGCTAAATAGTATTGGTCAAAGTATGGACCCTTGGGTATGCTGGTTGAGGTGTTAAGGAAGGAAGAAATTGAGTTTTGCCATCTAATAGTCTGTTGCCTTTCATTTAGATAACTAGAAAACCAATTTAGAGTATGGGGGGGACTAACCTTAGTGAGTTGGGTTTGGAGTAGAGGGTGTGAAACAGTGTCAAAGGCTTTGGATAGGTCAAAGAAAAGGGTGGAGACAATTTTGCCAGCATCATGGGCTCTATTTACGGTATGCATAAAGGAGAGAAAGGCAGTGGTGGTGCTATGGGCTGACCTGAAGCCATGTTGTGAGGGTGCGAGTATTTGGCTCTCTAAAAGGTAGTGAAGATGTTGACTATTGATGCATTTTTCCAAGATTTTGGAGACTGGAGAAAGAATTGCAATGGGTCAGAAGTTACTGATGTCATTGTTATTGCCACCTTTATGGAGGGGGAGAATGAAAGCCTTTTTCCAGACTTTTGGGACATAGGACTTGACTATGGATCTATTTATAAGTATGCTTATGGGGTAAGAGATACTGTCTGCTGCAATTTTTACAGGGCTATTGGCAATGGATTAGCCCATATGCACCTAGCACTTTATGTAATAATAGTTATTTGATATATATAGTTATTTATCTATCTATCTATCTATATTTATATATTTATATATTTATTTGTTTATTGATTCACTCATGTATTTATTAGTATATATATTTATTGGTTTGTATATGAGCCAATATATACATGTCTGTCAGGCATCAATATATATTCATAAGATATAGAATAAGAAGCTGAAGAGATAGAGGGCAATTTGGACCTGCCATGATATGTATCTTAGTAAGGAACAATATAGAGCACTATGCACTTTATTTTAATAATATATCGTTTTTTACATATAAGCATCTATTTATATATATATATATATATATATATATATATATATATATATATATATTTTTTTTTTTAATTTATTTATCTATTTATTGATTTATTCATTACTTTCTGTATCACTGACAAACAGGAATCAATATGTGTATATTATTGGTTATGCAAAATATATAAGAAGTTGACAAAATAAAGTGTCAGTTAATGAGGCTTCTGACTTGGGTTAAGGGCTAGCTATGCAAAGAAATACTTTGAGGTTTATTGATGCATATTTTTGCTAGACTGTTTTATTCTTTTTCTTTTTCTGTGTTTTGTTTTATTTTACTGTTTATTCATCTTACTTTATTGCATTCTATTTAATTTAATATGACCACACATTGTTGTTTTTATATATAAGTAATTTATACATATATATATTCTGACATATAATATTGCAGAACAGAGGGAAACTGATATATTGGACTAAGTATAGATTCATTGTGACTTTAAGAGACAGTTATGCTGTTTGATAGAGACAGGTGTTTTTAATTAGCAAGTTAATTGCATTAATTAAGTAATGTAATATACTATTTAAACTGAGCTGCTTCAATGTACATTGAAATCTGATGAAGCGTATTATGAATACGTGAAAGCGCTCATTTCGTTGTTCTCTGTTTTATGGAATAAAGAAGAAGTTTGCTTTATCCTGGACTGATTTTGATTCTGTGGAAACAGTGACTGAAGTAGCCGTTTTGTTCTGGTTCACTTGTGTTCTACATTTGTAAAAATGCTAAATAGTATTGGTCAAAGTATGGACCCTTGGGTATGCTGGTTGAGGTGTTAAGGAAGGAAGAAATTGAGTTTTGCCATCTAACAGTCTGTTGCCTTTCATTTAGATAACTAGAAAACCAATTTAGAGTATGGGGGGGACTAACCTTAGTGAGTTGGGTTTGGAGTAGAGGGTGTGAAACAGTGTCAAAGGCTTTGGATAGGTCAAAGAAAAGGGTGGAGACAATTTTGCCAGCGTCATGGGCTCTATTTACGGTATGCATAAAGGAGAGAAAGGCAGTGGTGGTGCTATGGGCTGACCTGAAGCCATGTTGTGAGGGTGCGAGTATTTGGCTCTCTAAAAGGTAGTGAAGATGTTGACTATTGATGCATTTTTCCAAGATTTTGGAGACTGGAGAAAGAATTGCAATGGGTCAGAAGTTACTGATGTCATTGTTATTGCCACCTTTATGGAGGGGGAGAATGAAAGCCTTTTTCCAGACTTTTGGGACATAGGACTTGACTATGGATCTATTTATAAGTATGCTTATGGGGTAAGAGATACTGTCTGCTGCAATTTTTAGGTATTTTGAGGGCAAATTATCAGGGGCATTGCAGCAGGGTTTTACTTTTAGCAGTAGTCATTTTATAGTTGAGGTTGGAGTGGGTTTGAGGGTAAAAGTAGAAGAGGGGTGAGGATTGGGTTCTTGTGAGGGTTGGGTGTCGATTAGGGAGGGGGAGGGGGGAGTGAGTGGATGAACTAAATGTGGATGTGGGGCAAGTGGAGTAGGTTGTTTGAGAAAATTTTGCTGTGATGTTGGCTATGGAGTTAATAAATAAAGTATTGAAGAGGGATGCTATTTCTTCTGGACATTTGTCAGGGTGAGGGCAGGGGTTATTTTTTCTGCCTGGGTTGAATAGTGAGGTGACAGAACTCCATCATTTTTTTTAGTTCTGCTGATGGTTACACTGAAGTTTTAGATAATATTATTTTTTGTGTTTGTTGACTAGTTTATTTTTCCATGGTTGCGAAGTTCTTTGAATTTTTGTAGGTCAGGGTTTTTCTGTGTGCCTGCCATAGCTTCCATATTTTGTCTCTAGCATGCATGAGAAGCCAAGTGTGTTTTGCTAGCCTAGGGGCATGGTTATTTTTTACCCTCTGTACACATAATGGTGCTAGGCTGTTTAGAGTATTAATGAAAGTGGTATTGAAGTAATCAACAGCTTCGTCAAGTGGGAAAGTTTTTAGTGGATGCCAATCTGTTGATTTTAGAATGTTGTTGAAGGTGATGGGGTTGAATGATGTCAAATTTCTTGTTTGTTTATATTGATGCTGACTTTGACTGGAGGGGGAAGCCCAGTTAATGAATACAGGGAGATGTTCACTGAGGGTATCTGGGAGTGTTCCAGCTGTGGATATTTTGTTGGGGTTTGTGACAAAAATCTAGTCTAAGACTGTTCCATTATCATTCCCTTTGTTAGGTCTGGTAGGGATTTTATGAGCTGGGTGAAGTTGAAGAGATTAATATTAGAAGATGGGTGATTGGAGTTGAGTTCTAGCCAATTGATATTTGCTTCAACTAGTATGATAGTCTCATTTTTAATGTTGGTGGAAATCTATTCTAGGATGTCTTCCAGTATTGGAATGTTATTTCCAAGGAGTATATAGAGGGCTAGTATACAAAGTTTTTTTTTGCTGTTGTTCATATTTAAGAAAGATATAATAATTTCTGCATTAGAGAAACGTAGCATGGGGGTTGAAAATGGAACAAGATTGAGGAAGTTGGAAAATAGAAGGGCTACACTGTCTCCTTTTTATGGATGTTATCTAACCTTATTGTTTGATAGCCTGGGGGAGAAATTAAGTGTCTTTAATATGGGGTTTTAGCCAAGTCTCAGTGGTATGATGTTTGGTTGCAGGTGGGCGAGCCATGCATGGAAGTCAGAGATTTATTCTGAATGCTTTATAGATTTAAGTGTACTATGTATAATGACTTGTGGGAGTTTCTGTGGATAGGTGTGGTGGGAGGTCAGAGTGTAGGGGGACCTGATTTGCTGTGTATATTACCACATAAAGTTATGCTTAGGGGCTTGAAGATGTGATATAAATGTTTCAGGTTCGGGGTGGATTTGGGGTGATTTGTTTGAAAATATAGAGCAGATAATAGTATTTGTTACCTACTCTATTACCTACAGTAGGTAACAGCATTTGTTACTACTACTGTTACCCACTCTATATTTTCAAACAGATATGTTTGAAAATATAGAGAAGGTAACATTAGTAGGCATATAATTAATTCATAAGAGAGTTTGAGTCAGGAACCCAAGGTACCATAAAGAGTACAATTACAAGGCTCCTCAAAGGGGTTGTTGACCAGTGCTGGGAAAGTAGTCATTAGTATGCAGATTATTGGTTTGTGAATGGGGAAGAGCCTGTTCCTGTGTGTGTGTGTGGGAAAGAACTGATATAATCTGATATAATTATCGGTGGTTCCAGGGACAATAATATAAGCTTAAGTGTCTTGTAACTGAAACCAGAGAGTATAAAGTCAGTCTTGTTGTAAGACATTAAAGGAAGACGGCACTCAAAAGCTGAAAGCACATGTTTTTCAGCACTGCTACTCATGTCTCTGTATCAAAATAAGTAATTATTTTCTAATTTGTCACACTCCAAAATGGCTTGAAAGGGAGTTTGCATGGGTAGGATCACTTTATTGTACAGTTAGTGTTTTAGCCTCCCTGATGTCATTTCAGAGGAACAGAGAGAAATTCCTATAATGAGAAAATCATATACTGTGGTTGTCTCTCTCATCAACTAACATCAGTACCGTGACTGTTTACTTTTGACTGTCACATCAATCCATATTTTTCATTACTTTGCTTCTTTTGTTTTTATTAGTGGCCATCTCTGATACAGCATTTTAAGGGATGCTTGAATGACACGCTTGAAAATGTAGCTGACCTAATTCTTCTTTTCAAAGTAATAACAATACTTCAGTGTTCAAGTGTGAGAAAGTTGATACTTGTAATTAATAGGTGCTACTTTTGGCTGAGCTGGTTTGTGCTGCATTCAAAGCTTTTAATACTGTAGCTACAATTAGTCTTTGATGTCAGTCTTCCTTCCCTAACTTACTGACTTGTCTCTGCAAAACAATGTATGTGGTGCAAAATGTTGTAACAAAACACCAGAAGAAACATGCAAAAAAATGAAATACTGACAGAAAATCAGAGGAGTGAGATGAAAATAGTGTCTTTCTTTTGTGGCACTCAGAGTTTGATAAAAGAGAAAGACAACTAATTTGTAATAAGAAAAAAAAACTCAGTGAGAATTGTGTATTATTGTTCATTTGCATCTGAAAACTAAGCTAGAAAGCTTTGCTTTGTTTAGACTCCAGGCTGCACTATTTATATGAAGTGTGATATTGGCAATCTGTGACTGATAATACAAATTTAAATGTGAATTTTAAGAACCATTGGTTTCTTAATGGCTCTGCATTGGGAATGTGTCCTAAGCTAATCACTCTGCCATACTTAGCAGCCTTCATTATGTAACAAGATGATAAGACAAATAGGAGAGAAAGGCAAACAAATCTCAGACATAAAACAAATGGAATAATTATTAAATAATGTTTTTTTTTGTGTGTGACATGTTTAGTGTTGGATTAAAGGGAAGGACAATCAATGTTTGGAAAATTAAAAAAAAAATGAAATTTGGGTAGATTACTCCTTTAAGATAAACTCACATACGTGAGTTGCAGTCTGCAATCCAGCCTGTATATTTTAGATACATGGAACAGTTGGGTCCAGAATTAATTCAGAGTCAGTTAAGTTTATTTATCAGTAAGCTAGATTTCACCTTTTAAATATTCTGCCCATGTTCTGATTATAGTTTAATATTAATTTGCATTTTACCTCTTCATATGTAATCTTTATAGCTTTTTGATTTTCTAAGTAAAGGTTGTTTTTATTCACTTTTTAAGATCTTGTGAGTTGTATTTATTATTTATGTGTTATTTATTATGTAAGGTGGGGATATTATATAGCAGTACATGTTGTCAAGCTGAGGTATTCACCTCTAATTGGCAAAACTGCTCGACATATCATCATTTTGTGTTCAATATTGTTATATTTGACTGTTAAAAATATTATGGTAACTTGCATGTCTAATTGCATGTCTGTTCCCTAGCTATAGGTAGGGTGGTGGCAATAATTGTTTGTGTGCATGTTTCTATACATGAAAATAATAATTTGGTTTAAGTTTGAAAGGCTGTTACTGCAGGTAAGAGGCACTGAAAGGGAGTATAGTTCTTAGAGATAGTGATGATAAAGGGGCTTGGGATGCTAGGCTAAAGACGCACCTTTGTAAGTGATCAGTGTTAAGTCCTATTCAGGGTATGGATGTTGGAAGCCGATACCTAGAGTAGAAGTGCACAATCCAGTTATGGTCTTGGGGCCAGATTGCATTTGTGAATTGATTAATATAACATATTTGTGTGAAATTTTTACCCTAATATCTTGGACAGCAGTGGTGTGATGTAAAAAAATGATCTCTTCTTTGCATATGTTGCAGTGCTAGGATTCCACTACCAGGAATGCCAGTATGGACAGCATGCATGGGTTGGTATTAGTTGGATTCAAGACCCACCAGAATCAGCCCAGATGTCACATTGTGTGTTAGACATTATACAATTGGAATACAAGCAATTTATAGGATCATAGGAAGTTTCTAGGCTATTGACCTTGAGGCCCTTATAAGCCTAGCAAAGAGTTTAGTCCATGCATAGACAAGTCAGCACCCAATGCCCCTGTCAGGCAGGGACACTGGTGGAATCCAAGGGATGTATTTTCTATTTCCCATCCAGTTATCCAGATTGTGATTAAAAATGGGTAAAGAGGTACTCTGCTTGATGTGGAGTGGGAGGCTATTCCATAGGTAGGGGAGTTTCTGAGACACTAATCTGTCCTGCCAGCAAGTCCTATTGATGTCACAGGCCAGGTTGAGGCCACGTGTGTGGGTTTCTCGAGTGGAGCTTGACTTGCGGATATGCAGCAGTCTCATCAAGACGGGGTCCGAGATCGCCTTGTATGCCAGACAGAGGTCACCTCTGAGGAGTCTGTGTGAAACAGAGTAGAAGGATAAGGCTTTCAGCCTATTTGTGTATGGTAGATTTTTGCGGCCCTGGATTCTCCTGGCGAGGAACCTCTGTGGTCTCTCCAGCTGCCGCATGTGCTTTGCGAGCTACATGCCAAATGGGGCATTGTACTTAATAATGGGCCTTATAAGGGAAGAATACAGGGATGTTATGACCTCCTTGTTCCTGGATGAGATACCCTTACTTATGAGGTGGGCCATGTAGAAAGCTTTTAAAGACAGATTCCCCTCTCCTTGCGTGTGTGTGTGTGTGTGTGTGTGTGGGGGGTATAACGGTAGCAGCTATGCTTACATCTTCATGTATATATGGGTAGATGTGCTTGTACCTTTAAGTAGCTTAATGCCCATAATGCATATATGTCTCCTTTTACTATTGAAGGAAAGGCTTTGATGGTAAGAATTTTTTAGACTATTTTTGTGGAATTAAAGCTGCATTACAACCTTGAAATCCTCATCTGTTTGAAGGTCACTGGAAATGGACTCAGTTTTGTGCTTCTTTATTGGTTAATTTGTGTAAAACAGTTTGCACTCATTTACTACATAAGCATCGTGTTTGAGCAGGTTTGCGCAAAACCCACCATTGCGCACTTCTGCACAGAGGTAGATACCATTGGTGGTTATAGACGGAAACTTCTTACCTGTTAATTTTTCCCTTAGTACACTGCTTATTCTGCATTGGGAGTTTTGCATGATTGTGCTTCACAACCAAATGGAGCTTTCAACATAACTTTTGAGGTACTAACACAAGATCTCACCCACCAAATCTCTGTTATTTGTACCTCTTCTCCTGTCCATCTGCCTACCTGGTCCTTCCTGTCCTTTTCCCATTTCTGATCACATTAATATACCTACCATTATGCACAGACAATTTCCCACATTTTCTCCAGCCAGCCTGGTCAACAGGGGCATCCTGAAGCAATGTAGCTATTGCATCATGTACACTGACAACCCACTTCTTCTAGTACACACAAATTCAATATGTTAGAGATGCATCTATATTAAGAACCTAGAGTCCAGGCTCTCTCACTCACCAGTCAGTACGTCTGACACTAAGCCGGTTGTCAGCATGCACACCTCACCATCAGCACCAACCAAACCAACAACGCATAACCCTAGATATGCAGAGATCCTTACCAGAAGCCTACCCAAATACCAGAGACCTTCCAAACACAAACACATTTCACATAATAAATCCCCTGCAGAAAATAGCATACATAATATCTCATACACCAGTATCTCACCAGACAAACTATTACGGAAAAACACAAAAACTAACATCTTAGTCATAGGTGACTCCATTGTGAGACACACAGATGTCCCTCTCACCAGGTTGAATAAGGAAACAGTTATGGTCAGCTGCCTGTCAGAAACCAGGGTCCACCACATCTCACACGCACTCAAGTCTCTCAACAACAGGTACTGTTATGACTCTGTCATAGTCGATGTTGGTGTGAATGACTTGAGATGTACCTCACTGGACTATATGAAAAGAGACATGACTGAGCTCTCTGATTATGTGTCTCAGGCAGGTATGTCTCTAGCCTTAAGCAGAATTTTACCTTCGCTTAGGATGATGCCACAATATGGACAAAAAATGATTTTCAACAATTGGCTTAGTTTCTAGTGTCATTCTAAGGGGATCTAGTATCTGTCAGCCTGGGAGGGCATGGTTGACAGATCTCAATGCTTTGTCAAAGATGGTCTTCATCTATCACCCCTGGGATTTTGGTTACTGGCTAAGGCTCTTGCTACCCCCCATAGTGCCTTTTTTAAGCAATGTCACAAGAACAAAATTCTCGATATAAAAATACCGTCTAAAACAACCACAAGGTTATGCTGCTATACTCTAGGAGTATAAACCTGAAACTGTACTCACTGGAAGCTTACCTTGGAAGATGCTGACATTTGTACAGTCGCAGAGGCCTGGTTTAAGGCTGGGTAGAGCACTCCAGACATACTGGGTTACATTTCCTTCCACACATTCAGACCACAAACTGAAGGCACGAAAACTAAAGGAGGTGGTGTATCAATATTCATTAAAGATAAATGCACTTCTAGATTGGTTAAATAGCATGATTCCCTTGAATTATTTCAGGTGCAGCTGACTGTTGGTAAGACCTCTCTTCAAGTCATTGCCAGCGATAGGACCCCCTCTATGAATCAGGACATGCAGTCAGCCTACCTGGATCTACTTGACTCAATCAAGATGCAACCGAACGCACTAGTTTTGGTGACTTTAATTACCCTTCCATTGACTGGGTAAATTATATGTGTTCTAACTCACCTGTCCAAAGGTTCTTGGACTTCATAAACTCCAGTGCCCTGGACCAGCTGGTTGGCACCCCCACAAGGGGCTCAAATATCCTGCTTCTGGTGCTCGACTGCTCATCAACATGGGGAACTATTGTACTTCCCCCAGTGTGTGGTCCTCTGTGGGGAGCTCTAACCAGAAATCAGTCTCAGTAGAAGTACCTTTAACACCACCCCCCCCCCCACACACACACACAACAACTACACTAAAAAACTTCTCCAAGGCCAATTATAATCTCTTATGAGACAGCATAAATACCTTCATAGCCCTCCCTCACTGACAGAATAGAGACCTATGCCAGGATATACACCAATGTTTTATATGAGCATCTCTACAATTGTATTGACTCTGCCATATATGATAGGACTAAAGGAAGATCTTCAGGGAAGAACAAACTTGCCTGCTGGACATCTGCCATTCGCAGGCTGTACAATAAGAGAAAGAAATTCATGTTGCTGTTTAATCTCAGCCTTACCACAGGATACATGCCCAAGGAGTGGCGTATGGCAACTGTGGTCCCACTCCACAAAGGTGGTGCCTCTACGGACCCTGGTAATTACTGCCCCATAAGCTTAACAAGTCTAGTCTGCAAAGCTATGGAGAGGATCATAATGGAGCTCATAAACAAAGATATAGGGGACTTGCAGACATTGGACCTGACCCAGTTTGGCTTCGTCAAGGGAAGATCATGCCTTTTGAACTTGGCCGACTTCTTCGAAACAGTCACCAAGGCCATTGATGAGGGAAAGGCAGTCCATGCAGCCTACCTTGACCTTGCAAAGGCTTTCGACACAATACCCCACTCGGGTATTGTAGAAAAACTTACCAGCTTAAATGTAAACCCATATGTCACAAGATGGGTTGCAAACTGGCTTAAGGACAGAACCCACAGGGTTAGAGTTGCTGGCGCTATGTCAGACTCCAAGCTGGTCACAAGTGGTATCCCACAGGGCTCGGTCCTTGGCCCCCTATTGTTCAGCATCTACTTCTCAGAAGTACAGGCCAACATGGGAGGACTTTGGCTGACAAAGTTTGCAGACGACTGCAAACTGGGCGCCATAGTGGAAAGTGCATCGGACACGGATATCCTTCAGAAGGGACTCACGGAAACAGATAGCTGGTGCCAGAGCCATGGCCTGAAGTTAAACGCCAAAAAATGTATAGTCATACCCTTCGGGAAAAACAAGGTAACCCCAAGCTACCATATAGGTGGCAATCCACTAAGCACAGAAGAGGTTATCAGGGACCTGGGGACCCAAGTTGACAGTGGCCTTTCTTTTGACACTCACGTTGCTAAAGTGGTTAGAAAGACCTTCTACATTGCCCACCTGATCATGAAGGGATTCACATCCAGATCTAGTGAGGTCATTGTTCCCCTGTACTCTTCACTTATCAGACCAATGATGGAGTACAATGCCCCATTCGGGATATATCTCACCCGACATCTGCAGCAATTGGAGAGACCCCAAAAGTTCCTCACCAAAAGGATAAAGGGACTCCAAAATCTGTCATATGCTGCCAGATTGAAGAAACTCCAGCTCTATTCAGTCGCATACCATCTGCTCAGAGGTGACATGTGCCTGACATACAAGGCCATGTCCAACCCGGAATTAATGGACATGCTCCACCTCAAAAAATCCAAATCCACCAAAACCACTAGAGCAAGCGACTTAAACCTTAGCACGGATATAAATAGGACGTGCTGGAGGGATAGATTTATCACTCAGAGACTCCCTATGCTGTGGAATAAAATCTCAGTCCATGTGAGGCAGAGCACCTCGCTGGCTCTGTTCAAGAGAAATCTTGACCTGTGGATGGGAGATCGTAGGTTTACCCCGGGAATCATCTCTGTGTCACTGCTGGACAGAGGCACAACAAACTAATGGGCACAGTATTTTTTCATATAAGGGGTGGCGTAAGCCACAAAAATTTGGGCTAGGCTTATAAATGCCTTAGGGCAGATAGCCTAGTATAAACCTATGAACCTATGAACCTATGTCTAAGAGTAGGAAGGAATGGTTCCAAAACAGGAAACACTCCCTCCTCAACTTAAACAAGCAAATAAGACTTCTTGTGAAGACCTCCAAAGCTAACTATGAATCCAAATTAGCTTCCCTAAGAACAACCATAAGGCATTCTTTAGTTACATCCATAACTCAAAGGAAAGGCCCAGATTTCCATGGAACCTGTAGTTAATGGTACTACATATACATAACCCATGGCTATAGCAAACCTGCTTACAAGTTTAGTGAAAACTTCACTCCCTTGCCACCACCACACATACCCAAAGCATCCCTACCACCTGTCCCCTTCTTAGTATCTCTGAGGAGCAGATCTTAAATGCCCTCTCCAGGGCCAAAAACACAGCCTCTATGGGACCAGATAACATCCCAGGCACTGGCTTTGTCCCAGCAGAATGGAAAACAGCTACCATCATTCCCTTGCACAAAAGGGGTATATCCACTGATCCTGGGAGCTATAGACCCATTAGCCTGACCAGCCTTATCTGTAAGGCCTTGGAGTGAATCATCATGGACCTTATCAACAGCAATATAGGAAACCTGCAAATGCTCGATGCCCACCCAGTATGGCTTTGTCAAGGGGAGATCATGCCTTTTAAACATGGTGGACTTCTTCAAGACAGTCAACAAAACCCTAGACAAGGGAAAATCTGTGCATATGGCCTACCTAGACTTAACCAAGGCCTTTGATGCAGTTCCCAATTCAGGCATAATTGATAAACTCACCCAGGTGGGTATCAACCCATATATTGTCAGGAGGATTGCAAACTGGTTCACTAATTGAACTCATACAGTCAAAATAAGGGACTTAACCTCCTCCTCCAGCCAACATGCAACCAATGGTGTTCCACAGGGATCGGTTTTGGAACCCTTACTGTTCGGAATCTACATCTCCGAAGTACAGGCATAAGCTAAAGGTCTGTGGCTGACAAAGTTTGCTGATTACTGCAAACTAGGAGCAGTTATTGAATCCCCTATAGGTGTCAACATCTTGAGAGATGTCCCCCTGGTCTTGTCAGGTATTGCTGTATGGTCTCGGCAATACCTGACATGACCAAATAATCTTCTTCAAGGAAGAGTAAACCTGCCTGTTGGATAGCAGCAATAAACAAACTTTATAATAAAAGGAAAAAATTGCTGCCCAGGACAAAGAAGGAGCAGGTGCCAAGTTGGAAGCAATCTCTCCTTTGCCTTCTTCACATAAGTCCACAATCTCAAAGGTAACACCCAAATCTGCTCTAGGTATCTTACTAGTTATAATACCTTGACTTGTTTTGTAAAACAAATAATACAGAGGAATTGGGTTGTACTAATGGCCGCTAGTGAGATTAAAGACATTCTTGGTGACAGGCCTTTTTTCTCATATAGGAATATGAAGTCCTTGAAGAATATGTTATGTTACAAAGATTTTTTCAGGCCTGTAGAGAGGACTTTTACCAATAAGCCCGGCACGTATGGCTGTTTGAATTGTTCCTGCTGTTCTGATATTGTGGTTGGTTGCAGTGATAAGTTCAAACATCCTATTAGTAGTAAAGTTTATCAGTTTAATTTTTCTACCACTTGTGTTACATCTAATGTGGTGTACTTAGCTAATTGCGTGAGATGTACTGCATTCTATGTGGGTAAGACCACTAGAAAGCTAAAAGAACACATCATTGAACACAAATCGGAGATTAGAAGGGCCATTGACAGTAATGCCTTGTATAAGCACATAGTTGATTCAGGTATTGAACATAGATTCTCCTTTAGAGTTATTGATGTAATACAGCCTCCTGCCAGAGGTGGTGATAGTGGTAATTTACTTGAATTAAAAGAGTATGAATGGATTCTTAGGTTGAACTCTGACCATTTTCCAGGTTTAAATAATATGATTACCTTGAAACCTGTTCTTGTTAAATTGCAACATACTAGGTTGCGATAATGTTATGTTTTTTCTAATTTTTCTAATTTTTCTAATTTTAATGATTTGTTTTATATACTTGTGGTCACATGATTTTTGGACAGTTGGTCATGTGACTTCAGTGACCTGTATTTAAACCATTTGATTTTTAGATTTGTTTGTATTAGTATTGAGGAAGGATTTTATCCGAAAGCTTTGCTATTATAAAGTGTGTTTTTCTCAGTTCTGGTTGTTATAATAAATAAACTCCCCAGCTAGGCATCAACCTGTATGTTACCAGATGGGTAGCTAATTGGCTCACTGATAGAACCCTCTCAGTCAAAATAGGGGAAGCCACCTCTATTAGTAGACCCATAATGAGCTGTAGTTGACCAAGTTTGCAGATGACTACAAGCTGGGCACTGTCTTACATTCCTCTAGTGATGTAAACATCCTCTAAGAGGGCCTTACCCAAACTAATGACTGGTGCCAGAAGCATGGCCTCAAACTGAATGCCAAGAAATGCATCATTATCCCCTTTGGGGAAAATGGCATTCCCACTAATTATCACATTTATAATAACATACTAAGCATGCAGTCAGTCATGACAGACTTGGGAACCCAGGTTGATAACAATCTGACTTTTGACCACCACGTTTCCCAGGTTGATAACAATCTGACTTTTGACCACCACATTGCCTCCTTTGTATGGAAGGCTTTCTACATGGCCCACTTCATAAATAAGGGTATTTCATCCAGGAACAAGGAGGTCATAACATCCCTGTACTCCTCCGTTATCAGACCCATTATCAAGTATACCTTGCCAAGCACATGCAGCAGCTGGAGACACCACAGAGGTTCCTGACCAGGAAAATCCAGGGTCTCAAACACCTATCCTATACAGATAGTTTAAAAGCCCTGTTCCGCTACTCAGTCTCATACAAACTGCTCAGAGGTGACTTATGCCTGGCATACAAGGCCATCTCAGATCCAGCCTTGATGGAGTTGCTGCATATCCGTAAGCCAAACTCCAGTCACATAGCCTGCATGCAAGGCCGTAACCTGGTCTGTGGCATTAATAGAACTTTTTGGCAGGATAAATTTATATCCCAAAGACTCCCCAATCTGTGGAATAGACTCCATCTCAATGTCAAGCAGAGTACCTCTCTATCCCTCTTTAAGAGGAACCTGGACGACTGGATGGGAAACAGAAAATACACCCCTGGGATCCCACCTGTGTCCCTCCTGGACAGGGGAAACAGGTGATGGCTTTGAGGGAACATGGGCAAAATTCTTGGCCATGCTTATTAGGACCTCAGGGCTAATAGCCTAGTATCATCCTATGAACCTAAGTTGGACTTACACAGACTAATGACTGGTGACAAACTCATGGTCTTAAAAAATGCATTATAATCCCCCTTCAGCAAGGGCATTGTTCCTGATAACTACTACATCAATAGCAATACTAAGAATGTATTTAGGGGTGTGAGATCAAGGCACACAAGTTGCCAACAACCTTACCTTTGATCACCATGTCTCTACAGTGGTAAGAAGGGCATTTTCTAGTGCTCATCTCATAAGTAAGGGCATTGCCTCCAGAAAAAAGGAGGTCATAATCCCCCTGTACTCTTCCATCATCAGTCCAATAATGAAGTACACCGATCTCTTTGGTATGTACCTTTCCAGGCACCTGCAGCAATTGGAGAGACCACAAAGATTCCTTACTAAGAAAATTCTGGGTCTTAAGCATCTGTCACATGTGGACAGACTGAAATCTCTCTCACTTTACTCTGTGTTATACAGACTGTTCAGAGACAACCTGTGCCTTGCATATAGGGCAATCCTTGACCCTGTTTTAATGGAAATACTGCACATTTGCAAGTCAAATGGCACACAAGTCACACGTTCAAAGGACCATAACTGGTATGTGATATCAACAGCACTTGCTGGAGGGACAGATTTGTATCACAGAGGGTACCTCACCTTTGGAACAAACTTCCAGTTCCAGTTCTTGTTAAACAAAGCCCCTTGTTGACCCTATTTATTTGGATGATTGGATGGGAAACTGGAAATTCACCCCATGGGTCTTATCTGTGCCCCTCTTGAACAGGGGCAAAAGGTGTGGATTTTAGTGTCTGGTTGATACAGTCACTCTAGGGAACTAGGATTGAACTTGGCTTGGCTTGTAAGGGCTTCAGAGTCATTAGCCTAGTAACCTGAGTTATTAGCCTAGTAACCTGCTATGATCCTATGATTCTATGATCTTGTGTCTAGTGCCATTAATGGCAGCACAGTTAAGGATGTGGTATAATAAGCTGACAATGTGACAGTGACACTTGCAATACCATTCAGGTATAGCTGGGTGTATAGTATGTCACTTTTATGGTATGTTTAGAATTTTGTACTTTAAATGGATAATCTCATGGGTTAATGGGCCATTTGCTTGTGTACATGTCCATGATATATGTTTATGTGAACCAAATTACATACAAAATCTGAAGATCCAATATACCTGCCTTCACTTTCATAATCTTCGTGATTTGAGAAAATAATGATTGATTTTAATGTAATTTTATCTTTGCTGTTTGTATACATAAACAACATTCCCTGCTGTGTAATTAACTATGAGCCACATATACAAAAATAACATTTCATCTGTGTAAATCTACCTGGTTATCAAAATTTAATAAAATAAAATAAATCTCTAGAAAAAGGTGAAGCCAGAATAGTAAGCACTAAAATCCAGACTATGAAGTAAAAACAGAAGAAACTATGTTTTATTTAGCTTACTCTGGCATTAATAATTAATAATTAATTAATAATGGATTAATATATACATAGTGAGATAGATACATAGATATTTGTTTATATGCACCACTTATAAACAAAGGGATTGTGTCTAGATTGAGGGATGTCATTGTCCCCTTTTACTCAGCCATTATTAGGCCAATAATTGAGTATAATGCTGCCTTTAGCATGTATCTGTTCAGATACATGCACCAACTGGAATGCCACTGAGGTACCTTACTAAAATGATAAAAGGGCTAAACAACATGTCCTACATGGACCAACTCAAAGCCCTGTCACTATATTCAGTATCCTACAGATTGGTAAGAGGTGACCTGTGTCTGGCATATAAGGCATCCTCTGACCCAGTATTGATGGATTTACTGCACATCAGCAAGTCAAATGGCATCAGAAATGTTACATCTATGTATCTAAACCTCTTCTCCAAATCAACAAAATGGTTTGTAGGGAGAGTTATAGCTCAGAGAGGATGTTGCTGCTTTGGAACAGACTCTCCGTCCACATAAAACAAAGGTCAGCCCTGTCTATATTCAAGTACAACTTGGATCTATTGATAGGAATCGGAAACTTTACCCCAGGTGCACTACTAATGGACACAGGCAGCTCCTAAATGCTTTATCCTGTGCATGAGTCCCCACAAATTATCTATGGTATGATCCCAGTTATTTTTATTAGGGGTAATACATAATTATCGACCAAGGGATGGATAAAGTCAATCTCTAGTCAAATGGGAGAGTTAATTTGAACACAAAAAGGGAAACTGGCCAGGCTTAAAATGGTCTGAAAGGGCAGCTAGCCAAGTACTTTCCTATGAAGTTATGAACCTATATAAAATGTCATATTGTTAGCATGATTACTATTTTATAATGTGCTAGCTATGTTTAAACTAATGCAAGTGTGCTTAACATTATACAAATATCACCTAGTTAATGTGCATGAGATCAAGTTGGTTTATAAAGAATAATGCCTATGTGGGTGCATACAAATTGTTTTATTTCTTTGTTAACTAGGTAGGTCTACTGGATACAAGTGCCCCTTTTCAGGGGCAACTCAAGAATTTGCTCAGAGTAATACAGTTGACAAATGGAAGTAGAAGGACTCCAGCCTTGTACCCTTGACTACAGGAAGCAGCTCTTCTTTAATCCTCTGAATGCCAGACTGGGGAATATATCACAACAGTTAAAAGTCAGCATAAAATAAGGAATTAAACTCTTAAAAAAGAGAACACGAAACTGAATTTAGTTTAAAGATGAAGATGTCATTTAAATACTGAAAAAAAAACTGTGCTGCCTTAATCATAAATGGCAAATGCAATCGGCTTGCATAAATCCAAATGTTAAAAAGAGAACATCTGCATCAGTGAGAATACCGCCCTTTAATTCGGTAGTCATATTGGGAATAAAAACAAGCTTCATAAAAAATATATGCACCTCTCTCTGTGCTCCAAAGTTAAAATGTCTTATGTTCTTACAAATCAGGAACAGCAAACAGACTGTGCAGTCTGCTAATTATGTGTTCAGTTACGATTAATTAAATATTAGTTATATAAAAAATTTATGGATTTTGTTAAAATTCAAATAAACTGAGGGTGTTGTTAAATTAAACTGAACAGAATGAAAACGGAGACAGATTTACTTACAGCTTAGCTTGTATTCTGGGTGAATTTGGAGCATGTTTAGCATGGCAGATGTGTAGCAATATTGGAATAATATATCTTCTCAGCCTGCTTCAGTGCAGGGGGAGGGACACTATTAAGTTAATTGTTTTTCAGAAATTAAAGCTATCTCATACTAATACTGCATGGAGTACATTTATAAAAGATATAAATAAATATATATATATATATATATATATATATATATATATATATATATATATATATATATATATATATATATATATATATATATATATATATATATATATATCGTAGCAGTAGCAATCACAGTGACTTGGTCAAAGCTACTAAATATTGCAACTTATTTTGTCAACACACTTTAGTCAGCAACACAGATGACTGACAGGTGTGCAATATTGACAATTTCCAGGATTGGGGAATAACCCCTTCCCTGGTATTGTGTGATCATGGAGTTAATATATATAATCAGCAGAAGGATGTGGGGGTACAGTGGGGCTTGCCCCCTGCAAAAAACAGATCTTTTCTGTTTTTTTAAAAGCTATGTCTTGGCATGTGGTGAGGATTTTCCTCATGCATGCATGCATGTTGAATTGTTGACATTTTTCTTGTTGATCTTTTTGGTTGACATCATTGATGTCGATGTTCAGGTGTTTCGATATGTGTCACTCTATATATATATATATATATATATATATATATATATGTGTGTGTGTGTGTGTGTGTGTGTGTGTGTGTGTATGTATGTGTATATGTGAGTGCATGTTTGTAAGAGATATGGAATGAGATAGAGAAAGAGAGTGAGAGAGAGTGAGTGAATGAGATATGAGAGACTGGGCACATATTTCTCAAATTCTTTGCTCAGGAATTCTGGATAAAGTCAGAATTATGGGGGACCTAAAATTATGATCAGTCTTTAAATACAAGAGCTGAATTCTCTGTACAATCGGAAGTTTCATTGACTGGCAGTAATCTTCAGTGATTAACCAAAAAAATCAAACATTTTCAAGGGACAGAGCAAAATTAGAGGCAGCTGAGTCATGAGGGTGACAATGCTTTACGTTGTATGATTTTTTTTTTTATTATTTTGGTGACAGTGAGACATCTGAAGTATAATCAGTCAAGAAAATTACAGTAACTGCTTATATGTGTATGTGTTTTTGTGTGTGTGTGTGTGTGTGTGTGTGTGTGTGCATGTGAGAGCACGCATGTGTATATGCGTGCACGTGTGTGCATGTATGTGTCTGTCTGTCACTCTTTAGTTTGTGTCGACAAATAGTTACACAACTTATATTTTACATGTAAAATATTTCCTCCTACGACAATTACATATGGTGCAGAAAGTTCGAAACATTAAGTGGAGAAACTATTTTAAATAAACTTAAATAATACATATTAATACAAACAAACAAAAAATACAAAACAATTTAAGATATAACCTACTATCTAAATGCAATAATGCCCTCCAAAGTGGATGAATAATGTCCCTTCCTGGGATGGTGAGGCCCCTCCACCTGCAGTGTCAGGCCTCACAGCACCCTGGGTGGGCTGTTATTTCCATAATGAAGTCAACGCTGTCAGGCATTACTGCTTGCTTATAATATGGTAGGAGTTATATGAATCTAGTTCAGCCAATGAAACCACTGAGCAAAATGACTTATCCAGAGCTTAATACTGCGTACCAACTCTGCAGTTCAGTCAGTGGGACAACATAACTTCCATTTATTCCCCTTGTCAGAAAAAAAATTGCTATTATATACAAACACCAAAAAAGACATAAAAAATGAAAGAAGCAATGAAAATAATACTTCTGTGTACTCAGAAGGAAGGAAATGGCGGAGGTAACTCCTAAACTGTTTGCTTGGAAGTTACTTCTCCAGCAAAAAGCAATAACTTGTCAGTCTGACAAGTACCAAGCACTGAAACAATTAATATTGTATTCATTACTATCCTTTCAGAAAAAATATATATATCTACATCTATATATACAGATCTATTTCTATGTGTGTGTGTGTGCGTGTGCGTATATATATATATATATATATATATATATATATATATATAGATATATGTATGTATATATGCATATGCATATACATATGCATATATTTATTTATATATAGATATATGTATGTATATATTCATATATTTATTTATATGTATATATATATATATATATATATATATATATATATATATATATATATATATATATATGTATGCATACACACATAAATGAAAATGATACAACAGTCAAAAGAAATCTTTACCCATAACACCCAAAATAACTTGACATAAGTAAATCTATGCATAACCCACACATGAACCTTATGATGTTACTGTTCAGTGCTAGAAGCCTAAACAAGAAACTCACATTTAGACCAACAGCAGCACAGACAGGGGCTAAAGGTGGAGTTGCCTGTTTATGTTAGTAGCAAATACAACTCCAAGTTGGTTAAACAGGATGATGCCCTGGAGTTCACATCCAAGTCGCCAAATACAAGGTTCTTTACCATGTCCTGGCCTGCGACAGGTCACTCTCAATGAACCCATATAGTCCACAAGTCTTACCTAGACCTAATAGAGGTGTTCAGCATCCAGTTAAATACCCTATTTATGGGAGACTTTAACTGTTCCTCTGTAGGCTGGGAAACATACACTGCCTCTAACTTGCAGGCACAATGTTTCCAAGACTTTATTAACACAAACACCCGGGACCAGGCAGTGTGCAGTATAACCAGAGGATCAAAGGTATTGGACCTAATGCTAACCGACATGAGAGAGCATTACATACCCACCCCCTGTGTCATGTCCCCACAAAGGTGTCTCCCTCAAAATAAAAATCAATCTGGAAAACCCAATTGCATCCAGAACAGTTAGAAAAAATTCTAAAGCAAACTAAATACTATTAAGTGACAGTTTGTCAAAATTCTTGGTTCCCCCAAACCCCGAGAACACAGCTACCTATGCAGAATTCTTTACAGAAATCCTGTACATACATGTAAATGGCTGCATTGAGGCTACTGTACTTAAGTAAGCCCAGATACAACACCAAAAACAAACCCACTGGTGGAATCCGTGTCTTAGCAGGCTATATAACAAAAAAAAAGTCATGGCCATAATCAGGAAGAACAACTCTTATAGAGACAAGAGCTCTCTGATTCAACTAAACTAGAAACTAAGAGGTCTAATAAAGTTATTTGCTATAATAAAATCTCCAAATTCACAACCAAATCCAAAACCTGTACTCACCACTGCCTCACCCTACAATCATTGAACTGGCTGGAACTCCCTAACTACCTCGACTACCTCCAACTTACCACTGCTCACAAATTAATATTCTTTCCAAATAAGTGCCTAGCACTAACAAACATCCTTCCCCCTTACATCCCAACCAGATCCCTGAGATCTGAACATCAAAATTTAATCTCTATTCATAAACCCAAACGCCCTGCAGGCCAACTCCTTCTCTCTTTCATTGTAGGCAAAAAATGGAACTCTCTTCCTCCCTCACTTAGGACGATACCTGACGCCGAATCTTTCAAGACACAACTTTTCTCATTTCTATCTTCCAAATGCAAATGCTCCTGCTTCCACCCTACATAAATACAAATAAATTTCCCCATAGAGCCTACTAAACTCCTGATGCAAACTTCACTACATCCTCTCCTTTTCTATTTACCTTACACAAACATAATCCATCACCTTCTGATCATTCAATTTCTCTCTCAACTCTTAGCATGTATATAACGCAACTGTCCAGTAATCACTGATGCCTATTTCTTGACAATTGATTCTTATTGCTCTGAATGTAAAAACCTGCAACCTTTGTCTCATTGCATGTACAATGACAATTTATTATTTTACTATACCTGTTTTGTATGAATTCATACATGTATTTTACCTTTGTATTTGGAATTTTTTGTAACCTCTAATTGTGTTTCTTATGGAGCTTTTCTCCCCGGGCCTCCACTGAAAATGGGCACATTCTGGCCCAGTGGACTTCCCCGGTAATCAAACTGAAATCAATAAATAAATAAATAAATAAAAGTCCAACAAGGCCAATTATGAGGTCAGGATAGCCTCCCAAGCTAAGGACAGTCACTAGACCTTCTACAACTATGTCAGGAACCTTAAAAGTAACACTCAGCAGTGTGCAGAACTGGTGGTAAATGGCACAACCCTCAATGACCAGGGTGACATAGAGAATCTACTGGTTGACAAATTTAGCTCACCCCCACTACCCCTGTAAAATCCCTTCTAGCATATCCTACACAACTATCATCAGGGAGTAAGTCCTGGTGGAGCTTGCTATGGTCAAAACCACTGCTTTAACAGACCCTGACAATATCCCCAGTTGCCTCCTAGATAGCCATAGTAATCATTCCTCTTCATAAGGGTGGACCATCAACTGACCATGGGTACTACAGACCCATCTGACTGACAAGTCTAATATGCAAAGCCATAGAACATACTATCATGGAAATGATCAACAAGGACATTGGCAACCTGCAGACACAGAATCCATCCCAGTTTGGCTTTGATAAGTGAAGGTCTTGCCTTCTTGTCCTGATAGACTTCTTCAAGAGGGTCACCAAGACTATGGATGGTGGGAAGATGGTGCATACTGCCTACCTTGACCTGGCCAAAATATTCGATACAATACCCACTAAGGTATTATTGACAATAACTCAGAACTAGTCATAAATCCATAGATAACTCACTAGATTGCTTTCTGGCTCTCAGATAGGATCCAATAAGTCAAGATCAGTGAAATCACCTCCACTAGGAGACCGGTCACCATCAGAGTACCTCATGGCTCCGTGTTGGGGCCCACTCCTGTTTGGCATTTGCTTTTCAGAAGCAAATGCCAAATAGGAACAGGCCCTAACATGGAGCCATGAGGTACTCTGCTCCATGTTGGGGCAGAGTACCTCATGGCTCCTTGTTGGGGCCTGCTCCTGTTTGGCATTTGCTTCTTGGAAGTCAAGGCTAGTGTCAAGGTCTCTGGTTCACCAAGTTCACAATGATTGCAAATTGTGAGCTATCATAGATTTTGTCTGGCAGTTGGCACAGAGGATTAAGGAGATGTTTACCTGTTTCCTGTGGTCCAGTGGTGTAGGATTTGATTCTGTCAGCTTCCATTGCCTAACTGTGTGACTCTGAGTAAGTCACTTAATCAGACAGCACTACCCTAGTCAACAAATACAAACAAATGAATAAATAAAAATTCACCCATAACACCAATATCCTTAATGAGAGCCTAACACAAACAAATAACTATAGTCAAAACCATGGATTAAAACTCAATGCAAACAAATGTATTATAGTGCCTTTTGGGAAATCCCAAGCTAATTTACTCTATTGATAAAACAATCCTAAGACCTGAAACAATAGTTAGAGATCTGGAAACATATATAGATAGTAATCTAGCCTTTGACCAACATGTAGCCAAGATAGTAAGAAAACCATTCTATGTCACCCAACTCATAAGCAACGGTATGGCATCCAGGTATAAGGAAGTTATAGTACCATTCTACTCACCCCTTATCAGACCCATCATTGAGTACAATGCGCCCTTTGGCATGTACCCAACCAGGCACTTGCAACAGTTGGAATGCACTCAAAGGTTCTTCACCAGGAGAATCCAAGGTATGAATACTCTGTCCTACACAGAACACCTTAAGACCCTTTCTCTGTACTTAGTCTCCTACAGGTTACTGAGAGGTGATCTATGCCTGCCATATAAGATATCCTTAGGTCCAGCTCTGATAGATCTCTTGCACATCTGCAAAACAGCATCAGAAACACTAGATCCAAGGACTGGAACTTTGTCTGTGACAGAAATAGAACATTCTGGGGAGCCCAACATGTGCCTCAAAGCATCCCTGCACTATGGAATAAGCTCCCTATCTATGTGAAGCAGAGTTCATCCCTGATCTTATTCCAATGAAACCTTGATCACTGGATGGGAAATTGCAAATTCATCCCCATTCTGGCCCTGATGTCTCTGATGAACAGAGGTCGACACTAGGTAAATTAATCCTCAACTAACATACCTCCACATAACCCATAGTGATCTCCTCACTAGCCTACCCTGCCATATAGACATCCAAAGAACTCGGGGACAAAAATAGGTTAGGTTGCATGACTAGGCTTATTAAGACCTTGGTGGTTGTTAGCCTAGTATAAGCCTATGAACCTATATATTATTGCAACATAATTACTTTTCCTGTCTTCAGTCAAACATTTCAAGCAAGGCCTACATAACCAGTAAAGAGACCCTATGGCAGTATACTAAATTTATATAATGAGTCCAAATAGACATAGGCAATAGTAGGGAACAGTGCATGCATCTGTTAAGTATTTATATTACATAGTTAAGACTAGGTTCAGTCCATTTAAACATCTTTAAAAGAGACAATGGGTTCATTCTCTTTAACAGCGTTACTTTTCTGGTCCATTTCTTTGTCATATTTAGAGGTGGCAGAAGGATTTCCAACAGTACAGATACACAATAAATGACAGGAAACAGCTTATAAGCAGAATGTGAATGCAAAGATGAGCAAAGTAGCCCACAGTCATACAACAGATGAAGGTTACAGACTTCATGCAGTCATAAGAGAAAATGAAAAGGGTCTTGGGATAACCATGTAAGACAAGGTAAAAGGCAAAGTGTATTAAAGAAGAATGTAGGGCTTGAGAATATTGGCAAGCATCAGAAGGGGAATTATTAGCAGTAAATAATAAATCAATATCCATTTGACCAGACAACTATTCTGGAGTACAACATACCGCTTCCAAGTCCAAGATATTATACATACATAGCAAACTGGAAGACATTTTCATACATAATGTGTAGAAGCCTTAGACACCATGTGAAGAAGCATTGTTTAAAAGAGTGGATGTTTGTTGCAGGAAACAACTTTGCATATGAGCATGTATGATGCAAAAATTGTGAGAAAATGTTAGAATGCATGGCAGAGCTATAATGTCTCACAATGGCAATGTTTCATAGTTATTTAAATCACTACCAGTGTACACACACACACACACACACACACACACACACACACACACACACACACACACACACACACACACACACACACACATACATATATATGGATGTAGCATTCTATACCAAAGAGATGAAATGTCACTGCATTAACATTGACAACAAAATGTTGACATCCTACTGCACATAGTCCATGGAAGCATGTAAAATTAAAAACAAAGTGTTTTAGTAGGGGGGCAAGTCCTCCTGCACCCTCATGTGGGGGCAGAGTTCCATAGCCCCTTGCTAATTATCTATATTAACTCTAAGATCACAGAATACCCAAAAAAATGTGCATATTCCCCATACCTGGAGATTGTTGATTTCGCACACCTGTTGCCCATCTGTGTCAACCAAAGCATGATGTCGACTATGCAGATGCTGATGTTTGAGTGTTTCACTCAAAACTACTACCCCTTTATATATATATATATATATATATATATATATATATATATATATATATATATATATATATATATATCAAGTCTGCAGACTATAGCAAGAGTGTACATGAAAGTTGTAAGTAGAAGCAATGTCCAAGGTAAAAACTCTGTGGAAACCCAGGACAAGGGTTCGATCCCCCAGGAAATTTATAGGAGGAGGAAGGTGGGTGGGATGTCAAGAATGAATGAAGATCGACAACACGGGTGGAAAATTATAGTGAGTACATAACTTCTTTAGCTGATGGTGTCAATCTTCATTCATATTTGATGAATAGGACAGAGTCCCCAGCTACTTCAGTCCCTGGGTGGCCTTATGGAGGGATATTCCTGAGAACCATAGAGCCAAAGGATGCTCTTCCTCTGGAGACCATATCCAATTTGTAATGAGTGATAAAGATATGAGGCATAGCTCAAGTTGCAGCTGTGCATATCTCGTTCATGGAAGCTTTAGAATGGAAAACAGCTGACATGGCAATTGATCTGGTTGAATGCACTCACGCACTGGCGCAGGTAACTTTCGGTTGTTACATTCATAAATTAAAGTAATGCAATCTCTTAGCCATCTAGATAATGTAACTTTTGATACAGATTTTCCCACAGTCAGGCCAGAAAAGGAAACAAACAACTGCTCTGATTTCCTGGACCCTTTAGTTCTGTCAAGATAAAAATGTAGCTGCCCATGAATGTCCAGTAAATGTAAACAATATTCATCTTTGTTGGAAAACTTGGGGAAGAAAACTGTTAACTCAATAGTTTAATATTAGATTCAGAGACCACCTTAGGAAGAAAGGAAAGATTAGTCCTCAACAATAGCTTGTCTTTATGAAAAAATATATACAGGGATTTTGCACATAATGCTTGCATTTCAAAGACTCCCTCTGGAAGAAATGATGGCCACTAAGAAGAGGGTTTTCCAGGAAAGGAATCTGAGATGGGAAGTTGCTGCTGGTTCAAAGGGAGATAGTACTAAAGATTGCAAAGCCAAGGTTAGAGCCCACGAGGCTATGGGTTCTTTGAATGGGGTTTTTAGATGTAAGGCCCCCTTGAGAAAGACCTTGCATAGACGATGGAAAATTAAAGAATTATCATCATAGCTGTTGTGAAAATTAGAAATAGCTGCTAACTGAACTCTAATGGTAGAAGCAAAAGCTCCTTGGTTAAAAAGGGTGGCTAAAAATTCCAAAACTTTTTCTACAGATGCTGAAAAAGGGTCTAAGTTTTCTTCTTTGGCCCAAATTGAAAATCTCTTCCATTTACTGGAATAGAGTCTCCTGGTGGAAGGTCTATAGGAAGCCAGAAGAATTTTTTTTGCATGGGGGAAGTTATGTTGTTCTGCCTGGTGATTAATGAAATTGGAGGAACCAAGCTGTGAGCTTGAGAGAGCATAGGTCTGGATGCACCAGTCCCTGTGGGTGAGACAGTAGGTCTGGAATCCACATAAAAAAGGGGAACCAAACTTGCCTGAGCCAGAAGGGATCAGTGAGAATCACTTTGCTTCACAACCTTTAGGCTTTCTTTAGGAAGAGGGAATGAGGTGAAAGGCATAAAGAAGACCTGAGGGCCAATGAAAAAGGAGAGCATCTCTTGGGGACTCCCCCTGATGGGGAATTAGCGCAAAGGAGCTGCTGCATTTGTTGTTCATTGGGGAGGCAAAGAGACCACAGCAAGGCTGGCCTCAGTGGCGAAAGATTTTCTTTGAAACTTTGGGATTGAAAGAACACTCATGAGGCAGTAGAATGCATCTGCTCAGCTTGTCAGCTATCATGTTAGAACTTCCTGGGATATGCATTGCCACAAAAAAGCGGTTGGACAATATCACCCATTGCCACACCCTGAGAGCTTCCCAACAAAGGGGGTAGGATTTGTTTCCACCCTGTTTGTTGATGTACCATACTACTGACATGTTGTCGGACTGGATAACATCTGTTCCTAGAGGAAGAGCAGATTGAAAGGCTTGCAATGCTAGCTGCACTGCTCTCATTTCCAGGACATGGATGTGCAAATTGGCCTCTTGTGGAGACCAAGTCCCTTGGACTGTTCTTCCCAGATAATACCCCCCTCCAATCTGAGAGGCATCGGTGGTCACTATGGCCTTGAGTTGAGGGGAAACAAAGGGATGGCCCATTAGGATTTTTTCTGACTGCATCCACCAGGATAGATCCTTTCTGCAACAGCCTGTCAGCAAGATCAGGTGGGTCACTGGATGAGATAAAATGGACCATTGAGAAACCAGAAGCCACTGAAGTATCCTCATGTGGAATTTCACTAAAGGAACTAAGGTGATGGCTGCTGCCATAGATCCAAGGGCTTGAAGGACAAGTGGAGCAGGGACTTTGTTTTTTGGTAAAATGAGTTGTACTTAAGACCTTATCTTTTGCAGCCTGTGAATGGGTAGAGAAGCTATACATGGGACTGTGTTGAGGTGGGCTCCTATGAATTCTAGATCCTGAGTGGGAGACAGCTGTGACTTTTCTCTGTTGACTGTTATGTTCAAGACATGGAATAAGTGAATGATGAAATCTGTGGCTTGTAGAAGTAGATGCCTGGTAGGGACAGTAAGGAGCCAGATGTCTAGATAAGGAAAAACCCAGTATCCATGTAGTCTCACATGACTTGTGACTGCTGCCATGCATTTGGTGAACACTCTGGGGGCTGTGCTGAGACCAAAGGGCAGTGCTCTGAACTGATAATAACTGGTCCCTAGTCAAAAGTGGAGATACCATCTTGAGTGTTTGTCCATCATTATGTGGTAATACGCACCCTAAAGGTCTATAGAGCACATCTAATCAGTTTCTCCCACAAATGAGAGAATTTACTGTACTGTGACCATCCAAAATTTTGTCTGCTGAGCAAACTTGTTCAGAAGACTGAGGTCCAATATCAGCCTCCAGTCCCCTGTCCTTTTTTGGCACTAAAAACAGCCTTTAGTAAAATCCAGATCCTATCTGGTCTGCTGGAACTTCTTGGATGACTTTTTTTTCTAGCAGCTTTTGAACTTTATGGCTACTTGATCTTTCTCAATGACCTTGAAAGAAGGATGAAAGGGATATGATAGCCTCTGGTAATGATTCTCTGTACCCAAGTATCGAAGGTTATCTTCGCCAGGCTGTCAAGTGCAGTGAAAGTCTACCACTGACTGCTTTCAGAGGTAAGCAATCAGGCCTCCTTTCAGGAGTGCTGGTAGGGTTGTCCAGAAAAGGAGTCACCAGAGCCCTGATCTCATGGGCCCCCTCTGCCACTGGGTTGGCATCTTTCACTAGAAATCCCCCTCTACCCAAGGGGAGCTATCACCACGTGCGTCCTAGAAAGGTCCCAGGGACTTCTTGAACCACATCTTTCCACTCCTCTGATTCCTGGAGTAGGATTGTTGAGGAGTAGAAAAATGAATGCCCACAACAGACAGGGTATTTCCATATTTTTCACACCTGACTAGTGTGTCCTTCACCTTGGGATTGAAGAAAGAAGATCCATCAAAAGGAGCACTGAAGAAGGAAGACTTGAATGGTTCCAAAAATTCACACAAGCACATCCAGACATAGCGTCTTATAGCAACTTCTGAACCTGCTGTTCTGGTCATACCCTCAGCTGGATGTGCAATAAGCCACATAGACGAGTTCAATATAGACTCCATGGTGGCTAGCTGAGAGGTGACCATATCCTGTACCTTGTCGGACACTGCTCCAGTGAGACTATCTGATAACTCCTTAATCAGATCATGTTGGAGTCTAGTAAAGTGTGCCATAAAGTTCAAGGACCTGAGTGCGAAGGTCGATGAAGTGTAGACCTGTTTTCCAAATCTATCCATCATCCTAGACTCTCTGTTAGGAGGATGGACAGTAGTGAAATAATACTTTGTCCTAGTTAGTATATACTGTCTTTTCAAACTACTGCTAGCATGATTATTAGATTGAATAAAAGCTGCAAGAATAATATGAAATATAAAGGGTTAATTTAGAAATAGTGTAAAGTGCTGAAAAATAAGTAGTAGTGTGCTGACATAGCATAGTTAAAATTTGGCATCCATGTAAAGTAGTATATCATTGAGAAACAAAGTCTGTAAAAATAACTGCGCAGGTGGCAGCTGGAAGGACTTCAACAAAGTAAAGGGATGTAACATCAAGCAAGATAAAGTTGAAACATCAGATAGTGCTGGAATACCACGTTTCAAATAACTGAGTTTCCTTGGACCACCGAGCTTAAATCAAGGACAAATCATAAATTAGAAGAACAAAGAAAAACTGTTATACAAAGAAAGAACTGTATTACATCAGAATTTGAGAAAAATACCAGACCTTCTGGTATAAATGTAACTGTGCATAAACAAGCTTTGGGTATTTGCCATATAAAGCTGACAGCATTTGTGTTACATGCGTGTAGATCTGAAAAGAAAATGTGAAAGTAAAGCGTATTAACTGAAATGGTTATCTTTGTGTATTTATTAACTGAAACAGTTATCTTCCTGTATTTATTGTACTTAGTACAATACAGTAATAAGATGGTATGCTTGCATGTAAATGCAAGTAACAGCAAGATAACAAAAAGGAAGACATGCATATATTTCCTAAAATTCTTCAAGGAGGACTCTCATCGGCGAGTTCCTTCCTGGTGGCAGCTGCCACCACCATGGCATCTACTGTTAAACCCTTGGCCCAATATATGTGGTCTTCAGGCAGTGATAACATTTTGTCTGGTCTCCTAGAAATAGGCTCTATGGAGTCAGGGGCCCTTCCAAACCTGCTGTGCAATCAGCTTAATAAGATAATCAGCGGGTGGGGTCACCCAGGAAGTAGATGGTCGAGCACCGAATGCTTGCAAGTACATGGATTCCTCTGAGGTTGGGTCTTGGGTTTTCCAGTTACCCCTCTGAGGATCTTTAGGATGTCTCCAAAGGAGACATCTTCAGGGGTTGACTAGGGGGAACCTTCCCCTTCATTGAAATCTGTGTCCTCAGTGACAGATTCTTCTGGGGAATCAAGGTGCTTTTTCTTGCATGTCTTTTTATGGGGGAGTTCCTCAGTGGGAATCTCTGAGGAAGACTCTGAAGAAGAGGGACCCTGTGCACTTGAAGTTTTGGTGCTCACTGTCCTGTTGTGAGCATTGCTGTCAGCCCTGGACCATAAAATATGGATATTTGACACTCTGATACAAGAGGAACCAGCTGAGAGCCTGCAGAGGCTAAAGCTCTCTCCATACTGAAAGTCAGGACTCCACTGAAGATGGATGGGGGCTGTGAAAGACCACCTTGGAACTGAGGTCACACCCCACTCCTAGAGTTCGCCCTCCAATGCAGGAGATGGAGAGGGACCCACAACTGACAAAGCCCCGAGAGCCAAGGTCAGTTCTGAATAAAAAACAGGAGCTGATCCTAGACTCTTAGAACCAGCAGCAGAGTCTCGACCCTGAGAATCTATCAGTTCCAATGGAACTGAAGAAATCAGAGCAGTATCCTGTGCCAAGGTCAAGACGCCTAATGGCATGAAACAGCTGGTACTGGGGAAATTGAAGTGTTGGGCTCTGAAGTGCCAGAGGAAGTCAGAGAAGGAGACAGTACAGGAGTCCTTGGAGAAGGTACCCCAACCCCAGAAGGGAGAGGGACCTGAAAAGGGGCAAGAATACTTCTGGTCACCAACAGCTGATCCACCAATCTCACAATGTCAGAGAGACTCCTGGAGGATCAAAAATATAATCCTGAAGGAGACTCTGGTCTTTCCGGAAAGGGTCTGGGTAGCTGGCCCACAAAGGGGCCTATTGAAGGTGAGTACCTTGTCCTGGGAAGAGAAATCGGTTCAGGTGTTGGCACTGAGGGGGTGGGCAAAGTCTGCTGCGGAGCAGTTGGAGAAGTCGGTGCTGAGCTGGAAAACAAAGATGCCGGTGCTGATGCTGGTGGCAGAGGTACTGTGGTAGTAACAGTCAGTGCCGAGGATTCTTGGATTTGTAACTTTGCTACCTTAGCTATCAATTCCATGGAGGTAGTCAGAAATAGAGTCTTATGTTTTTTGACCACTGGTGCTGAAGGAGACATAGGCACCAAGTGGCTCTTCTTTTTAGAACAATAAATACAGGAAGATAACTGTTTCAGTTAAATACACGAAGATAACCATTTCAGTTAGAGGATCAAACTTGGACAGAGCTTCAGTAAAATGGGTTTTCAACAAGGCCTCTAAAATGAGCTTATTTTGACACTTGACTAAGGCCCTGTTACTAAAGGCCTGGCAGATGTCATTTTTGGTTGAGACGCGGAGCTCCTAGACAGCAAACACACGAAAGATTCCCATCAGAATTGGGCATCTTTCTACTACAGTCTTGGCACTGTTGGAAACCTGAGGTGCCATTATGTTTCTCTGTCATTTTTAAAAAAAAAAATTTTGACCAGTAGCATAAAACAATCACTTCAGATGCACACACTCTACCAAGGGATAGAAATGGAAACGGATCTACCAATGATGGTAATGAAGAAGTACCAAAGGTACAAAAGAAAAAGAAGAAGAAGTACCAACAATGGTACTAAAACTATCAAAAAGATAAGAAAGGTGGGAGAGGGAGTTACCAACAATGGTAACAGAGATTACCAATGGTAGTGCGTAGAAAGGAAACACACTCACACAGCCTGGCAAATACTATAAAACTATTAAAGATAATAAAAATTACAAAAAATAGTTGTAAAAAAAGGAAATATCAGAACTTAGCTGAGATCAAAGGCTGACTCATCTTGCTGACAAAGCAGCAAACGTGATCTGAGGTAATGGAGAGAGGGTTATTGTGGGTAGAGTCTTAGCTCGAGATTTTTTGGCTGGAGCGAGCTGTATAATGGACAACCCAGTTCTGAGGATTGGAACCAAGTCCCTTTCATCAAGAATGAATGAAGATCGACAACACAGATGGAACGTTATGTACTCCGAGTACATTACTTCTTTTTTCAACAGATTCATGTCACTGATTTAAGTTCCAGTAAAGTGTAATTTCGGTCTGCAGAAGTAGACCCATATATATATATATATATATATATATATATATATATATATATATATGGTATATAACCCATTGCAATAATAATTACAACCAAGTAGACCCACTGGACACACAGTCCCTATTCAGGAAAACCTGGGGGCAATGCCTGGTTAAGTGACTTAGTTTAGGTCACGCAATAGACAAATGGCAGCTGAGGGAATCAAACCCCATCCCAGAACTACTGCTCATATCCCTAACCTCCTGTGCCAAATACCAGACAGATAGTTATGATTTTTGAGTATTTTTTTACTAAAATCTGAATTCAAATGAATTCACTAATTAGTATTACATTACAAGATTAAAAATTAAAATGGCTGAATATGAATAATAAATGCACTGTAATGACATAATTCTGTGTATTTCTAATGTTAAACCAAATATGTATAATGAGTTATAATTCTAATTTTTTTTTTGTGTGTGTTGTGGGATATCTACCTCTGTATCTTTTACATCCTCAAAGACTACAGACTAAATATATTGACTCCAATTTGCATCACCTCAAAGACAGAGGAAATACTTGATTTACCAGTAAAGTCAAGTCAATTATTTTCCCTATGCTAAGGAGTGTGAATTACTGTACATAATATGTAAGACACAGGGGCAAGCCATCACATTACAGTGTGTAGGAGGTATAACTACCATCAAACAATTCCTTTATAATCAATATTGCAGAATTTTGTGAGTAAATTTAAGTTGTAGTCATAAACCTGTTTTTTAACATTTTCAGTACCATTTACCCATAGCACTATGTTGTTTGACTTCATTGATGCCACTCTGTTAATCTAATGTATTGACACTATCTAAAACTTTTATGCCCTCCTCATTAACCTGTTCTTTCTACAAGTTTTAGGTTTGATCTCTGCACAAAATATAGCTACTATGAAGTTTGAATTCCTCAGTCTTCTTTACATTGATTCTGACTTATTCCTCCAAGGAAGGTATTTCCATAACTACAAGTCACCTACCATTTATGTTTTATGGGGCTTACTGGTAAGCCCACTACCATAGGATAACTGTCATCCATTACCTACACTGAAGTAGCTTATTTCCTTGCTTAAGTTTGAGAGGATATTACCCTTTCACTTATTTTTCTTTTTTAATATTGCTCTTTCACTACAAAGGATGACTTAGGATAAAACAAATCATATATAAAAATATAAAATGAATACATACATACATAGACATATTTTAAGCATGGGCATTAATGCCCTTCTAGCTTGCTGATACACCAAAACACTTGTTCCCATAATAAGTGTCCAGGCTGTTCTTAAAAATATCTAAACTAGTACTTGCTTTAATGTAATTTGGTAGTCTGTTCCATGCGTCATCTGCTCTCTCAGAGAACCAGTTAGTACACTTCTCATTCCTACAAAATCTTCTATATAGGTTGTCTGATGATTCTGTAGTACTTTTTGATAACCCCAAACATTCCCAGAGGTAGTTGTCTCTAAATGCCCTACATACCTGAATAAGATCTCCTCTTAGATATCTATGAGACACTGTATAAGTTCAGATATTTTAGTCTTTCATAATAACTTGCATTTTCACATCCATGAATACCTACTGTATATTTCTGCTGTGCTTTTTCCAGTTTACTCATACTTCTTTTCTTATAGGGTTTCTATGTTCCATACTCAAATTTGGGTCTAATGTAACTGACAAACAAAGATTTCATTATAAATATTTTTATACAACCTATAGTTCTATAACTATCATTAACCAATTGGTTGATATTTATTTATTTTACATTTGTTGACCGGGTTTGTCCAACTGAGCTAAGTAGTCCTTTTCCAGCGGAGGCCTGGAGAGAAAAGCTCCACATGTTGTACAGATTATCATTTACAAAAACAAGTGAACAATCAACAACTGATTTACAGAAAATATTCAAAGCAACATATACATGAAAAACAAGGATTTACTACAGTAAACTAATCATTATGTCTGTCAGATTTAGAATCCTACATAATTCAGAAGAACTAACAATAGTTTTGTCACCAGACGTAAAATCTTACATTATGCAGATAAGAATGTATGTAATGTGCCTAGGATAGAGAAGTTAATGTGAGACAAGCCTAGAGAGTTAAAGAAAGTTACATAAGTTGGGAGGAGATAGAGGTGTGCAGTTAGGGTTGATAAGCTGTTTAAGGGGGTACAGAGGCAGGTCCATTGGCTTAACAGGTATTCTTTAGTGGTTAGCTTGAATTGAATAAGTTGCTTGAGTAATCTAATCTCTAGTGGGAGTTTGGTCCAGGCCTTGGAAGGATTATAGCTACATTGAATACATCCTTTCTTAGTTTTAGGTTTGTGGATTTGTGGCAGCTCTAGGTTAGACCTCTGGAGGGATCTAGCAGGTGAATAATGGAAGATGACAGATGATAGGGTAGGACAGTAAGAAGGCTGATAAAGGATGGAGTGGATGATCTGGAGTTTAGGGAGAAGAAGCTGGTGATGTAGTTCTAGCCAGTTAAGGTGTCTGAGTGAGAGACAGTGATGTGACTTGTAAGATATGATTAGAAAAACTCATAGCTGGATCTACCCATATACCCAGGTCCTTAAATAAGTCTACTGTTTCAATCACTGTGTGCTGTATTAAATATTCACCTTTCAATTTATGTCTTCCAAAATTGATATGCTTAGTTTTTGATGCATTTGTCAGTATATTATTCTCCTGTGCCCAGATGGTCGATTTAGTCAAGTTATTTTGCAGACATGCCTTATCTGTAACATATGTAATCAGTTTACCCAGTTTCAGGTAATCTACATTTAGACTGTAGAATACCTCAGATGAAAAAGTTAGGTCTGAAAGACACAATCTAAACAGGTAAGGGCCTAGGACAGTGCCCTGTGGGACACCCTGACTATAACCAAGAATTCCACCTGTCCAGTTGCTGTGTGATACTTGTCATGTCCTATTTGTAAGCCATGCAGCTATCCACCTTATCAACAGTACATCAATACCTAGTTGTTCTAATTTATTGATCAGTGTTTTCTGTATGACCCTGTCAAATGCTGGTTAAATCTATATAAATTACATCACAGCACATTTTTTTTCATTCATAGCTGTTATCATAGTGTTATAGAACATCGTATTATAGGTGGTAATAGATTTATTTTCAACATATGCATGCTGATATATGTTTTCAAGTCCCAACCTATTGCATTTTGACAATAACTTATCCCGTATTACCTTCTCCATTATTTTTCCACAACATGAAAGTAGACTTAAGGGTCTATAAAACTCTGGGCTTGTCCTACTCGCCTTTCCCAGTTTTAATAAATGTATGTCACCAATCTTGAGAAATCCCCCCATATTTATATGACCTAGTGAATAACAAATATAATGATACCATAAGTTCTTGCTTATCATTGTCATTGTTACTAATTCCGTCTTCTCCCTTTGTTTTGGATCCAGTTTGCCTAGTTCTTTTTCAATATAATCTAATTTGATTCCAGTATCTGAGGTACCTAGATGTCACTAGGACAAATTATCATCCCTTTTCTGGAGCCAAACTGTTTTGCATAAGATTTTGTAAATATATCTATAACCTGTTGTGTCTGAGAATAAATTTTAGAATTTGCACACAGTTTATCAATTTGTATGTCTTTACTCTTTCCATATCATATGTATCTATAAAAAGGTTTCCTATTATGCTCAATATCTTTATACAAATTTTCTTCAAAATGTTTTTGATCTTGTCTCACACTATGCTTAATCTGTTTGCCCAGCTTGTTTATTTCAGTTTTCAAAGTTGTAGTTCAACTTGTCTTCCATTTCTTATATTTTTTGTCTCTCACCTTAATCAGGTATCTTGTTCTTATCGAAATATATCCCCCTGATGTTGTATGCCTAGATCCTGATGTTAAACATTTTTTATTAGATTTTTTGCACTCAAACAATTTCGCTTTCAAAACTTTCCACATTCCATCTGCATTTTTTTTCACTGAATACCTCACTCCAGTTAATGTTACATAGTGACTATTTTGCTTCCATATACTCTGTAATTAATCTTCTGTGCATTGGTTAAGATTTCAGTTTGGCAGAATTATCTAGCAACAAATTAACCTTTTCTAACCCCATGATCTCTGCACATCAATGGTCGTAAAACATGACTTGAAGTAACAGTAATTTCATTAGGAACATAATGTCTAGTATGTTCTGTTCCCTGGTAGGTTTTTTAGAATCTGAAGCAACTGTTGTTCCTGAATATACATTTTGAATAATTTCATTACTAATGTTGTTGAATCAATATTATTGCAGTCTCTTTCTGGTAAATTTAAGTCCCCAGCTAATATTATTCTTCCCTCTTGTGTTTCATGCAAGAAATGTATGAATTCCTGTAGGTCATCTGCACTTGACTTTGATGGTCTATACACTCCAACAATTGTTATATGTTCCAGGGTTGTCTTTATTGTCACATTTTTGCATTCTATAGTATTGGTATTATCATTGAACATATAATAATCACAGTTCTCATAACTATCTTTAATCCCTATTATAACACATCCACCTGATTTTTTGTTAGAATGTCTGTTACAGTAAAAACAGTTATACCCTGACAGAACTGGTTTCCAGTCATTGTTCTTTAACCATGTTTCACAAACAATAACAACATTTGGGAAAATAGCAAATTTTCCAATAAAAAAAACTTTATTAATGTTCCTAGCATTAACAACCATCAGAGATACATCAAATGTTGCTATCTGTAAACTGTTACATTTTTGACCTCGCAAAAATCCTGCCTAGTGATTGTCAAATATTGCAAAATATCTGCTGCAAAAATTCTCTTCCCTGATCTTGACAAATGCACGCCATCCTGTCTGAACACACATTTGCCCAAAACTAGGCTTGGTTGCTCTACACATTTCCATGTTTTAAAACAGGACATTTTTTACATGTAGGTATTTACCCAAAAAATCAATTCATTCACAGTGACCTGACTATCATTTGTATAGGTGATTTGTGAAAAATATGTCCTAACACCAGTACAAGCTATTCTATGTAAGAGGGCTGTTAGTTCCCTGCTAACAGTCAAAGAATTCTTGCAGATGAGATAATTTGTACCAACATGAATAAAAACAGATCTGTACTTCCTTACATTAAGGTGTTCCAAGGCATTTCTCACATCTTCTATTTTGGTTCCTGGCAAGCATAACACTATTTGATGTTCATTATCTTCTCTGCAAATATAAGTATCAGTGCCTCCAATAACTGAATCTCCAATTACAAGAATATCCTTGCTGACCAGCTCTGAAGAATCTTCAACTTTTAATACAATAATATCTGCTTGCTGAAGCTCAGATGGTGTAGTGGTATGTTGCTGTGATTGCATTGCACAGCATCTTGGGTTTGAAACTTGGTAGGACTTATTATTGCACACGCTACAGAGCTTATAGGGGTGATCGGTGTCCAATTGTACTTCTAAGGTGAATGAATCAGTTGTTACAAAGGAATGATTTTCACCACCATTAGTCTTGTGTGTTAAATTCTTATCCAGCTGACATTGTAAATACACAGCTTGAGCCATGTAGTCAACATCTTTCTTTCGCTTCTTTTCTGTTACAGTAATGTTCTTCAATCCTTCCAAGTTCAATTTTGATTTCTTCCGTTTCACCTGCCCCCTGCCTCTTTTTTATACCTTCTCTTTTGGAAAAATTATGCCTTTTTCTATAGACTGAAGGTTTTCCAACAGAAACATATTATCATTCCCTGTAACCTGTGTGTTACATAAGAAAGAAGTGTCCTTTTTGGTACATATTCTCTTTACTTTACAGACATTAATAATTTTTTTTTCTTTCTTGTTATTTGTTGTGAGCATCTTCCTTTCTTTCTTTTTTTGTTTCCTTCTAAACAATCCAGATCCTCAGATTGCTAAATACTTGCATCTAGAATTCCAAAGGTGTCAGGGGCATCATCTTGTTTCATGGGGTTGAATGATCTTTACAGACAATAGATGCATAATTTCCAAAATGTGTTCTTTTTGTTCTTGCCTAACATTATTTATCTCACCAGTCTAGTCATTAATATACATGACGACAGTTCTCCAAGCTGTGCCAATTGTACAAGTCCAATCATCATCATTAAGTCTAGATTTACTTCTAACAACGGTAAGCAATTTATCCATCTTTTGACATGAGGAATACAGATCACCAGTATCAACTGTTACCTTTAAATATGCATAACATTTATTACATTGTACAAGATATTTGTGCATTAGCAAATCATTAATTGCATGCTCATTTAAGGAATCTATATTCAGCTTCAAATGAATAAAATATTATAAAAGAAAAGAATAATTAAAATCAGAAACCACAGAATTCAAAGTGAGCTTAAATCAACTTCTATGACAAAAATCACACAAGCAAACTACAATGAAATACTAAAGTAAGTACAGTAAAGTTGTTTTCCTTTGTATGCTGGATAGTCATTTGGCTACCAGGAAGGAAATTTAGAGTGAGAGTAGGGTATTATGTTTCAAAAATAAGAAATCTATACTTCATCACATATTGATTGGACTATTGATGTCTGAGTTCTGAATATGTGACAGCACATGGCTAAGCAAATTTGCCGATGAAACTTAGGTGGGGGTATTGTTACAAATATGTATAATCATACTAAATTATAAAATTATCCAAACCTTTTATTCAGGTAGATTACTGAAAATGGGATGCAATTTAATGCCAAAAAATGCAATGGGATTCATTTTGTTTCTCGAAATAGCCATTATCTTTATGCTCTGAATAATGAAATTTTAATCTCAGTAATTTCTGTGACAGATCTAGGATATATGATGGATAATATTTTGGACTTTGATGTTCATTACAAGATAGTGGCAAGGAAGTGTCATGGTCTTTTAAAATACATTCTGAGGAGTGTTAGTAGTAGAGAGAAACAAATCTTGGTTCTGCTTCTTACCTCTACCATATAGCCTATAATATTATTGTGGATCTTTTAATTTTTATAAAGCTTGACAAATAAATAATCCAAAAGGTGGCTACTAGGCAAGTAAGAGGATTGCAAAACATCACTTATAAAGAGAGATTACAGACTCTTTCTCTGTACTTAATTGATTATAGGCTTTTCAGAGTGACTTGATCCTAGTGTATAAATCAGTAAGAAATTAAGCATTAACAACCTCTCTTGGTGTTACATTGTAGGGGCATAATATCTATACTGAGAATAATAATTTGTATGTGAGGCTGCTAGATGTTAAAACATAAATATTTTCATCACAGAGCATGAGTGTTATGGAAGTCTATCCTAAATATATAGGGGAAAATGGTAGTGGTTAACTCTTTGTGTTTTTGATTGATAAATGGTATAGAAATTGTGTTTATACATCTGGTTTAATTGTTGACAAACTTTCAAATGGCTTATAGCAGCTCTGAGTTTGAATTTCTTCTGCAATGAACATTGAAATCAGTTTTACTTTCTTGGTGTACATATTCCTCTTGCTCAGAATCCACTGTCAATTGCATTCCCTATTTTATAGCTGCAGATGAATGCTTGGAATTCTGTGTTCTCCTGCTTATTTTATTTTCTGTACTTTGTTCTGAATCCCTGCTTCAAGGACATTCATCTATTTGCATCCTTCTTGTTACAGTATTAATACTTGTTACAAGTCACTTTGTGTACTTTTATCTTGTACTGATATTTTCTTCAGTTCTTCTTTTGATATTCCTTACAGTTTTGAATTCAAAATTATTCATTAGCTCACATTCAGTTCGTATAATGACATCCCTTTCAGTTTGGTATTCAGAATTCCTCATTAGCTCACATTCAGTTCGTATACTGACATCCCTTTCAGTTTGGGATTCAGAATTCCTCATTAGCTCATATTCAGTTCATATACTGACATCCCTAACAGGTTTGGATTCAGAATTCCCCATTATTTCACCTTCAAGTCATATACTGTCATCTCTCGCAGCTTTGATTTTCTTCTGCTTTTTCATAGCTGTATGCATCTGAGAGACATGATTCTTTCTACTATCTAACCCCTACCAAACTTTGTTTCAATTGTTTGTTTCAATCTCTGCCTTATTTCATTTTTCTAGTTCCTTCTCTTTTCTAACCTGATACATATAACCATTTCCCTTTTCTAAAGCTTCTACGTTTTAACTCAACAGGAGTCTCATCAGGAATCTATCTTTAATATTCCATTATCTCTCATTATATACTACCATTTTCGATATTTCAGAGTGAGTAACCACAATTCTTTCACTGTCTGTCCCCTCTAAAATGCTTTCTGTTTTAAATCAGAATGAATACATATTATCCTTTCACTTTTATTTCATATAACTGTTCTGATTGAATTACGTAAAGTTACCCATTGCTTAGAGTCTTAATTTTTCTGTCTTTTATTGACAGAAGGGGGTTTAGAACTCTAAACAAATAATATATTTGTGCAGCCTTTTTACTAGAAAACTTCTCTTCCCCATCACTCAGCTGCTTAGAATTCATCTCTTCTGAAGCTTTATCTTTTAATAAGACAGATAATTTAAACATTTTCTCATGTCCTACTTTTTACTTCCTTAGAATGCATTCTCTCAATGAGTGATTCATTCTCTTTAGTACCACTAATCACCTTCATTCAGTGCCTTATAATACTTTCTGCAATGATTCCTCTGCTCTCTTGTCCTGTAAAGTATCAAACTGTGATAACACCTTTTTCCCAGCTTTGTAATATTTTCAAATTGTAATGTTTTGGTGTGTAGATATTTTCCTTTTACTGGCTTGATTTTTGTATATTGTTCTATATATGCAGGCTGCAATATTTTTGTCTCTAAGCCTCTTACATCTGTAAGTTTTTCTTTTGTAGGCTGAGCTGTTACAGCAGGCTGTAAAATTCTAGTGAACAAATATTTCACTTCTTCCAGTTGTGCACTTAGATTCCGCTCTGTCACATGAGGTTATAACTTATTATGGCACTTTCCTTTTTTGTAGATTCCACTTTTGCATGATGTTGTATCTCAACAGTATGTAATACTTTGGCATATTAATCCATTACTTTTACAGATATTTTCTCTACTTTTGAGTTAATCTTGTCGACTAGTATCCATTCTTCCAAATGTTCCAGATAAAAGGTTTTAGTCCCTATGAAGATCCTTAGTACTTTTTTGAAAGAATCTTACTAGTGTTCCTGTAATTCATTTCCATTAGTATCAGGTGAATCTCCTATGTTGAAAGAATGTTGCTTCCCTGTTTTACTTACTTCACTGAAATTAAAAGTGAGCGGTTCCAATGTAGTAACCTGTTGCTCGCTGGACCCCATCTTTGTTTAAAGGTTTCTGTGTCTTTAAATACATCTTGTTGTTTTCACTTCACATTATTAATAGAAGTAAATAGTTACCACTTTTCAAATGAATCTAGCAATGCTTCTTTAGAACTGGCGTTATCCCTTGTTTTAAAGTCAAGCAGTTCAGAACTATGCACTGGACTGTTCACTTTTTTAGTACTTGGCTTTCTTAACTGGTCTACATTTTTGGTATGTGTGTAAAGATCTGCTTGTATACCAACATGCTCTAGCAGATTCTTATTTTCTTTATTAACAGTTTCCCATAAATTTGCAAAAAAATCTATTCCTATTATTATATCATATTCTGGATCAGAAAGTGTAGTGACAGATGTTAGCACATTATCAAAATAGTTTGTATATCAGCCTAACCACTCTGAAACTTGGAAAATGGTTTATTAATACTCTGCTTATATTTTTCAGTGTTGTTAAGAAATTTTACATGCACAAAACTACCTCTGTCTCTTCGATCTTATAATCCCAAAACTCTACTACCATTTAGTTTATATTTAATTATCTCAGACATAGTTAACATTTCATACACTTTTGTTTTTCACACCTTGCTTTAGCAGTCTCAGTACAGGCTTTGTTATTTTTTGCAATAAAAGTATTTTAGAGTATATATTTGATTCAGTTCTTGTCACACACAGCCTCTCTATAGACAAAGAATCATTTAACTTACTGGGTACCACTTCACCAAACATTTAAAAATACTTTTTGCACTTACCTTTTTGTAAAAATAGCGTTACTTACTGGCTCAGTTATTCTAAAACAAACATTTACCAAGATTTCTGCACTCATTAGTCCTCTGGAGACCATTTCTTCACTCTCTTACAGATCTTACAGTCCCAAATATGGGATGAGTTCAAAGCAGAATGACATTCAATCCACTGGCTTGTCTTCTAATTCCAGGTATACAACAAATGCAGCAAACAGATCACTTGACAGGAAGATGGATGGACTTATCCAAATAAAAATGTTTCAGTGCTAAACAGGAATACTTTTGTATGAAGAAAGACTTCTTAGCACTATTTCAATAAACAGGGGAACTGCATTTAGATGGACAGTGACAGGTCATATCTCTGTAGTTCAGTCATAAGTTTGCATCTGAAATGCCAACATTCTCCACTGGTTTAATTTCTCCAAGTCTTTTGGGTTTCTAATACCATGACAGGAATGGGCCCCATTTCTAAGTCAAAGTATGATTAAAGTTTGTGAAATTGCTATTATTTAAATCCTTGATGTGCGCTTTGCAGCACCTACAGTGTGCTCAGGACTGACTCCTGCAATTCATAAGGCATTACAAGTATCGGTACCATATCTAAATAAGACTGTAAATTCTTTTTTTTATGAGACCCATTGCTTCTACTGCTATTGGAACTGTCTGGGTATCCTTTTTCCACATTGTCCTCATTTCTTCCTACAAATCCTAATATTTTATGACTTTGCATCTCTTTGTACTTAAGACACTGTAATCACTGGTTGTAGCAATTTCAGTGATTAATGCTACTTTTGTCTTCTGTTCATGGACTACTATATCTGTTTTTCTTTCATTTATTTTTGAACTGTTGATAATGGATGATCCTTTGTGATATAAATGTCATCATTCTCTATAATGCTTTGTGGCTCATGTTTCCAGTGCTTCTCAGCTATTTCAATATTGCATGTTTGCAAAATCCCCATTGCAACAGTCTTGCCACATTATTATGCCTTTCAGAATACAAAGGCTCTGCCATTAGTGTATCACACTCAGCAACAAGATGTGAGACTGTTTCCAATTCTGTTTTACGGAACCTTCATTTGTCTCTTTTTCTCACATGCTCAATGGACTTTGTAAACCAATGTGCACTTAGCCCACTATTCTGGGCTACCAATATGAACCTTTCATTTTTTGGTTTAAATTCCCCTCTCTTTAAACATTCCTGCATCAGATGCTGATCAGAATGAGGTTGTTCCAGGAGTTTTATGTACTTGCAATTATATTTAAGCAATAACCAATGATGTGATGTGGTATATTGAAGATTTACCCATGGTTGGTGTGGTTTAATCACGAGGGCGAAGCCTGAGTGATTAAATAAAGCCAACCGTGGGTAAATTTCAATATAACACAACCACGGAGTCGGTTATTCCTATTATACAATGACATTATTTAAGAAAAAAATACTTACTTTTCTTAAATAATGTCTTTGTATAATGGCGTATTACTGTTCTTCCGCAGGTTGTGGTACACTGCTTCCTTGTTTTGATGTACTGAGCATGCATATGGGACTTGTGTCCCACGCATACCCAGTACATCAATGCTTTGAAATGGAAGCAACGGAGAAAAGAAAGTTTCAGTTGCTCCATTTTTTTTTCTTTTTTTCTTTTTTCTTTGTTTAAAACAAAATGTTTTTAGCACTTTATACCAACGGAAAAAATTCTGGGTCGACCGGACCTTTTTCCTTTGGTATATTGTGGGATTTACAGTGGGCATGCTGGCCAATCAGCTTGCATGTTTTGGAATATTAATGGGGGGGTCATTGTATAATTATGCTTTTTCCACATTTCTTGCTTTCTCATCTGATCTTATATTTACAAACTGCATTTACATGGGCAGTTATATCTCTGTAATTCAGTCATAATTTTGCATCTGAAATACCCACACTCTCAACCAGTGTAGCATCTAAGAAGACACTGGAGAAGACATGCACAAAATATACATTTATTTAGCTTCCAAACATTAAAACATTACCTCACTTGGCTGTGTAATTACAAAATAAGCAGTGCCTTAATACAATTGTAAAACCAACACAACCCTTCAAGGATGCAGGCTATTCCACAACCAACAGCAAAGCTCCAGATTGCAGGTCTCTTCCCTGCGTTTCACTATATGTTCCAAGCTCAGCTGTTTGTAGAGTTTTCCCTCCAATATTGCAGGCCTCACCTACACCCTACATTTAGCTCCAAAATTTGGTACTTTCATCAATCTCAGCCTACAAGTTACACTTCACAGAATAGCTCAGACTAGGCATTGTTTCTGTCCATACCTCCAGGTTTTCCTTTCAGCATTTCCCTGTGTTCTTTCACTGAGAAGTTGTCCTTCTGAGATCAGTCTTCTCTGCTACTATCTTTTATACTAAAGCAACTGGCAGTTAAGTCAGTGTGATTTGACTAATTGATGTGGGAACCACTGCAAAAATATTACCATCCTTCTATCAATGTTGAGAACACTTAACACATTTAAAGGTACATATTTTCCATCATCAACATGCTAAAATATTTCAATTATTTAAGATATTAATCAATATTTATATATTCATCAGGATCAAGAGATTAATCTGTGTGTGTGTGTGTGTGTGTGTGTGTGTGTGAGAGAGAGAGAGAGAGAGAGAGGGAGAAAGACTCTTTGGTGTCTTTGGTGGAGAGTTTTCCTAAGAATCTGCACTGTTTCTGTGCACAAGATGGTAGACCACTTAGATGAGCACTTCTCAGTCATGCAAATTAAGTTTTAATTAGATCTAGAACTCACAACCATGCTGGTGACTCCCTCTACTCTTCTTATATGTCCAAAATCTGGAACTCCCTGCCTGCATCTATAACCCTGGAATCTTCCCTACCTAAATTTAAAAGGTCTATCAAAAGTCATCTAAACAACAAATGGCTATGTCCCTGCTCCGCACTAGACTAACTCCAGTCCCACTCCTATACTAATGCAACCCTTGCCTTAGTACATAGTCTCTTGACTCACCTGCATAAGCTTGTACTCCACAACAAAAGAATAAGAGTGTATTTGTGTTAGTTTTCTTGCTTTATTGTTGTTTATAAATCTATTGATGACTGTACCTATCTTTAGCATGACACTTAATATGTGTTCTCAACTAAATACTCTTAGTGGACCTAGTTGAAATATGTTCTTAAGCATTGTCTGTATATCTTGTAAATTGTCTGTTTGGAGCTTTTCTCCCCGGGCCTCCACTGAAAATGGACATGTATCCAAATGGACTATCCCGGTTAACAAATGTAAAATAAAAAATAAAAAAATAAATAAAATGTAGTGCAACCATGAATATGTACAACTGTAATTCCAATTTTAACACAACAGTGCAATGCAACCTAAGAGTGCAACGAGTTCTGCTGAGTTCTATGAATTCCACTGTGTGTGTGTGTGTGTGTGTGTGTGTGTGTGTGTGTGTGTGTGTGTGTAAATACTGTATCTATCTATATATATATATATATATATATATATGCGTATGAGTGTGCACATGCATATATTTCCCTTGCTGTTGTGACAGAAAATATTTTTCTTACCCAGTTAATAAATAAATGGAACAGAATTGATGCTTTTGATACTCTGAAAGGCTGCCTAAGAAAGAAATGTTTGTATCTGTTACTGTAAAAAATATTATTAAAATATTTGCATAATTTTTTTTAGAATAGTTGCATTTATTGTGTTATTATAGTTGTTAAATTCCTATGGTCACTTAAATGAGAAGTGATAGAAAACTATAAAAAAGTTGCAAATTCCTGTAAATGTTTAACCAATATGAAAACATTTCTTGCTGTTTTAAAGGAGCAAACCATTAGTCATTTTGAAGATCATATGGAAATGGTGCAAAAGGAAGTCACATTTGTATTTTTATGGGGTGTAACACATAATGTTTTTGATGTATCTTCAAAAAAGTGTAACATAGTAACAAAGAAGGTGGAGTTAATGCCTTACAATGCTCAGTTCTTGCGTTCATTTCCATTTATCTATTTAATTTGTTTACTGGGATCGTCCAACTGGGTAGGCAAGCTGCCCCTTTTCAACAGAGGCCTGGGGGAGAAAGGAAAATGAAAATAGATTATTTATGATTAACATATAAGGAATTTGTCCAAAACTTTATGTTTATGTCAGAAAAGATTTTGTACATTCTGAGGCTGACAATAAGTGTAGGAGGACACTTTGAAGTACACAGAGTAGTAGAGAAGATTATGGTTATACTAGTAGGAGTAGTAATTAGAAATTATATATATAAAGTAGATATGTGCAGGAAAAAGAGGTTGGTAGAGAGAGGCAGCATTTAGGTTATCCACTCTGGAATGTTTAGCGTGTAGTCTCTGTATGATCATTATTTAACAGCAAGGGATTTTGCATGGTGCTTAACTTTCCTTCCACATCCTGAAGACAGGGTGCAGGTAAATGTGTGATCATTCAAACTGCCTGTCAACATATGTGCATGTGTGTGTGTGTGTGTGTGTCTATCCTTGCATAAACTGGCATAGTTTCTCTGCCTTCCACCCCTAGAGTACTAGGATAGTGTCTACCTCCAGGGACCCTGAACTGGGCAAAACAAGTATCAGTCAGTGAATGAATGAAACTGCAAAAAAATATATTTGATCTGCGGCAGCTAATTGGGTTTGTTCCTGTAAGAATGCTTTGCTATAGTTACATAAAATCTTTTCTGTGTGAAATAACAGTAGAAAATAGAAAGAAAGAAAGAAGGAAAATGGGTATACTGTATAATTTATTGGCTGAGGTGAAGACTTTGACAGTTTTCAACTAATTAACCCTAAAAAAACGAATGTCATACCCCCAGATTCAATAAACTCTTTGTAGGTTTTGCACATAGCCTACATGGAGTGTATCGTGCCATGCATATTAATGATGTGCAATGTGTGTAAGCAAGGTTTTGTATGTTGCACAGGTGTTGCTGGCCATGAAACCTGTAATTTGAATGTGGATCATACCGCCCAACCTTCTAGTGTAAGAAATCTGGACAAAGACTAAAATAGGGGCAGGTTTACAATATTGTTCTTATACATGTAGAATGTAGCTAGAATAATAGGATTTGTGTTAGCATGCATGTTCTGGAGGATATGAAGTATGAAACTGAAATGAATGTCATTATGTATTGACTTCAATCTTCAGTGATTTTTCAGAAAAAAAAACAAATTTTATAAGGAACAGCTCAAAAATATGATGCAAACATCTGGACATTCTGCAAAATTCTGGACAATTGGGAGTTATAATGAGGATAGCATTTCTGTGTAAAGTTGCTGGCTATGAAAGTGGATTGTAGGACAGCACAGCAACTGATTTTCCCTTTCTTGAGTTTTCTTCATTGAAATTTGTTTGGGACACTGCCATAGATTGTTTTCCTTATTTACCAGAACAGTACTATGGTATAATGCTCTCTTTTGCATGAACCTCACCGACACATGCAGCAGCTGGACAGACCACAAGGCTTTCTCATCAAGATAACAGAGGGCCTACTAACCATGCCATAATGTATGTGGTTAGATTAAAAGACATGTCATTGTAATCTGTCTGGTATCGGATGAGTTGATGTCTGCCTGGTCTCCAGGCCAGTGTCTGATCATGCCCTGGTGGGTTGACAGCATATGCAATAATCTGATATAGCCAATTATATCAACATTGTCTTTTGAGCATTTGGTAATAACAGTGTCCCACACAATGGTGTAAAATTCTCTCTGTAAAGTAACAGCTCACACACACACATAGTTGACTGCAGTGAGAATAGAATCCCTACCTGTCTAAGTACACAGTACTTTATACAAGCACCACAGCATAAGTCTGACTTTTATATGGTTGCAGGTCAATTTATAGTGGATGACATCATCAGGCCATGTGGGAGACATGAGGTTGTGAGGGGTGCATGAAATGGATGTGTAGGCTTGTGCAAGTATCAAAATACTGGTAAACTATGCCATTGGTGAAGTAACTGTAGGATAGCAAATCTACTCTGTTGAGTAGAGATACACACACACACACACACACACACACACACACACACACACACACAGTTGACTGCAGTGAAAACAGAACCCGTATCAATCTAAGTACACAGGCTATAGAACACATTACTTTATGCAAGTATCACAGCACAAGTCTGACTTTTACATGGCTGCAGGTCAACTTATAGTGGATGACATCAGCAGGCCAAATGGGAGACAAGAGGTTGTGAGGGCTACAATGAAATGGCTGTGCAGGCTTGCACAAGTATCAAAATGCTGGCAAGCCATGCCATTGGAGAAGTAACTGTAGGATGGCATATCTACTCTACTAAGTCAAACTACCCACACACACCAAGCTGGCTACAGTGAGAACAGAATGCCTACCTATCTAAAGGCACAGAATACAGTGCTCTACACAAGCACAACAGCACATGTCTAACTTGTACATGGCTGCAAGTCAAATTATAGTGGATGAAATCAGCAGTGCATGTTGTAGAGGCAGGTGCAAATATCAAAATACTGGCAAGCCATGCCATTGGTGAATTAACTGTACGATAGCACATATATTCTGCTGAAGAGAGACACACACACCTCTCTATGCCACTCATTACTCTTAATCTATCAGCCTTCTATGACCTATACTCTCTATTCATTGTAACACTTTGCATGTATTTATTACCAAACTAGCTCTGATCATTGCAATATTATAATTTACTGGCATGAACTTAAATCTGTATTTCACTCAGCTGTTTATTATTATATTTAATTTATTCTTGACTTATTCTTGTAACATCTGTTTCTTTAAACATGTACAATTATATAACTATGTAATTCTTCTTGCTTTTAAATTTTATTTTTCTTGCTTTTGAATGCATGATATAACTTTGGAATATTCTTGTTCTTTGAATGAATGCTCATTTATGTCCTGTATTTTTCCTGGAGTTTTTCTCCTTGGGTCTCCACTGAAAATTGGCCTTTGGCTCAGCTGGACTAACCCGGTTAACAAATGACAAATAAATAAATAAAAACACACACACACACACACACACACACACACACACACACACACACACACACACACACACACACACACACACACACACACATCAAGTTGGCTGCAGTGAAAACATAACCCCTAGCTATCTAAGTGCAAAGACTACAGAACACAGTACTCTATGCAAGCACCACAGCACAAGTCTGACTTTTACATGGCTGCAGGTCAACCTATAGTGAATGACATTAGCAGTGCATGTTGGAGAGGAGAGGAAGGTGGGAGGCCTGCCTGAAATGGATGTGTAGGCAGGGCCAAGTATCAAAATACTGTCAATTTATGGGATTGGGGCTATAACTGCAGGATACACACTTGCTCTTCTGTGTAGACACACATACACACACACACACACACACACACACACACACACACACACACACACACACGGTTGACTGTAGTGAAAATAGAACTCCTACATATCTAAGTACACAGACTATAGAACTCATTATTTTATTCAAGCACCACAGCACAAATCTGACTTTTATATGACTGCAGGTGAACTTATAGTAGATGACATCAGCAGGCCATGTTGGGGACAATAGGTTGAAAGGCCTACATTGGCACATAGATTCATAGGTTCATCTGACATCCCCCTGATGTCATCATTCACTGTTGCCATCCATTGAACATGAACACTGTGGAAGTGCTTACACTAAGTGAACATCCCTACACAGTTATAGGTTTTTGGGATTCAGCAATTCCAATGCATATTGACCTTATTTGCATCTTCACCATGAAGACAGCCCTCAATCTAAATGGCTGATAACTGTGAAGGCAGGGGAAACTGAAAGGGGGCCCAATGTTGTGCACTCAAGGGAGGGTATTACTTTGCTATATATCTGCATAGAGGAATGCAGGTTTTGATACAATTTGACTGTATTCCATCAGATACATGCTGCATATGCTTACATGCTAGGATGAATGATATGTTTCATGGGGTATATACTTTTGGCTGTCAACATTAGTTATGAGTACATTCTTCATTTGGGTGTTGGGGAGCAAAGCTGTACTTATGTCATGGCACCTAAAAAGCAATTGTTGCTATTGTTAATTTAATTTTCTAACGTCCACCATGTGCAATAATGTCATAAAGTGTGTGGGGTTAGATGTTATGGTTAGTTCTGTACAAATCTATGGACTTTTACTTGGTCTTGTTTCCTGTGTAGACTCCTTTCCTTGGCTGTATTTGGAAAACTTTAAAATACACGGGCAACACAAGCACTGAGACTACATGGTTGCATTACAGATTGTTGAATCGCTTCACCATAGTGGAGGAAATGGCAAAGTCCTGAAGACGGCCCACCAATTTTTTCCCTGGGAAAAAATCAATGGTCCGTGTCTTTGCTCTTTAGGGGTTTCCACCTTTTCAGATAGATAAAAGAGCATTTGCTCTTTTCATCATTCGATGAGGTAATATAGACCTGTTTGTACATGCATGCCTGATGCTACTCAGTGTTTACGGAATCTAAAAATCTTTGTGGATGTGTGGACATCACACCACTGCATGCACACAGTCAAAAATTACTGTGTAGGCTTTATTGAATCCCCCTGACAGTTTTTGTTACAACCCGGAAATTACCCACTATCCCATCTAGTTTCTTAACAGATCTTAATGGGAACATGATACTTAAAGTCACCAAATAGAGGTACTTTGACCTTATACTTGACCCTCTCTCCTTTACCACACACACACACACACACACACACACACACACACACACACACACACACACACACACACATACACACACACACATACACACACACTCACACAGATAAAGTAACACATACAGTTTTTTTTTCATGTAAAACTATGTTATACCCTCTCCTTCTCAACCATTACTTGCAGGGCCACTGCCAAAAATATTTTATTACTCAAATTGGAATATACTTTCTTTCTTAATTATACATTCAGCCCATAATACTTGTGACACCCGTGATCTGGCCAAGCAATCATGGAGCCTCACCACTAGCATCAGTGAGGGGTGTCCACATACAGGAGGATAACCAATACAAACACAGTAAAGTACAATTTCCCTTAAGAGCACACAAAGATCACAGTCAGTCTGGAGCTGGTTTCTCCCTTTCTCTTGAGATCCCCAATAAGACTCCCCACTGGTGCAGCTATAGGGTCCAGATGTCAGTGTAGTGGGCAAGCTAAAACCTCCAGCACCCTCTGTGTCCAACCAGTGCTTTGTGTCCCTGCCCAAGTAGCTGACACACACACACACACACGCACACACACACACACACACACACACACACACACACACACACACACACACACACACACACACACACACACACACACACACACACACACTTCGAGATGAGACTTATATACAACCACACAGACACTCCTGGGGAAGGCTGGCACAGGTTCTCCAGCTGTGCCCCTTTTACCCAGACTATATGTTGGAAAACACTGCTACCACCCACTAATATTTATCAGCTACTAAAGGCCCTATGAAAGGGTGTCCAATTATACTGTGCAATACTATTATCCAAATGGTAAGTGCAACTGAACAGTCAAAGCTTATTTGGCGTGGCTTTGTACAGTATCACTATATATATATGCAATGTACTCTAGAGCAGGGGTGTCCAACCTTTTCAGTTGCAAGGGCAGCATTGAGTCAACAGAAATGGTCTGGGGGCAAACGGCGGGTGAGGACCAAAAAAAAAAAAAAATAAAGGTCTCACATTAACTGAAGAGCAAAAAAAAAAAAAAACACACACACAGGTTTATGCGGACTAATGTGGCTGTATTGTAGGTTAATTTGAACAATAAATAAATTAATAAATATAAAGAAATTAATAAACGCATAATATTTGCCCTAAAATTCAATATCTCATTCTAATTATTTAAAAAACAGTTAAAAACATCTTAGTATCTAAGTAAAGTTGATGCCAATGAGGAAATCACACACTTTACCATAGGCCTGCAAAAATCTGCCCTTATCTTAGGAAGTCATATCCAGTGTGTAATGTCTAAGTAAGGCATGGATTCTGCATCAACTGTAGTCTTTTATGAGGCTTATAAAACAAATGTTTCATTGTCAGTGTAGTAGGCAGTCCCTGACAGCAAGCATAAGAAAAAGAACATGCAGAGATTTTACTGTTTTGAGCCTTGACACAGTGTAAAACCACACAACAGAAGAAAGACACATGACAGTTAACTGAAAAGTCTGCCAAAAAGAACATTTTTTAACAGTCTAATACAGGAAGGGTAACATGGATTTACAAGTCTCCTCTCTATTATCTCTCAAGAAGATTGTTGGTGCAATTCTTTCAGTTTAACCATTGCACAATATAACTGAATGCACATGTAAATATAACACCTTCTGGCAAATAAACTTCTAACATGGTTGTAAAAATAAACTGTTTTTAATTTCTTGTCCTTTTTAGTAACACCAGTAAACTGTTGCTTCCGTCAAAACTTCAGTACAAACATCCAGGATCCCCATACACCATTTGGGTTGTTGCCAAGATCCCCATGCACCATTTGGGTGGTTGCCATAAGTCTTTTTCCTGGTTGCCACAGCAACCACAGTACCCATTCCCTCTCATTATGCAGACACAGACTGAAACTAAACCAGTCTAGGTTTACCATGTTAATCTTCTGGTAAGGACCATGGCAATCTAGATACCTTCACAATCCTCACTGATAATTCAGTAAAACTAGCCCACTGGACCATCTTAGTTTTCACAAAAGTCATTAAATTCAATTTCTTTTCTTCTTCCTAAACTCCAATCACTCTCAGATTTTCTTTCCTTGAACCTTGTTCTCCATTGCAACCAACTTTTGTTGCACATATTGCACATGGCCATCCATGTACACACACACACACACACACACACACACACACACACACACACACACACACACACACACACACACACACACACACACACACACACACACACCTATATGTATACGTATACATATACATATACATATAGATATACATATACACATACCTGTATGTACACATATACGTACACATATACATAAGTTACAGACAATTGGTTGACATTTCCAAAAGCAAGTACAGCTGATCAAAAATCAGCTGATTGAATGTATCAGTTTTTTTCTGGGCAAGATAGCAGTACAGTCTGGATCAGGGAATTTGCCCTTTATCTCACACTATAGTGCAATCTCATAACTGGTATATATAATTAGCAGGGGGTGTGGGGGATTCTGAGGGGCTTCCCCTGCAAAAAATTTTTTTTACAAGGCTGCTGACTGACAAGTTGTGTTCGATTCCGATACAGAAAATTTTTAATATATGGATATACATTCATATATACATATGCACACACACACACACACACACACACACACACACACACACACACACACACACACACACACACACACACACACACATATATATATGTGTGTGTGTGTGTGTATGTGTGTGTGTGTGTGTATATATATATATATATATATATATATATATATATATATATATATATATATATATATATATATATACATAGGAGTGATTGTTAATGTCAACACCACTGCTAACTAACAAAATTTGGTGGACAATGGATGCTATTAAAAAGTAGGCAAGATAGTCCAATATTCGAGATAGGAGAATATGACTTTTTCCCAATATCAAAGCTATTATAAAAAATTAGCAGGGTGTGTATGGGGGGGGGGCTTCCCCCTGCAAAAACTGTTGCTTTTAGGGATTTTTTTGTGTTATTACTGTGCATGCCTGAGGCTTTTGCTTTGCACATGTGCATTAGCATGGCAACATTTGCAATGTAGACATTTCCTGGTCGAAGTTTGGGTCATATGCTCATCTCAGTAGACCTGTACAAATATATATATATATATCTATATATATATATATATATATATATATTTATATATGTCCATGCATACCGTTCATCTGCTGGGAAAACCCACTCTGGCTAACAGATGGATAGCCTTGACATTTTGTCTTCCTTCCAGATGTTTTCCAGATAGTTTTCTCTTTCTTCAGTGTCCATCACTATAATGAGTCTGTGATTAATTAGTCAGTTTTCCAAAGAGGTCTCTCAGTATTCCTGCAGCTTCTTCAAATGACTGTTTGATTCTCCTCATATTTGTTCGGAATGGTTACCCTTACATCTCCTGAAAGAGTTTGTATGTGGCTTCTAGAATGATTCTCCTCATGACCCCCACCACCCCCGACTGGCCAAAGTGGTTCTTTATTTCTACTACAACTTTATACAAAGTAAGAGCCATGTGCTGATACAATTCCTCAACACCATGATAATGTTTAATGTGACATGATTTGGCAATATTATATACTGGTGGTTACTAATGGTAACACGGTGTGTCCTACACAGTAGCAGAATACAGCTGTAAGGTCAAATCTTGGTAAAAAAAAAAAAGTCTTGTATAAATATACAGTTCATTGGCAGTATTCTGTTACTTCCCAAGCATTCTCAGATAATATCTCATTAGACTCAATGACCTTTTTGCACCCTTTAATATCTTTTAGTTTAATTAACATTTACTTTATGTCTGTTACCATTGCTCTTCATTCTATTCACCCTCTCTTCCTCCTCCATATTCTCCTCCTCTCTCCCCTTTATTTTTGTCTCCCACAAAATGTCTTCAAAATTATGACTACTTGAATAAACTAATAAAATAAAAGCCAAGTAAACTACTAAGCTCATCTCAACAATCATTTATAAATTATGTACTTTTTGTACGTCTTAGAAAGAAATAGTTACTGAAATAATATTAAATATACACTGTATATTTCTGTCCTAAACATCTTCATTCCATAGTGAGTTCAAAATTATAGCCTAATATGCACTACCTCATTTCTCCAAAGTTAGACAAGAAAACTTAACCTCTGTCTTTATAGCAATAATCATTCATGAAGCAATCTGTGATATGTGTAGAGTAGACTGTATTATGATAGTCATCTTTTATCGTTCATTTATTTTTTTTTTGATTTTCTTTAAATATTTATATTATGCCTTTTGTCACTTTAAGAAAACAAGAGCATGCATACATGGGCATGCACACCAACCCCTCTCCATGACTTCTGAGCTTACTGACTGAATGCACATTTACCAAATAAAAGACATCAATAAACTAATCCCCAATGGGATGTGGAGAGTGCATTGTGTTAATTCCCTTCTTTTATGTTATTATTTTCATTATTACTTTCTTTAGATGTCCCCATAATGCCTTTTGTCACTTTAAGGAAGTGAGGAAATGCACACATACACATGTGCGCGGTCTCTGCACCTCACTGCATTTATGGCTGTCAAGCTTTTTTAACTGGATATGAATTTCATACAAAGAAACAACAGATTAATCTTCTGTTTCCTATGTGTGTTTCGTTCATGTAAGGAGAACTTTTAGTAATTTATATGCAAAGTTTTACTGCGATCAGTGAAATTAAACTGTTCTTGTTCTCTCAATTTGTTGTTGTATAATGCAAACACTTGTGTGCCTACCAAGCTACTGTTACAATACTCAATTCTGGACTGTGGGAACCCTCAACAAACCATCACAAAGAGAAAATAGTGTTGTCAGAAGCTCGCGTTTTTTTCACAGATAATTGTAGTTTACTCACGGCCTCTCAGAATGCTTCACATTTAAATTGACATTTTCTTAACCGTAACGGAAGCCAGATAATGACCATAAAAATGATAACTATATGTTGAATACTAACTGTCAGTTTAGCTTTTCCCTTAGATAAATAGCAACACATAGATTCTTGGCGAGCTGAGCCTTCATCTTGTAACTTACCTTTGTTGTAGTGTAGTCGGTGTGTACACAACAAAATAAACTAAAAAATAATAAATCCTCTCTCTACGCTACGATCTCGCTCCTTCCTGCAGCTTTTCTTTATAAAAAATCGCCCGAACTGTGTTTTTGCGCATGGGCATACCAGCGGAAAGACGCTGGTATGGAAAAAACGTAAAAAAAAGAAAGTTGGCGCATGCGCAGAAGAGCAAAACTACACGGACGTGTAAACACACGGAAAAAAAGTGAAATTAAATTTAAATTTAAGGGTCGCGGGCCGCATGGAAGAGCTCTGAGGGCCGCATGCGGCCCGCGGGCCGCGGGTTGGACACTCCTGCTCTAGAGCTTAAATTATTTCTACACAAAACAACCACAGTTGAAAGGTTTAAAAATATTTAATAATAAATAATAAAAACACAAGACAATACTTCTTACTACACAGTCCTAGTCAAGACTTCAACGATCACAGAGAAATACTTAAAATAATGCAGTAGAAAAGTTCTGATATCAACACAGAAAAACACAAATCTAATCTTCCTATTTCCTAGCTATATCTAAGAGAAAACACAGTTCTAAAATAAACTTACATATTGAGCATAGACAGAGTGCTGGTGATGTTGGATGTTCTCAAGACAAATGCAAAATGCTCTGAGTCTGTCCTTAAATTGATAACACAGTACCACCAACTCATTTCAGATTACATCATTATTTTCTGTTTCCTGGGCTAACAGAAGCTCATAGTGTAACAGCCCTTTTGATCTTGCACCTGGTCAGGAAGCAACAGCAATAAAATACATTATACATGCAAATTCTAGCAATTAACTCTAGTCTCAAAACAAAAGCAATAATTTCTTCATCCAGACAACTCAGCTCTGGGTTTTGTGATCACTGCTTAACTTATCCGTTTTTTCTACAACAGAGTGCACTGTTGTTACATTTTTGCAGTTCCACATTTAACACCATTTTCTTCCATTTAAGAGAACAAGCCTGTGGCTTATATTAATATTTACAAATGACAGAATTATCTACAAAATTCTATCTGGCTAGGCTGGCAGCCTTCACCTATCTTCACAATACTCATAGAATATGGACTGCTGAAAATAACATCTACATATTCATTGTATCAGCAGACCCCCAGATGTACCACTGGAATTTGCTAAACAATTCCAAATGGCTTTCAGTGCCTCAAAGAGACATTTTTGTTCTAAGCACTCCAATTTACAAGGTTCTAAAGCCTGGTCACTTTCCCAATCTAAGAGTGAAATTACCTTTACAAGACAACCCTTATGAACTCGGGAACACACAGGACAACAGGTTATCTCTCATACGACCTACATTTAAAACTGGTGTAGGTGATTAAACTTCTCTAGACTGGGATCTGCATCAAAGATGAACTTAAAGGAGATCTCTTTATAGAAATTCACTTGCAACTGCTGCCACCACAATGGCTAAATAACTTACCACCCCATAATATGGATAATAGAATACATTACTTTCAGTCTCACGATGTACCATTTATATGTGCATATTTCATATGTATATATGAACACATGTTTATATACTTTTATGCATGATTTCACTGTATTTTATGCATATCTTGGCTTGTAGTTTGTTTTTCGTTGTACTTCTGTCAATTCACTCTGACTGGATTTTCTTAATCTTATCTTCACTAAATGTATCATGTAACTGAATTTTACCACTTAGACATTCTGTACATGATATTGTTAATTAGTAAAATTCCAATGTATTTTGTACTTTTTGAGCAAAGAGTAATAAGTAAATAACTAAATAAAAACATGGTGTACACAATGTCTAAAAAAATACTGCGGTAGTGGTGCTGCGGTAGCGTTGTCGCCTCACAGTTAGACGTTGCCCGTTCGATTCTCAGTTCGAGCATCTTCTGTGTGGCGACATGCATGAATGGGCATTCCTTCATTGAAGGTTGTGCATTAGGCCCGGCAAGCCAGCACGGAAAACTCTACTGCCAATCATTAGCGGACCGGAGTTCCGCTGTGGCGACCCCTAACCGGGAAAAACCAAAAGACACACACAAATACAATGTCTAAGAACTTTGGTGTGTGAAATAGTTATGCTGTCAACTTTCACAATTAGAAAATTATAAATGGAAGGCTATGGTGTTGTATGAAAACTTAAAATATTACTTCCTATTGCAAAAAAAAAAAAAAAAAAAATCCATCCATCCATCCTTTTCCAGTAACCACGTTGTCCAGTTCACAGTTGTAGAGAGCTGGATTATATCACATCAAGTCATGCCATAAGGCAGAAAACAATGCTGCGTGGGAATCATGCTTATCTTAGAGTGCACACAAACACGCACACACTCGCAAGCATGCGCGCTTGTGCACACACACACACACACACACACACACACACACACACACACACACACACACACACACACACACACACACACACACACACACACACACACACACACACACACACACACACACACACACACACCTCACACATAGACCTAGGTACAATTTGGAACATTATCGATATATTTAAATTCTTATACCTGGGATATGGGAGGAAGTTAGACACCTTGGTAAAAACTTACACATACAAAAGAGGACACACAAACTCTGCATAGAAGGTTTTCCAAATGGACAACAAATCAGGGAAGCACACTCTTTAAGACAGAAGTGCAGACTGAGGCATGATATCAAATCATGCAGGTTCATGCTGTCTGATCTAGGAAATAGTTCTATGCAAGTTTCATTCATGATTGTAATTCCTTCAGAAACAATATATTTCAAAAACTTATGGCCAGTGTTGATATCCAAGTGCATCATTAAGTATAAAACAAAACAAAAAATCACCACTAAAGTTTATGGATAAATAATTTTGTAGTCCATTAGAATAAAGTTTTTATTACAGAGTACTACAAAAGCGCATTTGTTTATCCATAGTTTGCATTGCTTTCAAGATATCTTACTGAGCATTCCTGGGTTTTTCTGTCTGCAAAAATGTAAGTTTTTCATTTAACATATAGCTCTGAAACAAGTATTAAAAATAAAGTCTCAGACTGTCAGAGTAATTCAATGTGTAGGGGTAGAATGGTGTTTTTTTTTCAAACTTGTCTTGTTACTTCTCTGAGATACTTAGCTACAAGCTGTATGAACTAGTGCCATAGGCTTCACTTATATCATTCCACCATCAGCCCTTTAAAGAGAATGATGGCATACTTGGTGCACTTTTTTACAGGTTTTATTGATGTCACATTTTTGTGATAGTCAGACACCCATCAAAGCGATGCCAGCAACAACCTACTCACTTGCTCACAGGGCATCAAAGGCAGATGGAAGGAGTACTTCCAGCAGATTCTGAATAAAGAAAACCCCACAGAAGCTGCCTCAGACATAGCCTATGATGAAAGAAGAGGAGGAGGCCTCCCTACAAGTAGTAAGAACAGCACTATGTAAAAGGAAGTCAGGGAAAGCAACAGACCCAGATGAGGTCACAGTAGATATGATCAAGATGTCGGGTGAGTAAGTGGAGAATGGATCCTGAGGGTATTCATTGCAGTATGGCGAAAAAGACATATCCCAGATGACTGGAGAATAAGCATGCTATTGTCAGTGCACAAGAACAAAGGGAATATCCATAACTGTGGGCAGTACAGAGGTATCAGAATCCTGTCACACTGGATGAAAGGTTCTAGATATGAGCAGTTTGGACTGATAAATGAATGCACAAAGTAGTAAAAAGTAAGATGGGAGCTGAACAATTTGGATTCATATCAAGATACAGTACAGTCAACCTGATATTTGCAGTGGAACAAATAGTTGAGAAGAAGTTAGAGATTAGGAAAGAGTCCGAATGGGCATTCCTAGACTTGGAGAAAGCATATGACAAGGTCTAAGAGGGCTGATTTGGGTAGCCTGGAAGTGGTTCAAAGTCCAAGAAACACTGGTAGAATTAGTGCAGGCTATGTACAAGGACCCAATGACTCAATACAAACAGTGTTTGGTCTCAAAGAGGGATTTCCCGTGGGAGTGGGTTTGCATCAAGGTTGTACTCTGAGTCTACTGCTATTCATACTGGTGATGGACTACATCAGCAAACAGGTTGGAGGGGTTTGATCAACAAAGCTGCTGCATGCAGATGATGTGGCATTACAGGCAGCTCTAAATGAGAACTCCAGCAGAGGCTAGGGAATGGAATGGCATTCAAAACTGAAGGCACATAGGGTGAAAATGAGTACAGATAAGACAGCTGTAATGGCAACAAGTGGGGGAAATCAGAAGCAGCTGAGAATTGAGATAAAAGAGAAAATAGTGGAAAAGGATAACAAGTATCTGCGAGGTGCTAAGGAGAAGGGAAGTCTGAATGAGGATGTCAAAGCTATAATCAAAGGGGCTGCAGCCAACTGTTACAGAGTGACAGGGGTAGCTTATGACAGAAGAATGCCAAAGAATCAGAAAAGTAATGTGTACAAGACAGTGGTGTGACCAGTACTACTGTGTGGTATAGACACCTAGGCAGTAAAGGTGGAGCAGCTGAGGAAAAAACTAGAGGTGATGGAGATGAAATGACTGAGAAAGGTGGAGGATACACACTGCGGAAGAGAAAAAGAAACCAGGACATCAGAGCTGAAGCCAAAGTAGCTCCAATTAAGGAGAAGAAGAAAAAAAGGGAACAGACTACAGCGGTTTGGCCACATGTGGTGAAAAGCAGAAGACAATCTGTTGATGAACATTTGGGACAGATAGGAAGAAACCAAGAGGCAACGAGAGCATCCAGCAATGAAATAGATGGATTGTGTGAGAGAAGACCTGAGACAGTAAGGCATGACTATCAAAGGATGCTGTTGAAGAAGTCAGGAGAGTAGCATTGAACTGAGAAAAATGGCGACAGCTGACATAACACCCCGACCTCATGTAGAAAAATAGGAAAAAGGGGGTTGTTCATGAAGATGATGATTTATTGATGTCTCATTTTAATGGATATGCAGTAGTGTAAAAGGGTCTAACATTTATTGACAGACTCTGTTCTTGTGTTAGGCTATGCTAAAGCAAGCCACACAGACCTCTGCTTTTCTTGAAAATCTTTCAGAAAAATCAGTTCCATTTCGTTATCAGTATAACTTAACTGATACTGGAACAACTTAACAGAAAAGTTTTCTGATTTTTTTTTCAAAAAAGACTTTCAAGATTCTAAAGCTTTAAAATGGTGACAGAAATTTAAGTTCTGTGAGGACTAGCATTCCTGGCATTCTGCATAAAGTATTTGTTTCAGGCATTATGAAATCGATTTTTTTTTTCTGAATTGAAAAGCTCTTAACAGTTTGAAAGGGGTGACTTGTATAATGGCGTGATAAAGATGCTGTAATAAATTTATAGAGCTATAAAATGCCATTTCCATAATGAAGGCAATGGCAAAGAACTGCCTCTATTTTTATTTTGAAATGAATATGTATCATACATACACCATACAGTAAAGTCTGTAAAAACTGTATTTTAAAGTAAAGCATGTGTACTACAATTACTCACAAGAATGCTATATAATAAGATTGTTGTAGTTCGTTATCCTACTTTTCTCAAGGAAGGTCATATCATTTACAATCAAACCTACTGACCTTTTTGTCCCTCAAACTGCATGCTAAAGGTATATAAGGCCATAGGTGTCAGTAAGACCATACCCATATATACACATTAAACAGGCTTTTTGAATGATCACCTGTCGGGGTTTCCATTGCATTCTTGAGACCCAAAAGTGCAAATCTTTAAACTCTGTGAACTTGTGGAATTAGAGGAAAATATAAACCAAATCCAAAATTGGCTATATCTTGGGGAATCTCCCTTTTTTGAAGTACTTAATGATAACATATATAAATAGCAAGGTATGCGGGAGTGCAGTCACCCCCCCCTCCACTGAGAGGTGCAGAGGGCTGGTCCCTGAAAAATGCTTTAAATGCATCACAGCAAGTTTCATACTTTGCTGTTGCATATATTGAATCATGCTTATTTTTAGCGTTTTCAGAACTTGTATTATAGAGTCTCAAACCTCCAAAAGGCATCAAATTCCTGTATTATTAAGGTGGACATTATAAACTGCCATATTTAAATAGCCCGTAATCTTACCATCCCACATTGTTATATGTGTGATTAGAAGATGTGAGTAATGCAGGGTCTGTCTAAACTAGTCTTAAGCCACAACTGTCAGATTTGAATATCTGTGAATCTTATGATTGCACATGATGAACAGTGTCAGTGGTACCAACAGGTAGCACACTCGCGCTTGGTGCAGAAGACTGTGGGTTCTATTCCCACATGCGGTAGATTGATTTCTAACACTGCAGTGTGGCATAAGGGGGATGCTGTACTCCTGATGAGATGTTAAATCAAGGCCTTGTCTGCATGAGTTGATGGTAGCTGAGGTAGATATAAAAGATCCCACGGCACCTACCAAAAAAGTAGGTGAAGTTCCCAGAGGCCCTGGGCAAATTTCCTCTAGTTGTATAAATACTACCTTGGTTATCCCTTGAAAAGAGGCTACTAGCTTAGTGGGACTGATATGTTCAACAACAAAAAGAAATGTAGGTGTGATTACAGATTTGAGTGACAAAGGTCTTGTCTATACAAGTCTTATGCCAAAATTAGAACCATTTGATAAAAGTACAGCTCATGGCTCTACATTTAAAATCATTACAACGTGGGTACAACTGATTTTAAATTACAACGTGGGTACAACTGATTTTAAATTACAACGTGGGTACAACTGATTTTAAATTACAACGTGGGTACAACTGATTTTAAATTACTTAGACTGTATTATTTCTGATAGGATTTTTTATGGAATGCAGAATGAAAATTGACCTTGTGCCTGGAAAGTTGTCCACCTCAGTAATTTCTAAATGGTGCTCAATATTAAACTACACCTAAAACACAACAGAATCCAGATTATGATGTTAATGTCAAAATAGCATTCATTTCATTGTACTAAAAGTAAAATCAGCAAATCTAGATGTTTGTGTTAACCTAAAAGGCCAGCTCAACCAAGAAGCCAAAAATAATTATATTTTGACATTTTAGGCATAGTTACTCATCTCTGCACAAACTGTTCTTGGTGGATACTCTTATTTTTATAATCTTTTATACCTTAAAATGACACTAAAGGAACTGCCATGCTAGCATCATTTTGTTTCTCAGTCTTTCTTTCTTTCCCCCATAATGCACTCTGTGTCCTAATTGAATGACAGGGCATATACCCCATGATTTTAAATGCCTTGTCTCAGCATTTACTCTTTATATTAGTATTATGACTCATTGATATCTCATGCTGTTTCTGGGGACTGTCATTGGCTGTATTTTTTTCTTCTTCATTGTGATTTATATCAATAGTAAGCTGCATAAATGTCTTTCGTTGCACATTTAAATCTTCTTCCAGACAAAATATTTGAATGATCTTTTTGTTATGCCTTCTGAATGTTTCATTGTAACATTTATAATCTATCCCCCACATTGAAATGGTAAGATGTCAGTTTGCACATTTGTCTACTTGACCCAGTCAGTCTTCTGTGGATACTGAGTCCAACTTTAAAAATCTACTCTGGCAGACTTCAACCAGCTTTCTATTATATTTTCTGCAATCAAGACCTTATGTCATGAAGGCTGAAATAAATTTCATTCCATCAAAAAGTAATACAAGTCTTCTAATGCAAAAACATGTTTATACATTAGTTGTCATTGCGGATGCTAGGAAACTGCTGAAGTAAGAGGTTATCAGTGATTTGCTGGTGCTTAGCTAAACAAATATGATAATGTTTGAAACAAAAGGAAGCTCTGTGGAGAAATTAAGGGGATTTATATTCAGAGTTTACCATTAAACTACAATACAACCTCATGTTAAAGAAATTTGCTTATGCTACAGTATGCCTTTTGTTTCCTTCTTTGTGCTAGGGATAAGACACCTTTTATTTCCTACATTGTAGCTCCCCCATTAGCTTATCTTGTTGATCCTTAAAAGTCAGCTTTTTGGGCAATAATGCATGTGTCTCATCCATCTTCCAGTTTTCTTTATTATGGCTACAAATGGCTATTTAATTACTGTGTCTAACATAAATAATTAATAACTCCTGAAGAAAGGCTCCTGCTAGTCTAAAAGCTTTAGCAGTAAAAAACAAAGGTATTGCTTCACATCTCTGTTCAAGTGTCTTTGCTATGAGGGTCATATCATAGTTTTATAAATCTGAGTAACTGTAAAACGTTGATCATGTGATGACTTATGAACAGTTAATGATGCCTCTGTCTCTAGTTAAGCTATTTATTACAACTAGGGTGCAGGCTTTATGGGAAATATCTTGACTATTAACAGGCTAACCTGCTCATACTAGTTGAAATTACACAAAGACTGATTTATAATTTTAAAATGTTACCACCAATGTACTGGTTGACTCTCTTTTCAGTCAGCCTTTTTGCCACTTAGTTCAGGTCATGGCAGAAAAAGAATGTACACTGTATCATTCCACCGACTAGATTAACAAACAGATAGTAGATAAAAGTATGCTACATGTTATATTAACCGGATACTAACAAAACTACTACCACACTTGCTGACCTCTTGAGCTTCACTCTGTAGTTCATTTTTACAAATGTCAGTCCTCAGCACACGTCAGTCTTGCAAGATGGGGCATCTTGCCATAGTCCTAATTTATATGATGGTACAAACTTAATTTGGTCAAACCGCTCATGATTAATGATGCTAAAACTTCAACGTTAAGATAAGATTTTGAAGTACTCTCAATTTCATTGATTTATTAACATCATCATCTTCATCATCATCATCATCATCATCATCATCATAGTCCACCCTCACTTTTCCCCATTTTACACATAGAATTGGGGTGTTACATCAACTGTCATTTTTTTGTCATGTTGTTGATTCAGTGCTACTCTCCTACCTTCTTTGATAGTCATGCCTGATACAGAAAACTACGCAAGAATGGATGAAGACATCTCTATAGTAACATGCACGAAGCATACTTCTTAATCTCATAACACAAGAAATTTGGACAAAGCCAAAAAGAACGGGGGGACAAAGGCCCGGAATAAGGACACATGTTAAACACTGCGCTTATAAGCTTAGCAAGTTGCACAAATAGTTTTGTGTTACCATGTATTTTCTGAAGGATACAAAGTCTCAAACCCAAAATGTCTGTCATTATTTAGGGAATTCAGTCCTCTCTGATTTGCAATAAAACCACACATTGTATGACGAACAGACCCAAAATATGAGGCAAAAATCTGGACAGTATAGAGGTTTAACTCTACGCTTCCAATATATGATGTATACTGCACTTAACATCAGACCAGACACCAATTGAAAAATCAGAATGCTCTTTACAGGCAGTATCAAAGTAAATTTACAACAGATTCACCATTAAAGAAAAAAAAAGTCAGCACTTGACCACTACTTACTTAATTTCTATACTTTTGCGATGTTGTCTCTGTGCTTTTGACAGCCCATACAGTGTCATACTCCTGGTGTCTAAAATGACAAATGTTCATCTCCTATCAAGATTTTTATTGAGAACAGCTCCATTAATTAGAAAACATCTATAAAAGCCTTTGATTAATAGTTAACAATACCTTTCCAAAGTGCTGACTGAGCTGTGCTATTACTGCATCACAGATGACAGTTGTATATTGTATATGAAGTCAAAACACATTAAAATTGTTTAACAGCTTTATTTAGAAATCCTAATTTCAGTAGAAACAGCAGCACTAAAACAAGTGATAATGACTTAATAGCCAAGAGGCATTTTTTTTTCTAGAAGTAGCCTTGCAGCCATAGCTGAGGCAACTAATATGATTGTAAGAGGCTTAAACTAGCTATGGAAGAAAACAGCAAGATGCACTTCACAGATTTGCTTTCCTTATAGTGCTTCAGCAATATTTTACTGTTTAAGTGCCAATATATTACTCCCTTTTTCTCATACTAAGAACTCTCTCTTTGTATAACTGTAATGTTAGCACTGACACATATTTGCTTCAGTAACACACATTATGAAAACATAAAATTATAGGCATTTTCACAATAAAGCATTCGTAAGCAATCAGACATTAGTTTACTACTCCATTGTTCTCTTTTATTGTCTAACTAATCATACTTTGTATTCACTTCAGGAAAAAAAATATTTCACTTCAGTTTTTAAACACTTACCACCTGAAGCTGGGAAATACCATATAAATTGATGGTACTTCAATTAAGTAAGTTTGTTATATAGCAAAAAAAAAAAAAAGAACTGTACTTTAAAATGATTGTCCATGTACCCATTGAAGTAGGGGCTTTTCTTTTAAAACCCCTAAATTAAACTTTGAGTTAGTAACCCAAAAAGTGGTGCAATGGTGCAAAAAGAAAAACAAATAAACCAAAAAATGCACCAGCAGGGTTTCTGGACTCCACACAGTTTTACTGACACAAATAGTTAAGCGCTTTCATCAATCCAGTTGACTGTTTTTTGGAGAAGTGCTACACCACAGCATGCTGACTTTGGCAGTCCACTAATGCCTCAGCATTGCCCTGAAAAAGCAGCCTGTTGGAAGTACTAACAGCATAATACCCAAATGTTATATCACCAGTAAAAAACTGAAAAGCAAAAAAAAGCAGGACAAATAGGAGGACCATTTGTGAGGGAGGAAACAACAGCACGGGCAGTCTGCAAATTAAACATGGCTTGATTGCCAAGTGAAGTAGCTGAAACCAAAAGGAAGAGTTTTTGATTTTTGGTCGAGTTTCCTTTGTCACTCTTATTATGAACATCTGTAGTATTCAGTGTTTCCAATAATTCCAAATCACTAAGGCTTCTACTTTATACCTCATTACTGTGAACAGACTGAACTACAATATCCACAATCATTATTTCAGTTTGTAAAGCAAAAACAGCCATACTTTTCTCTGTATGTTGTTTCCTCCCTCACAACTGGTCCTCCTATTTGTCCTGCTTTTTTTGCTTTTCAGTTTTTTACTGGTGATATAACATTTGGGTATTATGCTGTTAGTACTTCCAACAGGCTGCTTTTTCATGGCAACACTGAAGCATTAGTGGACTGCCAAAGTCAGCATGCTGTGGTGTAGCACTTCTCCAAAAAACAGTCAACTGGATTGATGAAAGCGCTTAACTATTTGTGTCAGTAAAACTGTGTGGAGTCCGGAAACCCCGGTGGTGCACTTTTTGGTTTAAAGGTTGAGCTTGCATAGTTTCTGAGCTAGAGAAACCTTGATTTATTGTAGGACCAGGTATTCCTTTTATTACTGTGGTACTGTGATTTTTGAAGTTATTATATTTAGATTTCAGGGGTGTGGCGACACTGAGGAGTGCATGTCTTCCTGCAGAAACATTTTTTTAATTTACCGTGTCTATAGCAAAGGTATTTAAATGTCATTTTCTGTTTCACATTCAGCTTTTAAAATTTGACTTTAAAACATAGTATAGATGATAGGTAACTAACAGTGGCTAACAGTTATTTACCAATATGATAATAACTGCACAATATGTAGTGCTTTTTGCTTCTAATAAATGAAATTCAGTTTTTCCTGCAGGTGTACTCCATATCATCTGAGTAATACACCTAGCATCAATGTAGCTTTTCCATGAACTGAACATTTACTCTCTGTCTGTCTTGCATCTACTCCATGCCCACTTGACCTGTTCTTCTGTTTAACTGCTCAGTCTACAAAGAAATTCCATCCAATTCTGTGAAGTAATTAATTCTGCATCCTTGAACACATGCTCTCTTCTACATACTAGCCTTTATTTATGATCCTTTCTTCTCTGTTCTTCCACTGATGAGCCTTTTATTTCATGTTGTGCTCCCTCTTCTCAAACGTCATATTTACTAATAGATCTAATAGACTTTCTCACTTTTTCACTGTCATTATCTTTAAAGCCCAGGTATGAAAATCTTATATTAATCTGGCATCATACCTGAGACATGGTTTCCAAAACTGAGCTTAGTACCCCAAATAAAGTAGCATGAGATCAGACAATGTGGGTATGATAATGTCTGCTTTCCTAGATGATATATTTTCGGCTATGTAACTCAACATTTAGTTTATTTAGAATACTTGTTTGTCACATGCATGAATGTGCAATAAAACTTGCCAGCAAACATATCTCCAAAATTGTTCAGTTCTTCAGTTGTACCCTTACAAGGCTTAGGAAAGGTCAAAGAATTGTTTTAGTCCCCAGTCACTGGTATCACTTAGGATCTATCACATTTCAAATTTCAACTAGGTCAGCTTATTTTACTATTTAAACAGAAAAAAAAATCACACCTCAGGTTTTTTTTCTTTTCTCTAATAGCTTTCATTAAGAACACTTAAATGTTTGAAAGCATCACTTTATGGATGTTTTAACCACACAGCTTATATCTGATTTTGATGTACAATTAGTATACTCCTTTAAGAAAAATAATAAGCATGTGTTTGCAGTGAACTGTATCCGATATATATTTTCAGGGTGTTATAGTCCAAAATCTCTTTGTCTACTTTAGGTTCCTGTCAATCCAGGAATATATCTACTGAAGCAATCATATTTATTGCATCATTTGTGATCAAGGTATTTTGGCAAATCAACAAATTCTAGTTAGGATGGGCTTTTAATACAAAGTCAATAGAACTAATGATTATTTTTAGAGAATTCAGTTTTTTATGATTTTTCTTTTTCTGAGAAATAAAGGAGTATAAAATATGACCTAGAGGGGCAAAACGGCTAACTTTTTATATTCCATTATTATAACAACAAAGCATATTTATGATCGTGGTGTATTCTGTTTGCTTTGTTAAAATACAGAGCTGATGGAAGTTTGCAGGCTGTCAATTTATAAAGTTATCCCATCCTTTTTGTTTGCCCCATGCTATCAAGACCATTATCCCTGAAACTTCTTAACATTTGGTAGAAACATTTTTGATATTTCCCTGTTTTGACAAGAACTGTTTCATCAAAAAGCATTTGAGTAGTTTTGTTCCTTCTTTAGAGAGCTTTCGGTTTGATTACTATGTCACAGAAGTGTGGTGGCTTTATTGGGGGCACACAGCTATGGAGGAGGATGCTACAAAATGTTTTTTTTTTCCTGGATCACTCCAGTAAAACATGCTACTCCACCATAGAGACTATTATATTAAACTGACACAAAGACTATTGAATTTTTTCATTGTTATTATAATCAAGTCCAAAACAGATCTGCAAATTATAGATCGCCAGCAGCCTTAGCAATGACTGCACCCACCTAGACTTGGATGCCTTTTTTTGGAGCACCTGTACCATGACCTGATTATCTGAGTGGAAAAACACTCTTTTATTGTAAAAACTGATCTTGCCAGACCACAGTGACCACTGAAATAGGCATAAGTGTGAGAAATGTGATAACCCTTTTCACTTCTGGGAACCAGGAAGATGGTCACAGGGCTGAAAACCATTAGACTTGAAAGTATGACACCCCCCACCCCAGCTTCAGTAAACAGGTGCATGGCTCAGGATGAGGTTCAGTTGTCCTGCCAATTTGAAATCCAGTTGGATTCTGACAACAAAAATCATCAAATGCACAAATCCTATTTTACTCTCTTTAACACTCTCACCCAATGGTGCCTCTGTTTACTACTTTTTAACAGATTAGGATCATGGTAAATGCTCTGTCTGAGGCCACCACCCCTCAATTGAAACTGGAAAGCTTCAGCAACTCCATTATCTTATTTATTCTCACTTTCCAGGCCCCTAAAAAGTTATCTATATCAGCTTTCAAATGTGATAACTTAGCTGCTAGAAGCCTAAAAGCAAACAATTATACATGCAGCTGTAGACCTAAAAACACCAGAGACTTGATGGGACCTTTCATCTTGTTTTCATCTAACAGGACTTATAGTTCATGAACACAGCTGGGTGAAAATCT